>NC_137516.1:6090000-6275000 GCF_041902795.1 Electrophorus electricus | reverse complement strand
CGAAAACTTAAGCAAACAGAGAGCACTATCCAGCGTGTAGAAACAGATGTATCAAAGACCAACAAAAATAGGGACACCTCAGCAGGACCCTAAGGGGGTTTGTCTGAAGATGTATACCACAGGTACGTCTCAGGAACTACAGCGTGATTCCGGGGCTGCTGGTATCTTCTGGTCAGAGTAGAAGATACTCACTGGCCTGATGAAATGAGGGAAGCGTGGAGGAAAACAAGTGAAAAATCCTGAGCGTATCACCACATCTGTACCACCACAGCCACACGGGCCTGCAGTCACTGGTGAAAGTGACTCAGCTGTCCTTTCTGCTGATGTGGCTGCCATTGCCAGCACGAACACAGGATGAATTCTGAAGTGCATGGAAGCAGCTTACCTACCCTAAACCACCCTAATGCCTCAAAACTCTCCTTTTAGACAGACATACTCCTGGGAACTGTGGCACTCTTCTGGGCCAAAAAGTGAAATGTTCTCGGCTGGACATGTCAGTCATCTCTAAAGCCCACTGAGCAAGCATTTGACTTGAAGACAAGACTGGAAGAAAAAAAAGGACCTCATAAGAAGAATTTAAAAATAGCTGCGTCTTATGATGTCACAAAGGTTTACAATCAAATGCACGACAGATTGTCCCCTGAAGCATGAGGATTACAAAAAAAGGGTCTGAATGAAAGTTTACATTTTTAAAAACCCTTTTAAAAACAGTCACTTTAAAATAATAGTCATTGTTTCACTTCAAATCCATCTAACGTGTACTGTATGTTAGGAACATGAACATATAGTAGCAAAATAATTATCTAAGAGCTGAGTTTGGCCTCTCAAACCAGGTGTTTTAGCCTTCATTTCTTGCTGATCTGTCTTTCTCTGACCTCCTCCTGATCCCTGTCAGGGCCTCCCTCATTCGAAACCACAACAACAACTCCCTCTGTCCTCCGTCACCTCTGCGCCTCTACTCTGCCAAGTTCTCTGAGGGTGACCTCTCTTCCTACATGCCCACGCCACCTGCCTCCTGCGTGCCCCTCCACCTCACAGAAACAAGCCCCACCCCCAGCTCCTCCTCCCCTGGCAGGGGGCAACATTACTCAAAGCCACGCAAGCCAAAGCACTCTCTGCTCACCCCTCCCACCAGCGGGCACTCAGACGGATTGTACTTCACCTTCAACGGTGCCGCGAGCGCCAGCAGTGGCAGCCCTGGCAGCAGCATCCCCTCGCCGGCGACCAGAAGTGGTGGGGGCAGAGATAGGGGCAGGGCTGGGGGCGGGAGCAGGGGTGGGGCTGGGGGCGGGACCAGGGGCGGGACCAGGGGCGGGACCGGCGCCGGCGAGCTGGTGCCAGTCGCCCTGGCAAAGTGCGAGGATGGCAGGGGGATGGGCTTCAGCGTGACTGCTGGTGGGCATGGTGGGAGGAGGGTGCTGGTGAAGAGAGTGTGGGACCTGCAGCAGTGCGGTGGCCTCCAGCCCGGGGATGCCATCGTGAAGGTCAACGGCGCAGATGTGCAGAGCCTCAGCTTCACTCAGGTAGAGACGGGTCGTGTAGAAATGTCCTACATTTGGCCTTAACCTGAGATACGCAAAAAATAAAGACCACAAAATCTTGTTTCAGGTCCAACGGATCCTGCAGGAACACACCAGAAGGGAAGAAGTCATTCTGCTGGTTCAGAGAAGAGGCAAGTGACACAATGAGCTGTTCACTTTCAGATGTTGTTACCTGAACTCAGCCAACACACCAAGAGCCCGTCATTTTGCTGACCTTGTGCAGGCGTTAGAGGTTGTAGAAAAGCGCTGCCTGAATTCACGGAGTGACCAGTTTCTCCTGCTTCTCTTTCTGCACTTTTTATCTCCTCTTTGCAGGCCCCTTACTTTCTCCCGTGTCTCCAAACCCTGTGCACCCACACAGCTCCACCCCTCCATGCCCTGCTTCCACCTCACAGGACACACCTTCTCTGCCACGGAACTCCATCACTCCGCCCCCTCAAGCACTGGTGCGCTCCTCACTGGTCCAGAGCACCAGCTTCCTGGACTCCGTGCCTGTCACTCTGACCTTGGAGCCACGTGATTGGATGTACTTGGAGGATGGCGGGACCGTACTTAGTCCCAGGGTTAGGACGGAGGAGAAGGCCCGGCCCTCTGCGCAGAGGGGGGTTGAGGTGGAGCTCAGGAGGAGGCCAGGAGAAGGATTTGGCTTTGTCATTGCATCACAGGATGTGGAGAACAGCAGAGGTGGGTGCGCTTACTACTAAGTGTTAATACCTAATACCTAAGACATATTCTGCATCTTCAGGAAAACATAGTTCGCCAAATTGCCCAAAAACCATAACCATTGTAATACCTCTGCTGCCTGGTGGTGTGGTGGTATAGTGAATTTTTCATTTAAATTTATGACTTGTTTATTTATACTTCTATCTGTGCAGTTATAGGGCAAAGTATTAGGTCTCTCATGCAGACTGGAGGTAGAGGTGATTAACTTTTATTTAGTCTTCGGCCATATTATTGAAGACTGAAACCCGTAAGTGAATACCACTGGGGTGAGTAAAACTGGACTTGCTTTAAATTGCTAATAGTTCTTCTCTCTATCAAACCCCACTGGGCGTTGGTAACTGAATACAGATAAGTTAATTAAGCTCTTGTTTGGCTCCACCTCACTCCTGAGGTACGGTACACCTGTTTACCCACCGCTTTGAAAGCAGAAGCTCTTTGTTTGTTTTTGGCACTGAATGTAAAGAAAGATGCAGTGCTCAGCACAGCTATAAATGAATAGCCATAGCATGTAAGCAGGAATCAATGCATCTAACTTTTTCATTTTTAGCCTGTGATTGAGTGATTACAGATACTGAAGAAAGGCAGAAAAGTAAGATTCAGTTGTCAGATCACAACATTCGCTAACTAATAGTGACTCAGTGCTTTTAATGCTGATGCGCACACACGTACACACACACAGACACACACACACACACACACACACACACACACACACACACACACACACACTGCTGTCCTCCTACTCACACCTATCTAAGCCCCAAATGACCTAATTTTGCACAGTGCTTTGATGTTTATCAAGGTCATAAGAGTACTACGTGCATGGACTTCTAAACCACTCCCTCACTATCCATGATTTGACAGTGCTGCCTGTGGGTGTGGCCTCTCACGAGATGCCCTTACTTGAGATTGAGTGATGGATGGATGATAGTATCACCTGATGCCTGGTTGAGCTAAAACATAAAAAACGAAACAATTTGCTGAGGAATGATAAATAAACCCAAACATAAAAGGGGGAAGTTGACCAATAATGTCCATTAACTTTTTTGTATGCAGAACAAGGACAATGATATGGCTATGTGACTGCAGAACAGAAACAGAGGCACACTTAGATTTCAGCCCACTATGACATTTATAAAATCAGCTGAAATTGTTTAACCACCAAACGTTTTAAGCCTAGTTGAGTCATAAAAGACAATTCTAAATTCCTCTTTACCATAATCACAGGCTGAATAACACCACACCCCCTACTCCATTAAAACTCTGTACAGCCCTGTACACTACTGGTTTTACAGAAGAAAGGCTGTATCATTATAGAAAAAACAATTAAAAACAAATAAAAGAAACTGATTAAATCAAATACTAATAAAAAACAAAAGTCGTAATAAAAAGAAGGTGCAAACAACAAGGCTGCTCCTCATAATTTGACAGATGGTAGTCCATATCTTTCAGACAAACAAATCTACTTTTGTTATATCAAAATCTGCATGGCCTGCAACAGTTCTCTGTTAAATCTGCTGACTTTTTACGTAGTAAAAGACTTTGTATTAGGGACATGATCGATGCTCAGGAGAGGTGGAGGACTTTCCAGTCCACAGGAAAGGATCACGTCATCGGTCTGATCCACTAATCATTAAACACGGAAGTGTTTTCATTTCTTAGTACTAGTATCCAACCTGTTTTTTTGCCTACTGTTTTTCAAACAATATCCATTCGACAAGGACTTTATCCACAAAATCATAAAGTCCTCTCCCAAAGTAATTTCAGCCCTCTATTCTCAACAATCACAGACTAATTTCAAATATTTCCTTCTGAGACAAACTCATAAAAAATTATGATTGCATGATTATCAATTCAAACAGCTGAAATGAGGTATTTCTGTTTCATCAAAGACATTTTTTTGTTTTTTGTTTTTTGTGGAGTTTACCTTCATTATAAGCACTTTGGTTCCTCAGCTGATGTGTTTGCTAAAGGGTTTATGTTTGGCTTTTGTTGGGTTTCAATTGAAGGTGAATGCTGAGATTCTATTAGGCTGGGAGATGAGGAGAGTGTGGCACGTAACAGGACATGTAACAGGACTGGTATAGGCTCTCGGTTACATTTCTATCCCATTACATTTCTTGCTGATTAGAGCAAGCAGCATCTGACTGCTGCATAATGGAAAAGGTACCCTAAAGCTGTTGCCATGTGGTAAGTAAGTTGTGTGGCATGTGGTTTTGTATTTGTGTGTAATCTGGAGATGTGTGATTTGGAGGCGTGAGCTTGTGTGTGGAACATATTTAAGGGCTAGTGTGCTTAACCTTCTGGCATCCAAACCATTTTTGGCATTTTTTTCCATATGATAATATTACTATTTTAGTAAAATTAGGTCTGAAAATAACCCCATCCTCCTTTAGATAACTGTTTTCAGCATACGCTTGGCCAGAATAATTAAAATATTATTTTAACAAGCTGTTTTTACTCAAAAACACTCAAAGAAGTACAAATTTGATATAAAAAAATTATTTAAACTTCCATTAAAACGCATATGTGTAAAAGACATTTTTTAATAGAAAAATGATCCAGGCCTCTGGTATCTATCTATTTAAAATAAGCTTCAAGTTAAATAAAGAAGAAGAAGAAGAAAAAGAAAGAAAGATAATAATAATAATATTGTTTACAGCTGAGGGAATATAGCAGAGGAACTGCTTTGCCTTTGGTGAGCCACATGCTTGTGCACTGCAGTGTGTGGTGAAAAGGTTTCATGTCTCTAAATGGTAAAAAAGCAAATACATCAAAGATAAAACAGCCAAAAGATGTCCAGAGAGAAATACACCAACAGAGAGAGGAGGAGAGACAGGTCGAGCACATTCGGAGGAGAGAGAGGAAAAGTGAGAGAGAAAAACGATCAGTGAATCGATTGGTAGTTATCCGGGCTGGATCCACAGTGCGTGAGCCATGCGTATGGACCGCGAGACCTGTTGACTTCTTTTGCCACCATTGATCACGTGACACTAACTCCCGCCCTGTAGAGACCACAGAGACAGAGCGCACGCATATTACTGACCTGCGAGCCATGCGCATAGTTGAGCCTGGATGTGGGGTGAAAGGTCTCGTTTACCAAATTTAACACCAATACAGTCAGATCAGAGGTGGCAGTGGCGTGTTCCAGCCATTTGTGTCTCCCTCTCTCTCTCTCTCTCTCTTTCCCTGTGCTGCCGCTCTCTCTTGCTTTCCATGCATACAAATACAAGAATGCGCGCACGCCAAAATGCATATGGAATCTTTGTGCATTTTGTTGCATGTCTGTGTCTTTGCCTATAATAATGTATGTCTGCGTATGCATCAATGTATTCCAAGCTCAATGAATGTTTTCTTTAATATTAAATGTTCGCACATGCACATCCGCATTCACACACAACCATTTACACACACAAGCACACGTGCGCACGCACTCGTGCGCATAAACACAGCAAAGTGGGAACGTTCACTTTGCTCTGTTTGTATAACCAGCATGCATTCACAGCACTAGAAACAGATTACACTTGCAGGTACATCCTTCCCTCACCCGCTCAATCTCCTTCCTGCGTCACATCCAGGTCTAGTGCCCCCCCCCCCCACCACACTTCTCTCCCTCCCCTCTCTCTCTCTGTCCCACTCTCTCCTCTCTCCATCTTATACATCTACTCTCTTTCGCTCCTCCCTCTGTTCGGCTTCTGCCCTCCTCTCGCTCTTTCTCTCCTCCACTCTGTTTTTCTTTTCCCCTCTGTTTCTCGCACCGCCCCCTCCCTTGCACTGCAGTGGTTTGAAACGTTCTCTTTCCTCCCCCTCTCACTCATTTGCGCCTCCCCGTCAGTTTTGCCCCACCTCACAGCCCCCCTCCCTCCTTCTCTCTGTCTTTTCCCCAAATCTCTATCTCCCCCCTCCCTCCCTCCCTCCCTCCCTCCCTCCCTCTCTTTCTCTCGCTCTCTTTTTTTTACACTTACCGGTTCTGTCAGATGCTGGGGATAAAGTGGTTCTCCCGCACCGAGCGGTGGCGGTTTGGTTTGTTTTTGTTTTTGTTCTTGTTTACCTGTTTGCTTACACGCACAGCACATCCATTCTCCCACGCAGGCTGTTTTTTTCCCCCACGTGTCCGTTCTCACGTGTGTTGGGATTTAAGAGGAGCGTGATCGATCCAGCATCGGGAGACTTCTTCCACACCCACACACACACACACACACACACACACCACACCACACACGCATACATGCACACACACACATACTCACACACACACACACACATGCACACACCAAGCCATGCTGGAGAGACTGCAGTCAGCCCTGAGAAGTGTGAAGGATTCTAAACGTAACTATAGTTCTCCTTCCTCCCTGTTTTTTTGTACCTCCTACCTTCTGCTGCTAGTCGAAGAGCAGTAATTTCCAAAAGGCTGAATCCGGTGCTGTTGTGGGCTTGAGGGCAGACTGCTGTAGTAAAATCAACATGGAGAAAGGCTTTCCAGGTAGTGGTAGGACACTCCGGAGCATGGTCCGCCGAGCCGCGAGAAGGCATTCCATGACTTGTCACTGTCCTTTGATCTTAAGTGTAAATCGAGTGAAAGCTTTGCTAAGAAGATTCATGTTTGTACTTTGTGTGTGTTCGACATTGCGTGCATGTGTATGTGTATGTGTGTGTGTGTGTCACTAGGGGTAACCATTTGTTTGCTGCTTTGCAATATGTGTTTACTTGATGACACATAGACTGAGTATATTTGCTTATATGAGTTTGTAGCTAGTTAAGGAACTTCATGACTAAAACTTCATGAAAACACACACACACACACACACACACATTTATACATGCACACACATACAGAGAGAGTGAAAGAGAGAGAAAGCTCTTAGAAGCTTTAATGACTTGCATGCTTGATTGCGTAACGTATGATTATTTGTAAAGAAACGTTTCTCTGCCTGGAGTCAATACACAAACATATCTGCTCTTTAGTCATGCTACAGCTCAATTTTCCTGTTTATATAGAATGTGCTGTAATCAAGTGTTTGCTGAACATTCTTTGCATATATCCAGTATGTATTTGAGTAATACTGGATTCCTTGCATAGCCGTGGAATAGAGCGCCGCTGCTGTACTCGTCTGTGCTGTGTGATGCTGGAGAAAATTATACGTGTGCAGTGTGCTCACAGTTAATGTCCTCACCAGCTTCAGGTTGTGCTCTTGGTAAGAGCTTTAAAAAGCCTGAGTTCTCTTTATGGGTCATTGTGCGTTAGGCCATGAGACAGCAAACTGCAGTGTGTGTGTGAGTGCTTGTGCACATTTAAGAGGTCTTTGTACGCAGTTTGTAAAACTTAATGAAAGATATATTAATCTATTATAAATTATTAATTAAAGATAACTTAAATCCTGCTTTGAATTATAATACAAACACCACTAGTTGCTGTACTGAACATCTAGAAGTATAGTAATGTAGCAGTACACTAGGTTAAAAATAGTGTTATAGCAGTAGTTGTATGAGAATCTCAAACACAGTATCTCAAAGCACAGTAAACACAGTGCTGTTCCTAAGCTGCGTTGAAAGTTCAGCAGAGTGAACCGTGTGACATAGCAGTGGTCAAGGCGATGTGAATTTTAGTTTCAGCATTGTTTGCTAGTACTAGGTGCAGCCACTGCAGTAAAAAGCCATATTCAGACCGGAATGTTATGTAGCACTGCTGGGCAATGGTCTCTCTCTCTCTCTATCTCTCGCTCTCTCTCCCTCCCTTTCTGTCTCCCTTTCCCTCCCTCTATCCATCCCCCTTTCTCTCTCTCTCTCTCTCTCTCCCTCCCTTTCTGTCTCCCTTTCCCTCCCTCTCTATCCCTCCCCCTTTTTCCCTCTCTCTCTCTTCCACTCTCTCCCTTCCTGTTATTTGCAGTATATTTTAGCATGCACTCTTGTTTGTGTGTTTCAGTGCAGAAGCTTTATTATGATGAAGAGGATGATGATGATGAGATTGGGGGTAGAGGGTTGCTACTACTGCTGAATTTTAATCACTGTTGGTGCCTTTTAATCAGGCTCTAATGCACCTAATACTGTGTGCGCATGCATGTGTGTGTACATGTGCATGCTTGTGTTGTGTGTGTGTGTTGTGTGTGTGTGACTTTGTGTGAGCACATGTGTGCATCAATTCATCTCATTATTGAAAAGGGTTTTAAAACCTCCTGTGGAGTATTAATACCCTGCTAAACATATTTTTATATCGAACGCACGTTAATGCTCCCGCATACACCATTTATATGAATTAAACACGTCTGCAGAACTGGAAACAAAACTGGAGTGGACAGTCTGTTCAGTTCAAATAAAATCAAACACTGCAACACTTCTGTTAACTGCCTGCAGAGAAAAATTCAAATATGCTGTGCCTAGGGCAATAACACTCATCCTGATTGGTTATTTTTCATTTTTTATCTTGCATGTGTGAGTGTGTGTGTTATGAGGTCATGTATGGCTGCTACTTGGCCTTAGTGTATGGCTACTACAGCAATATAATGTCACCTTTTTTCACATTTAATAAAAAGCTTCTTTTTTTTGACATGGTGGTTTGTAGCTGAGATTTGTATCCCTATGCTAGTGACAGTCTAACAAGCAAGTTGTTAATGGAAACCCAAATGTTTAATTTAAAGATACTGCCAGCACTGCCATCCAGGCCTGGTGTGTGGCTGCTGTGGTGAGCCATCCGGACAGGCCACGCTGAGGGTACTGTTTGGGACAGAACAGACGACAATGTGTGAGTTCAAATGGCAGCTTGGCTCCTGGTCAGATGAGCTTGCATTCTGTATGCACACATTGTATGCAGTGTCTGATGGCTTATACAGCACAACCTCAGAAAGACGGTCACACTGACCATAGTGAGAGGGAGAGAGGGTGTGAACTTGGGAGGTAAATGAGTGATGAATGTCAGACAGTGGACAGAGTTGAGGGTAAAAGAACTTGGCAGGACAGGAGTGATGGAATCAAGAGCGTGTCAGGAATGAGAGAGACAGGAGAGATGGGATATAGTTTCCCAGGAATGAGACAGCCAGTCAGAGAGTGGTGAGGAGTGCAGAACAACAGATGGGGAGAGAAATATAAAGAAAAAATGAAGCGCATTTTCTCAAGGGATTGATGTGTTTCGCATTTTTGTGCAAAATATAGTGTAGCAACATATCGTTTTACAACATATGAGCCCTTGCAACAAAAAGGATGGTATGCGAAAAGCACATTCACACACACACACACACACACACACACACACACACACACACACACACACACACTTACACACACACACTCTCTCTCTCTCTCTCTCTCTCTCTCTCTCTCTCACACACACACACACACACACTCACACACTCACACACTTACACACGCACACTCTCTCTCTCTCTCTCTCTCTCTCTCACACACACACACACACACACACACACACACACACACACACACACACACACACACACACACACACACTCACACACTTACACACGCACAGCTGTCACCTGTACCTTACTGAGCTTATGTGTTTCCTTAGGCAGTTACAGTGTGAGTCATGATGGTTGCAGCATTGCAGGAAGCCAAGATTACAGATTCCGAAATTACAGTCAATCACAATTACGTCAATTACAGTGTCATTCTCTCTCTATTGTTAAGTAAAGATTAAAAGACTGTCAGTAGTGAATAAAGTCAGTATATTGATGGTGAACATTTTGCTCCATTAAAATGATACAACAGACATAATCCCAATATTATTTCCTAATTCAGGAATGTGTTTCTGAATATTCAGAAACTTGAACCTGAATGTTTCTCAAGGCTATAGTGACTACTCTATGAGTTACAAAAAATGTAACTCATGGTAGAATAGCAGGACAGAAATAGCTTTAAAAAGTATGAACTCTCCTCTCAGACCTCTCATAAAATACCTGCATGACACACACAAATTCTATTACAATACATTACGAACCAGCGAACCAAAAATGGAAGGTTTGGAGCAAGCTAGTGTATAGTGGAGCTGTGTGAATGTAGTGTGGAGTATGACGAGTTGAACAGGAGCGAAAACACCAACATGAGGAATCCCTCATCAGGACAGTCAGAAACCCAACATTTAATTCAAGGCGGCCGAAAGATTCTGAGATGAACTGGGTTTGCGTCTGGACACTTGTACATGACACAGAGTGAATACAGCTCTGCAGTAAGAGTGCAAATCAACATCATTTCCTCCACAGCAGTCTGAGAGGCTACTCATTGACCACATGCCCACTACCCATCTGTCTAATTGCAGGTTTTTGTTGTAAAAACCATGTAAAATTCTAGACAGTCGGCTAGGGAGGCAAACAGCTGTCCACAGCTCTGCATTCTCTCTCATGTACTCGACGATTCAATGTGAATGGCGTTCTCTTAGCTGCCTTTAGATCTCAGAAGGAGCCAGGCTGTGATGTTGCCATCGTGGCAGACTGAGTGCCAGGCTAATGGCACAACATGTTAGCTGGAGGAGCCCCCACTGCTGGCAGAACAGTGTGGCTAATGGGAGCTAGGAGATACAGCTTAGTGCTGCAGTCTTGTCGGGGAAAGTTGAACACAAGTGTTTCCCTTTAAGCAATGGAGAGCGAGTCAGCATTTATACATCAATGAAGATCTCTGCTCACTGGAAGGCTGGCCCAAAGAGACAGTGCACGTGCATGCAGCGTGCACGTGTGTGTGTGTGTGGGTGTGTGTGTGTGTGTGTTCCTAAGTAGGCCAGCACAGGACAACATGCTGTTTTCTGTTAATGGCACACATTAATGGAGAATATTGAAGTATTGTTCTTGTAGTGCAAGAACAGTTTGTCTGTATCAGTGGTATGTTTCTTTGCTACTTTCACCCCATCTTACACTTATGTTAAGCCAAGCCAAACTTGTTATTACACAGAGGCCGATATACTTGAACTCCAATCCAACAGTCAAACACATATAATAATTTTATAAAGAAAAATATGCATGTTACGTACTCCACTACTCAAAACTCACTCAGAGCAAGATTTCCAGGCCAGCTACCTAATGTGAGCCAAAAGTCAAGACTGCAGGAATGGTCCTTGCCCTGGCTCTAAAGCACACAGTCATCTTAGCTGAAATTATCTGGCTGCCTCTTAAACCACAGATAATGAACCAGCCCCTCCTGCATTTCTTGATGCAAGGTTTTTTTTTCTAGCTGGAACCATTCAGAACCTTTCTCGGCCTGCCTGTGAATGACTGATGTCTTTCACAGACACCCAGGAATGAGTCTGACATTTACCCACACACACGCACACACACACACACACGCGCACACACACACGCACTCACACTTACACATTTTGGCTGCATTGATGAGTAATGGCACTCACATATTCGCTCTCTGTCTTATACTCTGTCCCCTTCAGATGCTCTCCACTCATCTCCTCCTTTGTCCCATCCATCATTCATCTATCTCTCCTCCCTCACTGGGAAGGCTGCTGAAAGCTTATTCCGTTATTCACTCACCTCTGAGGGAATGCTTATTTCATCCTATTCATCACCGCCTGCGTACAGTTAACATGTCACAGATGCAGAGCGCTCAATTATTCTCTTCTCACCAGCAATCAAAAGTGTCTTTATGAAAACTTTGTGTGCACTATTACCTGAGCGGCTTTTAACTAACAGTTTCTTTGTGATACTTTTGCAGTCTAATTATTCACGTATTTGTTTATTTACTCGCTCCCACTGTTAGTCTTTGCCAATTCTGGCCTGTGACATTGGTCTCCACTTCTGCATCCGGTCCCTTCATTTGTTAGTCAACCTCCATCTTCACACAGCCGGAGGACAGCACTAACGGGTCAGTTCCATGTAAGAGGCTGAACGGACACCGCTGGCCTGCATGGCTCTGTGTCAGGCCAGTCCACCCAGTGGCCACGAAACTCCCATGTTTCAAAGGATCTTTATATTTTATTTTTTATTCATTGTTTTTTCCACCCAATTCACTTTAATATTTGACATTATTTTTCAACACTGTTAAAGTACAGTTTTGCTTTACATATGAAAAAAACTCATTATCGTCAATTCAATATTAATGCTAAAGAAAAGTAAAATTTTACAAATCAAATATTTGTAGCTAATAATAATTATAATAATAACAAATGATAACTCCCCCATCCCAATTCAATTAAGAAAAAAAACCCATAATAAAGCTTTGTATATACATATACTGTCGACTCTGACTCTCTCTCTCTCTCTCTCTCTCTCTCTCTCTCTCTCACACACACACACACACACAAACACACACACACACACACACACACACACACACACACACACACACACACACACACTTATCACAAATTTTTGATAAAGATGTACACATACAATTAGGTTACCTAGTGAGCTCTCTCATAGAATGTGCACCCCTGTCTCAGTTCTCAGTACCTTAAATATGCTCCCTACTGAGATGCCTTACTTTGGCTGAATATCAAGAGAGCTTCGAATGAACGAGTGGCAGAGTGGCCAGTGGTGTAAATAAAGATGTCATTTAAAAAGTAATTTAATATATTGTTTTTCTATTTGTTTTTGTGTCAGAGACATGCAAAAAACACTTTTTGTTTACAACTTTAGGTTTGTAAATAACCATTTTAGCTAACTTACAGTACATCAAGCAATTAGCATTTTAATGTTAGCAGGAGGCTACTGGTTTTAATAGGAAGTTGGTTAATAAACATTTTATCTTAGTGAGTAGTAGGCTTTTGTGGTGCCCTTATTAAAGGTTATTAATGAATTAACGTTGGCTAATCCGTTATATGTTCATCCTGAATAATTTGGTAGGAGGTTTGTTTTTGTAGCTTTTACTTGGTAATTAGCTAGCTTATTCTCAGCTCTCATTTCTGGTGTTATTTCCATTTTTCAGGGAGCAGACCAGCATCTGAAGCCTTTATAAAGGCTTATATAGAGAAGGAGAGGCTGTTTACTGAGGAGGGAAACAGTGGGTGCAGCTATGTTAGCTAGCAAGGTTGTTTGGTTCACCTGTTAGCTAGCTGGCTAAGATAGAGTTTGGTTGGTTTCTCTAAGACCAACCTATGGCAGTTATAACAGTGCTGTGTGGTGATAAGAGTCTAGGTGTGTCTGGGATCGGTGTGAATTTCAAAGCTTTTTAATTTAAGGGAGAAAGAGGAAATTCACCCAGTTCTGCCCTGTATGCCAGCTTTTCTGTATTTCAGTGTACTTTTAATATACCTTTACAAAATTAGAATCTATTTGTTAATTTTTTGGACACAAAAACAGCTAATATATAATTGGCGGGTTGAATGTATTGACAGATCTTTTAATAATATAATATATCCATCTGGCATTGTCTACCAATACATTCAAACTTTTGTTGAGGGTCCCATTTGCACTGATTAACATGAGTAATAGTATGTTGAAGTGTGGTCCTGTTGAAGGCAAAATGTAATGTTTTTTATTCCATAATTTTAGTTTTATTGATGCTAATGACTAATGCCCAATTATGACAATATTGTTTAAGTAGGTTTAAATGTTGTTGCAGAGCTTGTGCTGTAGGAACTAGCAGAACCAAGTCATCTACATATAAAAGGAATTTTATTTAATTTTCATTTAATTATAATCCTAAATTTGTTGATTGTTCAAGGGTTGTGGTCAGTTTGTTGATGTGAAATTGAAGTGGGCGATAGAATACAACCTTGATACATGCCATTGTTCCTCCAAGTTAATCATCTTGTTTTCTTCCAGGTCTGGCATTTAGATCACCACAGAAGAGAAAGTAGTATACATTTTGATTTTTTTTAATTAAAAAAAGGGTAGTATTTCAAAGGTATCTTTTAAACAATAAGGAGAGTTTTGGGATATAAATTGCACATAGATAAATATCTCTGTTATTTTATAATTTCCCATTTATTTTGATCTCTAAATGTTTTTACTTTTTGATTGAGGTAATGAAAGATCTATATTCTTTATACCACATAAGTATGCCACCAGAATTTCTACCAGCTTTGATATGAGTATATTTTGTAGGAGGTGCATATGGTTCTAGGAAATTGTTTGGACTGAAATAATTATGATGATTAGCCTATGTTTCTCTATAACGCATGCTGTTTACACAATCAAGATTGGCTAATGTTAGACCAAACGTCGATGAGAATAAACCTTGAATGTTCAAACAACTACCTGAAAAGGAAGCTTTTATCAATTACAGGTATTACACAAAGATGTTCTATAATCTGATCTATAATCTGATGGTAACAGGTATAGAATATGCAGGAAAATAGGAGGACGCCAATGCAAGTCTCCAGTTGACGGATTTACTGAAATGAACAAAGTCAAAACCAAACATGAAAGTTCACTAATCAAAACTAAAGAAAGTCACACAAGCAGAATGGCGTGATGGGTGAGGCTGAGAGGAGAGGGTGGCAGTAGAGCATGGATGCTCCTCTATTTAGCTGTGCTGCAGTATCTGGGTTGAGGTGGTCGAGGTCCATGCCACTATGGCCAGCTCCTCTGTAAAGCCATCCTCAGCATACTGGCTGTTCTCCTCTAGCTCTCGCATGGCCCTTTTCTTAGTATCCTGATGTTGTTGGCGACATTAGCTGTGTGTTCTGGTTGCGATGTTTTCACTAAAGGGCTCTGGCCGAGGTTTTTCTTTGGTGTTAATGAAGCCACATGTTCCTTTTTAACCCTGCAGTTTTCTTCATATTATGTAAGCAGTTTTGGAAGTTATGTAAGCTGTTTTCATATCCCTGAATCATAACTGTTCCATTATGGTAAATATTTATTGCTAAAATGATATGCACAGTTAGCATCTTCCTATGTGGTGATCTAAATACCTTAATTTATTCCACTTTTCTTTATATGAGAAATTTCCCATATTACTTTGTACCCATCAGCCGACTGAATCATTAAAGAAAAGCATATTGCAAATTACCTTGGCGTTGTCTTTTGTAGTGATCACGTTCACCCCTCCCTGGTGTTGCAGTTTCCACGGCAATGCATCTGTTTATTTACTTCCTGATTTTGGTTTCCTCATGTTTCCTTGTTTTGGTTTCTTTTGGTTCCGCCCCCCAGTTACCTACCAGTTATAGTAATCACCCGTATCTTGTTTGTCCTCATTACTCGCTGTGTATAAGCCCTGTGTGTTCAGTTTGTCTTGGCAAAGTCTCGTCAACCCTCATTATGTTTCTGAGCCGTTGGTTATTTTATCTGTGTATAGCTGGTTATTTGGAATACTGTTTACGTCTTTGGATTTCCCTTCTTGCCTGTTCCCTCTCTGTTTTGATTGCTTCCTTTACAGATTTTTAAATTTTTGACCTTGGCTTGTACTTTGGAGATTGACTGTAGAATTCCCGTGTTGTCTAATAAAGTGGCATTTGCATTACTCCAAGCAACTCCATCTCTGCACGTGCTCAGACCATTACAGAAGTCTCCAATATTTCTGGATAGTCATTGAGAACTTTTGTTTTGACATTCTTCATGGCTTTCATTGATTTTGCTTGTTGTGGATTACATATTTTGCAGTTGATTGTTTGTAGTGATTGTCCGTTGGAAGGGGTAGAACCAGACATTTCCATCTTCAGTTTATTTATTTATTTCTTTTGTCTAGTTTTCATCTTCTTTACTTTTTCATTTATGGTTGGTTTTCTAGTCCCTGTATTTGTTAATAACAATGTTTGTAAGTAACTGCTGTTTAGTCACCACTACTTTGTGATTAGTAGCTTCCAGAATTGGAACGTTACTGGTGCATCTTCTACCGATGCTGTGGTTGTTTTCCTTATATTTTTGGTCTGAACTCATGTTTTTTGAATGAAAAAATGTTCCTGAGGCAGTGTTCAGTTGTTTTTTTTATGTTGATATTATATTTATAGATCATATATCAAGCTTTTCGATGTGTAAACATTGTACGTTTATGAGCTGCTGTTTTCTGCTGAAACTCAAACAGGTTACCCTAGTTCTCCCTCCCCCTCTCCCTCCAGCGGCATCTCTGCTTCCCCACCGCTTTGTGACGGTCCGCCGCGGTAGTCCTGCAGCACGCAGTGGGCAGATCCGACCGGGAGACCGGCTGGAGGCGGTGGAGGGCCGCAGCGTGGTCAGCCTGCCGCACAGGGAGCTGGCGCAGATACTGCGCAGGGCGGGCAACACCCTGCGCCTCACCATTGTCCCACGCTCTAGCACCCGTGAGTGAAGAATGTGCACGCATATGCTACACACACACACACACACACACACACACACACACACACACACACACACACCTGTGCATAAAGGCACAGAATCAGAAAGCACATCTGTTGTTGCAAGTGCACACACATGCACACATAAACAGTCGGTATTAATTGTAGAGAGGATTCTGTGCAGAAAAGTGTCTGTTGTTCTCCAGCACACTGCATTTCAAATCACTATATATGAACCTTGCAGCAACCATGCTCCTGTCATACCCAGTCTTCCAGTTAAGAGAACCATACATAATTAGACAATTTAAAGATAAAACAAAATTGTCATATTAATACTTTGTCTTTTCAGTCCCTGCTTGTTTCAGGATCATTTTGCCTTAATTCCTGTCTTCTGCAAGGGATATGCATGTTCAGTGGTGTTCAGGTCATGTGACTGATTTGGCCAATATACTGTTTTTCTATAAAGATTTTCATTGTTCTGGAAAACTACAGAACTTTACCAATATATTTTGGGGTCTTTACCGCAACGTGAAGCATAAGGTTTTGAGGCATTCGGGTTGGATCTTCCATTGCCGTTGGCAGCCACATAATCAATAAAGACAAAATAAGACACTTCCTCTGGGAGCCATACACATCCACACTGTCCTATCACACAGGTGGAATAGTAGCTTAGGCTTGTTTTTCTATGCTAAGATGTTTCCTGGAAGGTAATCTACAGTTTAAGCTTGTCTAACAAAAATCCTTTTTTCCATAATACATTTTTTAATGTATTTTTAAGCAAGCTGTACCATAAAAATCTTTGAGAGACAAAAGATGCAAATAGCATATGCCAACTGCACATACATATCAATTCTGCACCTTGGTTTAACTCTATTGTGCAGGATTGTTTAAAGATGCACTAAGACCTGGCCAGAAAAACAACTGAGAAGAGAATTGGTTAATTATAGCACCATAAAATGGGTGGATGGTATATAAAGAAGGCTATAATGGATTTTAACGATGCTGTGCTTTTCCCTCGTGTGCCTCCGTCCCTCTCTCAGACTCCTCCGAGCACTCTGACTATGAATATGATCCCCATTACAGGAGCAAGAAGCCTCACAGGCCCAAACCGAAGGTGAGGCAAGACATCACCCTCTCAGGCTTTTAGACCTGTTGCTATGGCAATGTACAACTGTGTGAAATGAACCTCGTCTGCCTGTCTCTCATTGCTTCTCTCACACACACACACACACACACACACACACACACACACACACAGCAGGACTCCTCACCGTACTACAGTGCTGAGCTGGAGAGAGGGTCCACCGGTTTTGGCTTTAGTCTGAGAGGGGGGAGTGAGTATAATATGGGCCTTTATGTCCTTGGCCTGATGGAGGGAGGACCAGCCTCGCGCAGCCGCAAAATACAGGTTGGTGTGTGTATGTTTGTGAGAATTTGTTTGTATTCTGCCACTCATGAGCACTGGAGCGTGGGCCGATAGCGAAGCGCACTGTCTGTGTGTGCGTATGCGCGCCTGTGTGTGTATACTTGTCTGTGTGTGTAGGTGAATATTAAAATCACCAGGAAATGTTCAGCAATCTTGCATGTGTGCAGAAAATTTCCCTAAATTGCCAAGCCAGCCACTGCCTCAACTTATTGTTACATGCACATGCATAAATCAGAATCTAAGCTGTATTTAAAGTGTGTTTGTGTGTTATAGCAGGTGGGTTGCCTGAATACCCACCAGCTTTATCTACTTAACCCCATGCTTTATCCAACGTGACTGCACTTTCCACTGCAGGTGAGTGATCAGTTAGTGGAAATCAATGGGAGGAGCACAGCAGGGATGAGCCATGGTCAGGCTGTGGAGCAGATCCGCAGTGCTGGCCACAGAATCCACCTCGTCCTCAAGAAGGGCAACGGATACGTTCCCGACTACGGTAAGGCTACCGGCTAGAGGGCTGGGCTGCTGGACCACGGGACGGCTATGTCTCGGAATAACATATAGAAATGGTTGAGACATCAATGTCAAAGTCAACTTTATTGGCATTCCTATTTACTACAGGTAACTGAATAAGGGATAAAATCAGGTCTCCCAGACATGGTGGTACTACTGACATAAAACAATAACTCTAATAAATACACACAATAAATTGAGCGCAACATCATGGAATAGACTATACAAAACACTATATTATATATTAAAAAACTGTTAAGCACAGGACAATAGACTAAATGGTAGATAGTGGGTAATAGGTTGGGCGGCTTACTATTGTATTATTGAATTAATTGCACATTAGTGGCTGAAAGTAGACCTTAGCAACTCATTGTCAGAAATGCAGACTGTATAGATTAAAGGAAATAAAGAGTATAAAGTGACTGGGTGCCAAAGCCCCTAGAACAGAGCTGACAGCTCCGTTCAAAGGTGCAGGAGTACATTTGAAAGATTTAAGTAGCCCTGCTGCCCGTGTGAACAACCTAGCCAAACCTTTACTTTACTTTGAAAACCAGATGTAAAAACAGTGCATATGGTTTAAAAGAGTTTCACTTAAGTGAATAATTAGTGAGGATGAGGAGGATAGTGAAGAGAGGATGGTACCAGTCAGCAGTGCTTAAGAGCACTGCCAGCACTGCTGGTCTGCAGTGCCTGAGTCTGCAGTGGGCTCTTTCTCCATCTCCTTAATAGCTTACTAACAGTCTTCCTGTGCTCTCTTCCCTTTTGGATTCTCCACTTTGTTTTATTTTCTTTATTTTGCTTTCTTTCCCCGATGCATTCATATTTGTATCTGTTCGCATTTTTATTATTATTCTTACCTAATTCTCTACACTTCATGTCTTTTTATATTCCATTTTTGGGTCATTCCTCCATCCCTTCTTTTTGATTTTCTATACTTCTACCCTACACTACTCTATTACTATCTCTATACTTCTATCATACACTACTCTATTACTATCTCTATACTTCTATTACTATCTCTATACTTCTACTACGATCTCTATACTTCTACCCTACACTACTCTATTACTATCTCTATACTTCTATCATACACTACTCTATTACTATCTCTATACTTCTATTACTATCTCTATACTTCTACCCTACACTACTCTATTACTATCTCTATACTTCTACCCTACACTACTCTATTACTATCTCTATACTTCTATCATACACTACTCTATTACTATCTCTATACTTCTATTACTATCTCTATACTTCTATTACTACCTCTATACTTCTACCCTACACTACTCTATTACTATCTCTATACTTATACCCTACACTACTCTATTACTATCTCTATACTTATACCCTACACTACTCTATTACTATCTCTATACTTCTATCATACACTACTCTATTACTATCTCTATACTTCTATTACTATCTCTATACTTCTACCCTACACTACTCTATTACTATCTCTATACTTCTACCCTACACTACTCTATTACTATCTCTATACTTCTATCCTACACTACTCTATTACTATCTCTATACTTCTATTGCTATCTCTATACTTCTACCCTACACTACTCTATTACTATCTCTATACTTCTACCCTACACTATTCTATTACTATCTCTATACTTCTACCCTACACTACTCTATTACTAACTCTATACTTTTACCCTACACTACTCATTACTATCTCTATACTTCTCTCCTACACCACTCTATTACTATCTCTATACTTCTATCCTACACTACTCTATTACTATCTCTATACTTCTATTACTATCTCTATACTTCTACCCTACACTACTCTATTACTATCTCTCTACTTCTACCCTACACCACTCTATTACTATCTCTATACTTCTATCCTACACTACTCTATTACTATCTCTATACTTCTATTACTAATTCTATACTTCTACCCTACACTACTCTATTACTATCTCTATACTTCTGCCCTACACTACTCTATTACTATCTCTATACTTCTATCCTACACTACTCTATTACTATCTCTATACTTCTACCCTACACTACTCTATTACTATCTCTATACTTTTATCCTTCATTATTCATTTTTACTTTCATATTTTCTCACCTTTTAAATGCTTCTCTTCTGCTGAACCCCATAACCATAAGGGGAAACTTTCATATCATTCTTTTTCATCCCTTTCTCTTTCTTCCTTCTCTCTCTTTCTATCTATGTTTCTCTGTTTCTGTTTCTCTCTCTCTCTCTCTCTCTCTCTCTCTCTCTCTCTCTCTCTCTCTCTCTCTCTCTCTCTCTCTCTCTCTCTCTCTCTCTCTCTCTCAATCAGTGGAGCTTTCCAGTCTTTCTCTCTGTATGACCAACTCCAAGCTGGGTGAACCCTGCTTCTACGTGGTTGGGCGGACGGAGAGCACGCGGTTGGTAGTTGTTCCTGTTAGTTCTCCCCTTTTCCTGTTTCCTCTACACCACTTGCGTCTCTTTCCCTGTCACCTTACCGTCTCTCTGAAAGGTCCTTTTCAGTCCCGTCGTCTTTGTCACTCGTGCATCAATCTCTGTGGAGAGTCACTGTGCTGTTAACCTGTACTTAGTTATGGTAATATGACCTTCAATAGAACCATGATGCTTGGTTTGCTGTAAGTTACTGTTGGTGTATTGAGATATAACATATGGAATTGCTTTTGAGTGAAGCGACCTCTGTCAAAGTGAGAGCAGCTGCTTTGTCTTATTTATCTGTAAATCTTTACAAGTAGCATGTTAATCATCTAAATTACATATTTTTGCAGTGGGATATTGCATTTTTTAATAATATCTTTAGGCTTTGACTTGAGTGTTGTTCAGTGCTAAATTAGTCATATGAAAGGCTATTTTAAAAGTGGTGCTGTTTTGAAAAATAAATTGCTGACATATTTAAAAGGAATTGAAGCTAAGATGGAAGGTTGATAAATGCTTGTTTGAAATGGAAGATTGTAAGTTGCTAAAGACTTATTTCGAGTTGGATCTTCATGCTTTTTTTGCCCGATTAAAGCTTCCCCAGATTCTTCACTGGCCTTAACCATTTAGAAGCCTTCCTGTATAGCAGGAGATAAAAATTACAGAAATGACCTAGAACCTCATTTCAAATTCAAAGATTCTTTTTAAGATGTGTCGTTTATTGTACCAGCTGGCAGGCAAGAACCTGTTACCCTAACAACGTAAAACTTTTGTCTACTCTCACTCAGTAAATCTCAAGTATGATTTTTTAATGAATCTTTTTAGTAAAATCTTTTTTAAATGATTTTAACAACCCCCTGATTGGGCCTGTTCACACTGAAGTCTCTCACCAGTCTTTCCCTCTCTCCCTCTGCCCCCTTGGTCCAGGCCGTGATCACAGAACAGCCGTCTCCTCCCTGCCCCCAACCCTGCAGTCGCGTGTGGCTACAGTGAGCCGTGCCCGGCGTCGCCCCGCAACTATACCTGGCCCCCCGAGCACAGCACGCAGGACCCACAGCCAGGGCGCCAGGATAGAGGGAGGGGAGGGGAATCCCGAAAGCGGGGAGGGCACAGGTCATAGATCAAAGCACAGGGGGAGGAGTCGAGCCTCACGCAGTTTGTCCAGAAACGGGCCCGGAGGGGCCAGTGAGGAAGAGGAGGATAAACCGGCAGTAAGGGGGAGAGAAAGGGAGAGAGGGAGGAGGAGAGAAGAGAGGGAAAAGAGGAGTAAAAGCGAGGAGAGCTGGAGACAGTTCGGGAATGACGGAGGGGCTGGGAGAGAGCTGGAGCATGGGGAGCGCAGGCGGGAGAGAGGGGACAAACCAAGCCAGTGCTGCATGCAGCGGGAGTGGGACAGCAAGGGTGAAAGAAAGTGTGGAAAGGAGGAGGATCGGAAGGTTCTCGGAGAAAACTGGCAAGATGAGGAAAGAGGCGGGCCCTCGTGGGAAAGGGGCGGGGAGAGAGCGGGCAAGACTGAGAGCGGGCCGCCAAGCAAGAGAGACGGGCGACGGCCTGAGGGAGAGTCTGACAGCTGCGTCGTACATGCGACGCCCAGGGATTGCAGGAGTGGGAGCACGTGCAAGCAGATGCTGGATGCGAGACCCTCCAGCACCGAGTTGCCCCTGCCGGCCACCCCTGTCCTAAAGCCAGATCGTCTGTCCAGCCACCTCTTGCCTTTCAGCTCCACCCATAGCCTGATCTCTCAGGGGCCAGCAGGGCCCTCGCATTCCCTCTACGCCCCTTTCTCCTTTCTCATGTCCCCTGAGCCTGAGTACCCTGTGTCGGATTCTGACGCGAGTGTGTCTGACGTCAGCGCCTCGGCCGCCAGCATCTCCGGCCTCTCGACATACTGGGGTGAAAGACGTGGCTCGGGGGCCCGGAGCACTTTACCACCGGGGCCCTGGCTCAAACCCAGCCCACGTGTGCTCAGAAGAGTGATGGAGAAGAACAGACTGACAGAGGAAGGAAAGAGAAAAGCAGGAACAACAACCTCCCTCTCTTGAGGAAGCTCGGGAATGTCTGTCGTCACTTTAGTCAGGTGAAATCATGCGAGAAATGTTTTTTGCCCAAAAACATGGCTTAATTTTGAATTAAAGTATATATAAGGTCCAGGTTTGTAAGCTACAGCTATCACGGTCCTTTGCATAAGCTAAGTACACAGCATATGCAGTGTTAATATATTCCCAAGGGTGATATGTATGAACGGTGTCTTACTGCTCTTCTCTCTCCTTAGATGAGGGCTTGAAGAGAGTATCACAAGTTTCATGTCACCGTGTATGTTTGTACTGGGTGCATGTTTTCCACTGAGTTCTGGATTTGTACAATATCACTCGGTGTGCGACCACTTTTCAGCTGTTGGCCAACTACTCTTTTGTCTCTTCTTTTTCAGTTTTAGAGTTATTTTTAAGCTTGTATCTATAGAAGGAAAAAGTGGGTGAATGTAGTTCTCTTCAGATTGCAGGAGAAGCATAAAGCAATAACTTGCCTAAAGCCAAGACATATTACTAATTATATGATAAATAAATGAAGGACAGTATGTGCTATTTATATTGTATATTTGCCTATTACAAACTGTATAATACAATAACCATGTTATTGTACCCCATTTTTCCTTGGACATCTTGACTCAAATAGCAATTGCAGTGTTTGTCCCTTGAAAACATTACAGTGTAATGACAATGTATAAGGCTATATAGTGTCGGTAGTTCTATTGTATATTCAGTAATATATATTATAAAGGATTGTGGTAAGTGCTCTCATTTTGAACCCCAGTCCTATGGGATCTGTCCTCTAAGTGCCCCTTTTTGTTGCCTTGTGCTTCCTGTCACTTGACTCTTGTGACCTCAGTGACCTCTATTTAAGAGGAACCTAGAATACATTTGACTGACAAATGTTTGATAAATGATCGCCATGGCAAAAATTACTGATATTTTGCATTGTCTGTGAAAGTTCATACTGTCCTGTGGGATTGGGTGTATTGCGCTAATCTGCATCTGCAGACCAGTGAACCGAAGGTATTATGGAATGTCCTGTTGGAATAGCCATGCACTGCAGGTCAGAATCCCAAATGCAAAGATCCATGAGACAGTTAAAAGGGCTTAGCTAAGCAGCGCGGTCCAACCTGACACAGTCAAGACACAGGACTGCGCAAAATGTTGTTTGTTAAATCATTACCGCGGTGTTAGTGTTTGCAATCCTGATTCGCAGCCAGCTCCAGCATGCAATGAGCCCTCTAAGAAATCACAAAAGTATCCAGACCAATTCATGTTGGTCCAGTTAAGCATTCTGTGGTTGCTTTCAAAGCAGTCATATGATCTAATAAACGTAAATACAGTCCTATCTTTTGCCTTCTCACATCAAAGGTTTATCAGCATGTTTTCATTTTACTTATTGTGCATTGCAGTTGTGGTGTGTTGCAATACCATCACAAACTAATACTTAATCACTCAACTCTAACCAAGGCACCAATCTCCCTCTGCTTCCTTGGACTGTGCTGATGTGTCTGTCATTCAGTACTGGCTGTAAGTCATAGACATGGGCTCACTTTAAGACTTTGACCTTTTATTAATTGTGGCTGTTTTCATGTTTTTTCAACCAAAGAACAGGAAATCTTTATAAGCTGGAAATAGTCTGTTTGCAATATGCAGTGACTTCAAGCCAACCATGGGGAGCCTCTTTAGGGAACTGTCTCAGAGAGGACCTTTTGTCTTTATTGACGAAGTGCTTATTAACGAGAGAGAGGACAAGAGACAATGAGAGCGTGAGAGAGAAAGAGAGAGAGAGAGAGGAAAGAGTGACAGAAACTTATGTGTGTTCACGTTTTTACCTCATTAGGTCTGAACGATCAAGTATGGGCAGTGAACATCAATATTGTGTTCAACCTGCTATTCAGCCCTGAACTAGTGCAGATGAATTATTGACTAGTTTGTGCCTCAGGAGAAAGGGCTTAACAGACATGCAAAACTATGTGTATGTGTGTGTGCATGCGTGCACGTGTGCGTGCGTGTGTGCGCGCGCACGTGTGTGTATGTATGTGTGTGTGTGCGTGCACTTTTCTCCGGAGGTACAAGGTTCCAGTCCAGATTTCAAAATATGTCATTTAAATTATTTTGTACTCAGTGATATTACAGTGCTAGATGCCAACTGTATATAAACCAATATGATGTCATCATATTAAGCCATTCAGATCCAAGTATAGTTTATATGTATGCTCCCAGCAGGCCTGGGGTCAGTTCTAGTGGCAGTCTAATGTCTGTGCTGTACATATTAGAGTAGACTGAGAGTATTTATAAATGTATCATAATATACAGGAAATGAGCCAATGCCATCTGAGTCTTTATATTTGAGTTACTTTCCTCCTTTTGCAATATATTCAGAGAGAAATACGGAGTTCACCATTTCTCTGTAATCATGTCTATGGCCATGTATGTATTGTAAATAAATATATATATATCTATATATATATATCTAGATAGATAGATAGATAGATAGATAGATAGATAGATAGATAGATAGATAGATAGATAGATAGATAGATAAACATATATACAAGTGTACAGTTTAGTATTGACATGAAAATGAATAATATTTCTTTTATGATTATGTTGCTATGTTCAACTATAACCCAAATGCAGGTATAAAAATTATATTAAAGTAATAAAGATGTATATTATAAATTAACAATCTCTTGCTGTCTTCTGTAAGATGCTGTCAACAAAACATGGAGCCATGGTAGAAAATCAGCTATTTTAAGTATATTTAGTACAAAGTATAACCTACTTAGTAATAGCTAAATTGGACTCGGGTGCAATAAAAATGTGAATCCAATACATTAAAGGTGTCCTAGAATGCATTCATTCAGTATTTTTCAATTGTTCTCTGATGTCTATATAGAAAGTATGTTATCTTGATCGGGGCGAAAAATGCCTAAATGAGGTTTTACACGCCTATTTAAATTCCTATGGTTCGGCAGTAGAATGAAACGAGCTGTTCTTTTTTTATAATCCTGCTTTTGGTGGGCTCATGAATAATTGATGAGTTTCTGCTCTGATTGGCTGGTTTGGCGAGGCATCACGATGGCTCCCACAGGTGAGGAGAGGTGAACCGTTTAAGAATCCAAAATCCCATATGCTTAAGCATTCATAAGAGGACATTTCAGTTCTTAAACTGATTAGCTAACAAGATAGATGTTGAAAAAGCTATTTCTAGTATTGTAGATTTATATAACAACGCAGGCTATTTCTTTGAATGTGACACGTGCAAGAAAATAATATAAATTAATAAGATATCTTATTATAAATGTAACGCTAGCTAGCATTTGCTGGCTAGTTATGCAAGCTAACCTATCTAACGCCAACTAGATACTTTTGTTCTCGACAATTAAGCGTTTAGGTATCTAACTGTAAGTGTTTTGGCCTGCATCGGAGATATCTCAGTTATGAAGCAAAATTTACTCAAACGACAAAACGTTATATGTAAGATGATCTGGCTTCAACCAGATTACTAAAATTACAGTTACTAAACAAATCCCCACAGTCGCATAGCATGGCGGGCTACTTAAAGGTTGCTGGGTTTGTAATACAAAAGAAAGTTGGACTTGCCACTCTTTACAGTGTCAAACGCTGACCAAGGCCTTCTCGACGTGATCAGGGCTGAGAATCTGTCCAGAGTTCAATGCAACGCAAACTAGCAACGTGTCCGGGATCTTAAATATTTGACGTCAACAGTGCTCGTTACTCCTTTGTCATTTTTTGTTCTTCACGATACATGAAGAAATGTTTAAGTTTGGACTGTGCCTGGGATATAACGTGGGCTGGCGAGTGAACAGTTTAGGGGTTTCAATTTTAAATTTTCGGTCTGGGATTTTTGGAATTGGCCCGTCTTATGACCCTTATTTGTTTATACGGTATTTACTATCACAGCAGTGGTTCACGGTGTGCCAGTTTAGTGTGCCGAGCTCTCCTTTTTGGGCTAAGACAATGTAAGTGCAGTTTTCTATTCTACGGCACCTTTAACACTAGCCGACAGTGATAGTCTTGGCAATTGTACTTTAGTTTCTGAACAGTAGATGGAAGCAAAGTTTCATGGGAATAATCATAGCCCACTTAACAAAGGTGTACTCATCAAGCAGAAGGTGCCTGTATGTATGGCTACAGAGAACGGGGTACACTTTCTCAGCTTCTCACCTCTCCATTTGGCTGATTCAGAGTGCTGAACACAAAGAAAGTTAGCTACTGTCCAAGAGAAGGGAAAGATCCAATGATCTTCCCAAGACCCCTGAAGCCTTTTAATCTTTTAGCTACGGAGTGTTAAAGTGTGCCTCTGAGCCTTTAGAAAGAGCACACCCAGAGGAACCAGGTTCTTCAGATATTAAGAGACTACTAATGAACTAGGGTGATGTTGTTGGGTGAGGGGGGGGGGGGGGGGGGGGCATGCATACATAGCCAATTTTTAAAATGTATTTATTATACTTATAAATAAGTTGACATCTTATTCCTCACCATTCAGCTGTATCTTACAAAAAGTAAATAAATAAACCAAACATATTTACGTTCATGGCAATACAATAAATGAAAATTATTAATCATTAACATCCATTATGGAACTAGACACTTTTCAGAAGTTTTGGCATACCAGGGTATTCTTTCCTGAACATCTGTTTAAATTTGTTTTAGATAGGAAAATACCTTTTTAACAAGGCAATCCACAAGTGAACCTGTTCTAATACAGATTTCCACAAAAACTGTAGCCACTTCTCATCTACAATTATGTCACATTTGTTTTTAAATTCCTGTTATGTTAAACTTACAAGCCTAAAAATGAATCTTAGCAGAGTATAGATGGTTGGATGTGATTTATTCCAAATTATTTTGTCACATGATGTATACAGACAAATCAGATCTCACAAAAATGAGCCAATCCTCAAAGAATCAGCTCTGTGTTTGTTTGTTTGTTTTTGTGCCCATACTATGTAAAGTAGCTACAGGCTACACACGCATGTTGAGAAGCAGTCTGACCAACAACTGCATGTATATGATTGGCTAATTGTAGAGTGCAAGAAAGCGGGACCTATAAAGAATGGTTCAAGCAATGCAAAAACAAATGCACAGTGTATGCCAATTGTAGACAACAAATATCAACATGAAAGAAAAGCCAAATCATGGAAATGTTAGGCATTTTAGAAATCCTGGCCAGTCACAAAAAGAGGACATGTCCTGGAATAAGAGGACATATGGTCACCATAGATGAACCCTTTTCTGCAAAGCAACCTTCAAGAGAATGCAAAGAGCCTTTCATTAACAAAAAACCAAACTTGGGGTTGTTGATTTGAATCTATCTTTTGCTTGCTTGTATCATAATCAGTTATGAGTAAGAAATTATCTTCATGTGTCAGGCATTACTCTCTGCCTTGCTCTTTTGGCTTGCTTATCCCCTCTAAGGAGTGATTCAGAGTGAGACAGACAAGAGTGCTTCTTTACATACTGCAAAGGGAGGGCACTGAATGAGCAAATGGGTGATAGGCTTTTAGTCATTTCACTGGATGAACTCTGAGCATTGTGAGAATTTATTATTATTGGCAGCTTGTCTTCAAACTCATTCAATTATGCTTGTAAATTCTTCATACAAAGTTGAAAATACTTATTTTATTTAATGTAGAGAATAAGCTATGCATTTGCTTTAAAGCCAGAAGTTTGGAGATAAAGTAACTGACGGAGTGATGGGAAAGGGCTTTATTTATCTAAGTGATTTGTTTCCTAAGTGTATTTGTTCACTGTTGTAAAGTGTATTTAGGCTAATTGTATGAATTAAACATGGTATAAATGGTATCTAATAAAATTGAGTAAATATGTACATATCGCATGTAAACAGAAAATAGTGCAGACAAATTTACCCTAAAACTGCATTATTGCTTAACCCCCTATTCCTCATAACCTAACAGGAAATTATTTGAGAGAGAGAGAGAGAGAGAGAGAGAGAGAGAGAGAGAGAGAGAGAGAGAGAGAGAGAGAGAGAGAGAGAGAGAGAGAGAGAGAGAGAGAGAGAGAGAGAGAGAGAGAGAGAGAGAGAGAGAGAGAGAGAGAGAGAGAGAGAGAGAATGAATTTGCGCAAGGAAGATTTGGAAAATCATAGTGGTGTAGTATGAAGCAGTCCAGTATTTCTACAGTTCTGGAGGTTTGCGGAGACGTCACTGTCCATTCCGTCCGTCACATAATTGGGTGCTAGGAAGCATGTAAGTCTCACTATTGTAGTTCATTGACCTCTGCAGCGCTCTCGACTCCGGACACAACGGACCTCACCTAAAGAATTCTACCTCCACAGGACCGGTCCATAGCGCAACTATTTTTGGCTAATAATGTTTTGTTTATTGTTATTGTTTTTGCTCCATTTCAAGTAGCTGTCTTGTATTCTGAACAAAAATGGTCGCAAGACAAGACGGACAATCAGCCAATATAGCGGTCGGTTTGCTTAAGCATATTAATATACATTGTTTGCTTAAGCCAGGTATGCCTGTGAAGCAGTCTAGCTAACGACACAATATTCTAAAAAAATGTAAACAAATTTTTACGCATGGTGTCGTGTTTTAGCGCGACGCGTCTCCTTCTCTGCAGAAAGATGTATATAATAAAGATCTTGCGTCTAGTTCTTTAAAAAGACCGTATAGAGACCGGGGTAGAGCGCACTTTGATCTGAGCTGCGGTTCGGCTGGGAAGGAGAGATACCCTCACCTAGAAGTGAGCATGCAAGTGAGTGGACAAGGGCCGTGAGAAAACGCACTTTACATTGAAGGACGCGTCGACTTCTGACTCGTCTGATTGAACACGAGCAGAACTTTAGACCATTCTGGTGATCTGTTATTTGCGTGATTTCCTCGGATTCCTTCGTTTTATATCTCAACCCACGCTGCACAGCTAATTCCAACACGTTGACGACATCAATGTACCAGCCCAACGGAAGACAAAACGAGGTATTTTGCTACCACGATTTCACAAAGGATGGAAACTCCATGGACTGAAACTCTTTTGCGCGCCGCTGACATCTGAAGGGGGAAAAATCATGGGGGGAAGGAGAGGATGCAGCGCATGGTGACAGGATTCGGAGTAAGTAGACTACAAAACATTGTTGAGTTCTTTTAAAAAATATACGCTTTCGCTTCATTAAGAACAGATAATACCACAACAGATATCTATTAATTGGTCTGTTTAGCTGTGACTTTTTTTTTTAATTATAACGGCTCCATAAAATACATTCAGTATGTAAGTCACTTGCTTGCGCAGTATTGACACTTTATAATGTGCCTTTTACGTTTGATGTGGGATTACATTTTTCTGTCTCAATACATAAAGCTGTCTTTTGAAGTTCCTATAGTCTAAAGAAATAAATTAATTTTTGCTAATACCTCACCATCTAGTCCGTGCTTTTTAGTTGCCACCCCGGGCATGTTTAGTGGAGAAATGGTGGCTGGGATTTTGTGCTAATTTTTAAAAGGAGTTTTTAAGAGTTTATTTAAGGTCTAGAAAATTATATTATAGAAGCCATCTTTTAAACTTTTCATATTTAAGTTATTGTCCTCCTTTACGCAATGGCTCTCTGTGGATAAAAAAGGCATTTGGCTTCATTTTCTTTTTTCTTTTCATCCTGCCTGGAGACTTTCATATCTTTTTTGTAAACTAGTTAATCAAAAGAGCACCTACAAAGTGCAAAGTGCATCGGCCCAAGATTAACTCAGGATTGTGCATAAAACCCTTTTGGAATATTCCCCAATGCTAGTACATGATCTCAGGATGTCCTAATGCAACAATATTAACTATTACTCATTCTGTGACAGTCTTCAGTTGAACACTCTTTCTTTCATCCAACCACTGAGACTTGAGTTGCATCACTGAGTAAAGCGAAGCTCCCATCTTGTTCTACCTTCTACCACCACTTCAATTATCTCCCCCCCACTGAAACAGTCAAGTGGGGGGGGGACTTGTGGGACTGTAGATTACAGCGTTTATATCGGGATCAAGACTCTTGGTGCCACAGCCGGAGCCATGGAGTCCAACCCCGACAGCCCGAGTCGGGCTGTGGAATACCTCTTGGAGCTCAACAACATAATCGAGAACCAGGCCAAACTTCTAGAGACCCAGCGTCGGCGCATCGAGGAGCTTGAGACCCAACTTGACCGCGTCAACCAGGAGAATCAGGACCTCCGTCTGGACAGGAAACCTGGCAGCGAGAATGTCACTCAGAACCATGACCATGAGCAGAACTCAAAGCCTGGCCAGCCCTCGTCCTTAGCCAACCACAATGCCGCCGGAGTCCACCATAACAGCAGTGGTAACATGCCCTCGTCTACAGTACCCGGCCCGGCCCGAAGGACTCATACCAGGCTGACCCGAGGCCTGTCATGTGGTTCAGCTCCTGTGGAGAAAGAGAGGGGAAGGCTAGAGCATAACGACAGCATCGGGACCAACAGCACATCTACACTACGGAGGCAGTAAGTGTCTTAATAGCTTATCATAATTGTCCTGGTGACTGATTGATCAGTCATTACCAGGATGATCTTTTTTCCTGCTTTTTTTTTTGGTGTTGGCGTTTGAGGGTGTTTGGAAGCTGGTGTATATAGTTTAGCTCTTCTCAGAGTTCAGTGGGTGCACTCTGCTGACATGTATAGTCAGAATGTGGGCTGTTCAATACAGTAACCATTGTCAATTGTGCGTGTGTGTGTGTTTATGTTTGTGTGTGCGTGTGTGTGTGTGTGTGTGCCTGTGTGTGTGTGTGCGTGTGTGCGTGTGCATGCGTGCATACTTGTGGGTGTGTGCAGCAGTGAGACAGATGAGTGAGTGAGTGAAGTAAGAAATTATGATACATTATATGTGGGAGGAAACTGGGCTATATCCTATGGAAATACTTGATGCGCATGAGTGTTTGTATATTTCTTTGTGAGCCTATTTAATACAAAAAAAAAAACAGCTATAAGTATTTTGTGCCTTCTATGTTCTTGAATCCTTGAAGCTTAAAAAATTATATGCTGTCTACTTACCTGGAACCAAAAACCTCCCTCTTCTACCAGAGGCCTCTTTCCACTTGAGTTAGGCAAGGCAGGATCAGGTTTGTCCCTGCTCACCGAAAGGCTCAGCCCTTTGCAGATGTTTGTCTGTGTCCTTGGCTGAAAGCAGCGGCCCGACTGAATTGGTCACAGCATGTATCTTCCTCCCTGCCACAGTAAGCAGCCCTCGCAGGCCGGCTCATGTAATTATGTTTACCCTCTTATTGCAAGCAGCTGCAGCTCAGCCTGGTATTCTCCGTTGAACAGCCTCTTGAGTCCTTGCACTGGCTTCCCTTTCTCCCTCTTTTCCTCGCTGCCTGTTGGAAAGTATCAGAGGGAGATGACAAAACTCCATCCTCTCTTCATCCCCATCTACCGGAATTTATCAAGTAGAAGCCATTTAAATGCGCCTGACTCATTAAAGAGATCCAGAACGTGGTGCCACTCAGGGTGTACCCCAGAACGCAGCAGCAGGGCCTTTTTTTCTGTTTCTCTTGCTGTACTGGGTTTAGTCATTTTCAGGACTCATGTCAGAGTTGATTATATAGTCCATCTCCTTGAAAATGGAAAAGTCCATACAAAAAAGCACATAATATATTCATTCACAATCCATTTTTCACTGCTGTTTTCTTAGTAATGGGTATTGCAGTTACTTATATATCATGACAGGCTTGTCTTTGGCAAGGTTCGTAAGCTTTAAGATATTTACTAGTTAGCCATTTCATAACTGGAGAGCAGCTTCGGGAAAATATGATTGGTATTCATTCACACCTCTCCTTTGTCATTCTCTTTACAAAGGCCTGTAACCGACCTCCCTTCTCCCTACTCCCACGAGGCTTGTTAGTCATTAGTAAGTAGCACATTTTAGTTATTTATGTAGGTGTAAAATGTGGCAGGGATTGGCCAGGCTTGTTATGTGGTATTAGGATCACAACTGAGGCAAATTTCTTCATTTAGTTATGAAATTGTTTAGGCTTTTGTAATCATTTGTCAAAAACCTTGACATTGTGGATTGTATTAGTACCATGTTTCACTTTAAAAGTTACTACTGAGTGGAAAAAAGTTCATGTTTATGTTTAGAGTCTCTTTTATCCACTTTCACTTTATTAAGTGAAACTATATTCACTTGTTATTGACTATCACGGAAAGCTCCTCCCCCCACGAGTCACATGGTACGGCCCGCCGCGTGCAGGGGGACTCACGTGTGTACTGTTTGTAACTGCGCCCCCCCCCCGGGATTGCACACACCTGCACAGGGTTTACTGTTGAAAGTCTGTCTGTCTGTTTAAACCCCTGTCAGTGTGTGTATCCTCGTTGGTGATTGTCGCTACATGTTTTAATTTCGATCTCTGTAGCCGTAACGTTAGTTTGTGTAGTCATGTGTTAATGTGTATGTGTTCTTCGTGTAATGTTAATCGCTTAGTCATGTTCACTGTAGTTGTTGTATGTGAGTGCCACCGTTGTTTACATTTTATGTCAATAAATGTTATTCACAGTCGAGGGAGTCTGTGCGTCCTGCTCCGCGCCCTGCAGCACTCGGGCCGTCTACGTTACAGACTGAAAATGGTAGACCACAATAAAATTATTGAGTAAAACAGGAAAAAAAATCTCATATATAACTGCCTACAAGTAAATACATGTATCAGTGCTACTGAATTTGGTGACTTCAGAGTTGGCAAGGACTTCGAGGTTCTCTGCAGTGGTTCTACATACATCCTCACATTCAGAGCATAGGGCTATTTGAAGACCACTTTACCACCATTTAAGAGGATTTTTCAGCCTTGGGTGTTCATAATATCATTTTGCTCTTTGAATCTTTTTCTATCCATGTCCACCTGGCTACTCCTGTTCTCTGCCTTTTCAGGAAATAAGGTGAATCCCACTAACCTTTTTCACTTCCACATTTTTAAAACTAAACTGTGTCTACCTCTGCTCTTATCCTCTCAATTGTCTCTTTTGTGCTCTTCCTACCTCTTAGAATATCTTTGTCCATGTGTTGGATTTATACCTGTCTCTACCTTGCATCCTCTCTCTTTCTTCCAGGGCTTTCTGTCTTCCTCTCTGTCTGTCTCACTGCCGTGTTGAGAACAGATGGAGAACCAGCGTGTTTCTCTTTTAGAGTCGAGCATGATGGGAAGAGGGGTCTCTCTCTCTCTCACTCTCTCTCTCTCTCTCTCTCTCTCTTCCTCCCTCCCGCTCTCTCTCTCTCTCTCTGTCTCTCTCTCTCTCACTCCCTCCCGCTCTCTCTCTCATTCCTGCTCTCTCTCTCTCTCTCTCTCTCTCTCTCTCACTCTCTCCCGCTCTCTCTCTCTCTCTCTGTCTCTCTCTCTCTCTGTCTCTCTCTCTCTCACTCCCTCCCGCTCTCTCTCTCTCTCTCTCTCTCGCTCTGTCTCTCTCTCTCTCTCTCACTCCCCCTCTCTCTTTCTCTCTCTCTCTCTCTCTCACTCCCTCCCGCTCTCTCTCTCTCACTCCCTCTCTCTCTCCCTCCCCCTCTCTCTTTCTCTCTCTCTCTCTCTCCCTCCCTCCCGCTCTCTCTCTCTCACTCCCTCTCTCTCTCTCTCTCACTCCTGCTCTCTCTCTCTCTCTCTCTCTCTCTCTCTCTCTCACTCCTGCTCTCTCTCTCTCTCTGTCTCTCTCGCTCCCTTCCGCTCTCTCTCTCTCTGTCTCTCTCAATGCCATCTCAGCTCTCATCTATTTTAAGCGTTTCGCTCTTCGTGTGCCTCCCTCCCTCCTTCCACCCACCCATCATCTTCCTTGCCGTCTATCTCTTCTTCTGTGCTGCCTTCTCCCTCTCTCCTCCTCTCCTTTCTCTCTGTATCACTCTCCCTCTGTTTATCATGCAGCGTCTAGCTCATTAGCAGAAGGTCATGGTAATACGGAAGGTGCTAATTATTGACCCGTGGTGTGCTTTTAACTGCCACTGACGTCCCAGGCTCCTCAGCAGGGCCTCGCATCATGCCAACAGTCTGCCTCTCTCTCTCTCTCACTCTCTCTGCTTAAGCTAACTTCCTTCTCATGCCCTTTGGAACCTCCTGTGACCTTTTAACTCAAGTTGAAGGTGAAATACAGATTTCACTTTCCAAAATCTTAAACCCAGTGTGCTGGTATTTCTTATTATTGCATCCCTGTTATGGCACTGACAGACCACTAGTTTAATATAATTTTGGAGATGACTTGTCATGTGCACTAAAGATGCATGATAATGTGAAATGACTCTGTATGTGAGCAACAGCGAGTTATGACTCATGTCGTTGTGTATTAGCTGGAATGGGCTACTGTAGCAGTCTAAGTATTTTTACAATACATATTTGACCTGTACCTGTGGGCTACAGTGCCAGTATATTGTGTGTGTATACATGCATGTGCCTACGCTCTGTGAGTCCTCATCCTGGCAGCGGGCCGCACACACTGCGCATATCTGTCTTCATGTGTTTTCACCTGGTCTGTAGGCACACCACGGGCTGCATGCTGTGTGTGAGAGGATGGGGGTGTTTATTGTGACCTGACAGTAATTACTGTACCCCGGGGGTGTTAATTACTGCTGTGCCCTTTGATTCATGTAATCCCACTGTAACTGAATTCCATCAGAAATGAATCTACCTTAGCACAACTCAATACGTCCCAACATCCATTTACAAAATGGCAGATAGAGTGCATTTAGCAAACGAGTCTAAATACAATATCTAAATAGAGTGATGGTCCTGGCTGTAACTAAACCATCATTTTGAGACAAAATATTTTGACCTTATAATACATTTTTAAAAACTTAAGGTAAAAAAAAAACTCTCATCAGACATTAATTCCCTAGTAATTCTCCAGACATGAACACCCCCCACCCGCCCCCCCCCCCCAAAAAAGAGCAGTTGTCAAGCATTTGCATACAAAACCTGTGTTCATAGGTTTCACTGTCTGTCAGTGGAGCTCAGGAATACATAGTCAGTCTCTCTACCTGGGAAGGCACATTGTCAGCATTTTTACTTCAGGCCAGCGTCCGCCTCTGCTAAGTTGAGTCCCTTCCTCCCCTTCCTCACACGTGCCACTCTTCACCCTCATCCTCGCCTGTGTGGCCATTCAGATCTTTACACACAGCCACGTTAATGGTCGCTGTCAGAAGCAATCGCCACCTCTGTCTCTGTGTCTCTCTCTCTCTCGCAGTTCCCTGTCTCTGGAGTGAAGGTATGACTCAAAAAAGCAGATGCGGTTGCCTTGGCGTCTCGCTCTACGTCTCGCTCCATCCATAGTGCTCCTTCTCATCTGTCCTCCATCCGCTTTGTTTGCCCTTTATATGTATCTGCCTACTCCCTCAGCTAATTTATCTGCAGGGCTGAGCAATTACCCTGTTTCCACTAGAAGTGTAGCCCATTCCTCACATGCCCACTGCGTCAAAATCTTCCAATTCAAGTAACAAAAAAAAAACAAAAAAACCCAGCTGTACTTGGCAAACAAGTGCTTTTAACAAATCATAGACATCTTGTTTGGGTGTGCTGTGTGCTGATTGGTTGCTCCTTGATGTTTCCATTAACTGATCTAGCAAATCATTGGCAATCACATGGAGTGCATCGTGACTGTGTAGGCTACCAAAATCTCAAATAATCGAGATCTGTCATAGTGGTGCCACAATCAGTGATGGTCACTAAGTTTGCCCTAACTGTGGCACTACTGATCAGAAATCTTCACAGAAAACAAAGAATTCCTGCAATACTAAGACAGTAGATCTTCATTCAAAGTAGATTTATATTCAAGCATCTATTAAAAATAGATCTATTAAATAGATTGTTTCTCAAATGATGTTTTGGCTATAATGATTTATGATCAGTATCAGAAGTTTGAGGAACAAGCCAAGCTTCTCGGGGAAAGAAGAGCTACTCAGGAAACATTAATGTCCTGCCCTGCAGTGAAACCCAGCTTCTCTGCTTCATTTATTGATATATTTTCACAGACACTCAGTGAAACCCTCCTGGCCAAGTTGGTGGAGCTCTCTACAGCTGGACAAGGTGTTGTTTAGGTGTTGTTTTTATCAGATCTAATTAATTCACTTTAATGCTGTATGCATTCAACAGGATGAAGCTGTTGCTTTATAATGAACCTAGGACATACAGGTTAACTCCGGATTCTAGAGGAACTGTTATCTAGAACTGTTATCTAGACGAACATGTTATCTAGAAGGGCAAGCCTTAACTTCTGGTGGCCTGCCACTGTTTACTGCTGTCTGCTCGTTCCACAAACCCCTTTCACATGATTGGCACTTTTCATATCCTGATTGCTTCCTCTGCGGTTGCTAAAAAGAAAAATACCATGCACAATAATAATAATATTCTTTGTTGCATTAACATGTACGTTTGTGCCCAGTTGGTAGCTGGACATAATTGAGTCTCGTAGGTGTTAATTCAGCACCCCTGGTGGGGGACAGGGCATGGGTGGTCTGGAAAGCAAGTGACTAGACCCAGCGAGTCCTAGAAACGATGATGCAGCATTTCCTAAGAGACAAATATACCAGCTGATCCAAAGCAAGGGATTCTGAAGGGAAGTAATGTGATAGCAATAATGAGTAAAAGTTACAGTCTTGTTTGCATAATGCTAACTAGACCCTGCCAGCTCTAGTAAATATTAACATATCAGCCTCATTAGGTTAAGCATTAGACTATAATGATAATTAAATCAAAACTGACCCCAGATTATTCTGGTGCCTTTATTGTTGTGGAGTAATGGTGTTTTGCTAAAAGTAATGTCACATGAAATGTTATTTTTCAATGGAGAATTCTCTGACTTAGCACTCATTTAGTGCTCTCTTGTGCATTTGGACCATAAACACCATAAACATGTCAGTGAGAGCGATAAACGAGAAATGGAGAGAGACAGTGAGAGAAATATTCTCTCTGGGATTCCTGTCCTCCCTTTGTTGATCTAATTTTGAATTCATTCTTACTTTACATAACACACACACACACACACACACACACACACACACACACACACACACACACACACACACACACACACACACACACACACACAGCCTACACTTGGTACACAGATAGCCCCAGATGATTTCACTGCACATATTCCCAGCCGAGATTCTACCTGTGCGTGTACGTGTCTGTGTGTGCGCGCGTGTGTGTGTGTGCGTGTGTGTGTTCACATGTGAGAAAGAGAGAGGTGTTAACATGTGTAGATGCGTTTGCTGCATTTGCCAATTTAGCCTATTGAGAGTCTATAAAAATGTTTGTCTTTTTCCACACTGAATGCTGAAGTGTGGTGTGAATAATGCTGTTGCTGTGGAAACAGAAGATTTCCCCCTGGCTGTTTGGAGGGTTCGAGGCACCCTTCAGCCTCCTGCTTCCCACCCACTGATGCTTATCTCTTTGTGTGTGCGTGTGCGTGCGTGCGTGTGTGTGTGTGTGTGTGACTGAGTGATTGAGAGAGATTGTCCTTCTCACCTCTCAGAGCTCTGAGATAGATTACTCATTCACATCTTTTAAAATTCGCCTATGTAACAACAAAGGCCAATGTATTAATGAATTGCTTAATTCAGATTCAGCAATTAGTTGAAGGCAGAGATGAGGCTGTATATCAGATTCAGATGTGCTCACAGGTGCTTATGAAAGAGCACAGCCCTCATATGTTTAGCAGTGCAGCTGTTTCATGTGTTTGAGACCGTTGTGTGCTTGTATGTATGTATGTATGTATGTATGTATGTATGTATTTATGTTTTATACACACACACACACACACACACATACACACACCGCATTCCACATTATTATGCAAATTGGATTTAAGTGTCATAAAGATTTCATTTTTTGTTTTTCAATTAAACTCATGGATGGTATTGTGTCTCAGGGCTCTTTGGATCACTGAAATCAATCTCAGACACCTGTGATAATTAGTTTGCCAGGTGAGCCCAATTAAAGGAAAACTACTTAAGAAGGACGTTCCACATTATTAAGCAGGCCACAGGTTTCAAATAATATGGGAAAGAAAAAGGATCTCTGCTGGTGAAACGTGTCAAATAGTGCAATGCATTGGACAAGGTATGAAAACATTATATATATTCACGAAAACCTAAGCATGATCATTGTACTGTGAAGCGATTTGTGGCTGATTCAGAGCACAGATGGGTTTGTGCAGATAAAAGCATAATGAGGAAGGTTTCTGCCAGAAAAATTCAACAGATTAAGAGAGCAGCTGCTAAAATGCCATTACAAAGCAGCAAACAGGTATTTGAAGCTGCTGGTGCCTCTGGAGTCTTGTTTACTGATGAGTGCCGTGCAACCCTGGATGGTCCAGATAAATGGAGTAGTGGATGGTTGGTGGATGGCCACCATATCCCAACAAGGCTGCGACATCAGCAAAGAGGTGGCGAAGTCATATTTTGGGCCGGAATCATGGGGAGAGAGCTGGTAGGCCCCTTTAGGGTCCCTGAAGTTGTGAAAATGACCTCGGAGATAGATATATATATATATGTATGTATGTATGTATGTATGTATGTATGTATGTATGTATGTGTGTATGTATGTGTGTATGTGTGTATGTGTGTATGTATGTATGTGTGTATGTGTGTATGTATGTATGTGTGTGTGTGTGTGTGTGTGTGTGTGTGTGTGTGTGTGTGTGTATGTATGTATGTATATATATATATATATATATATATATATATATATATATATATATATATATATATATATATATATATATATATATGTATGTATATATGTATGTATATATATGTATGTATGTATATATGTATATACATATATGTATATATATATGTATATATGTGTGTATATATATATATATATATATATATATATATATATATATATATAATGTGTGTGTGTGTATATATATATATATATATATATATATATATATATATATATATATATATGTATACACACACACACACAGCATGTGTGAGTGGGGGGGGGGCTGATGCAGGAGAGGACTTTTGTTGGTGACTAGTTTATGTTAAGAAATGAGCAGTTTCTGCTGCAGGTTGGTCCTGCTGAGATGATTGATCCAGAAACACACACACACTCACACACATACATTACTATCTTTATGGGGTATTTCCACTGATATTTGGGGATATTTGGTCCATATAGAGAGCTAAACACTGCATCCCCTCCACACACACACACACACACACCTGCAGTCACCTTCTCCCCATGGTTACCTTCAATATTGGTACCAACACAGGGAACGACTTCAAACACTAAAAAAGCTTCTATTCACTCCCACACAACACAAAAGTGTGACTCAAGGGCATTTTCCTCACTCCTACGCACACACATACAAACTTCGACCTTTTTTTCAGTGAAAAAAAAAAACAACAACTCAGTCTTCTTGGTATGACAAAGCAGTAGCTTTGAATTCTGTGTACTTCACTACAATTTTGAAAAAAATAAAATAAATAAATAAATAAATAAATAGGAAAAAAAAAAAAATATATATATATATATATATATATATATATATATATATATACACACACACACACACCAGAACTGCCTAACTGTGTGTGTGTGTATGTATATATGGAGCACTTTAACTTGGATCAGAAATCACTATTCTCACCGAAACTCCCTTTAAGTTGTTTGGGCATTATAACCAACTGCCTAACTGTACACACCAGTGACAAAGGAAGCGATGGAGCGGCTAGATTCATTTTCCAGGACAGGTGGCGACACTAAGTTGGGAGAAGCAATGCAACGTGAAGCAAGCATTCTGACCAACACAAAAAAGCTGTGCCCAACTTTATTCAAATGAGATGTGACATGCTGCAGCAATACCCAATCAGAAAATATGTCAGACGTCACTTCGCTTCTTCGTTCCCTTCATTGGCTTCCAGTAGCTGCCCGCATCAGACTTAAAACCTTGATGCTTGCCCACAAAGGCAATAATAGTTCAGCCATCCATACATGATGTCAATGACCAAAGCCCAATCCACACCTCGAGTACTTCAAACCTCAAATACGGCTCAGCTTGAAACACCATGGAAACATCAAGGAAAACAAGCATCAAGACTATTCTCTGTTCTGGCTCCCAAATGGTAGAACATACTTTGTCTGGCTGTCCAGATAGCAGAGTCCCTTGCAGTCTTCAAACACAGACTGAAGACCCATCTATTTGTGGAATATTTAAATGACCACTGATCTTGCACCTATATCGAGTAACTGAAACTGTTGAACCTATTGTTGGGTATTGTTTGTTATTGCACTTATTGCTGGGTGAGCTACAGCGTATATGTGTTTTGCGCTTCTAGGCATCAGGATTGATCCCTGTATTTCAGCAGCATTGTAGTTCGATGGTATCTGCACCTCTAACCTACTGTACTGTCTAGGCTACATTCTATGAATAAATGACAAAGCACTTTTGTAAGTCGCTCCGGATAAGAACGTCTGCCTATGTCCTCATATCCTCAGAACATGTTACACTGACCTTGGTTCATAACGAATATTTGCACCATTTACATTAAAATATAGGAGAAGCTAATCGTTGCTGTGTCTGGGTTTCCATGTTTGTTTCCTGTGTCCTTGTTACATGTGAAGCACCTCACAGAACTGGATTGTAACTCACTCACTCACTCACTCACAGTTAACAAGCAGTACATTTTCCACAAAGTGGCAATACATGAAAAAAGGCAGAGAAGCAGGTCAGTTAGCTATGTAACTTAAATGTACACCAGTTTAGAAATTAAGGCCAATTAATATGATATAATCATTTTACAGTGTTTATTGAGTTAAGTAATATAGTTATGAACTAACTCTAAACTAAAAGGTTATATAGGTTTGAATCATTGTGCAATTCAATCGCTTGCTTGGAAACTCCTACCAGTGGCCAGTGGCTTACCTGGCAAGCGTAAGTGATGAGTGATGTCATCGCCGCTATTGTGCATGCACAGCAAGAAAGGCAAGCCCTTCCAGATTCTGATTCTGATAAATGAACAGTCCTTCAGAAAGCCTTTCTAATTCCGCCCCATGGATTCACCAGTGAGCAAAGCATCCCCATCAAGAACTGCTTCATGAGTAGATAATTGTTGTTGTCATTCTTTTTTGGGTACACTAATATCAGGCTGTAACTACACATCACTTGTTCACTATAAAAGATAAAATTAATGTAATAAGGTGAGAATCAGCATCAATGCCGATACAATACAACAAATTGGTATATCACTGTCGGTGCATCAGCATGAGGATTCCAGCGAGAGACCCAGACTTCAACACAGATACAGGAACAGGCACAGGTGTAGACACAAGAACAGGCACAGGTATAGACACAAGAATAGGCACAGGTGTAGACACAAGAACAGGCACAGGTGTGGACACAAGAACAGACACAGGTGTGGACACAAGAACAGGCACAGGGGTAGACACAAGAACAGGCACAGGTGTAGACACAAGAACAGACACAGGTGTGGACACAAGAACAGGCACAGGTGTAGACACAAGAACAGGCACAGATGTAGACACAAGAACAGACACAGGTGTGGACACAAGAACAGGCACAGGTGTAGACACAAGAACAGGCACAGATGTAGACACAAGAACAGACACAGGTGTGGACACAAGAACAGACACAGGTGTGGACACAAGAACAGGCACAGGTGTAGACACAAGAACAGGCACAGGTGTGGACACAGGTATGGGCACTGGTGAAGACACAAGAACAGACACAGGTGTGGACACAGGTATGGGCACTGGTGAAGACACAAGAACAGACACAGGTGTGGACACAGGTATGGGCACTGGTGAAGACACAAGAACAGACACAGGTGTGGACACAGGTATGGGCACTGGTGAAGACACAAGAACAGACACAGGTGTGGACACAGGTATGGGCACTGGTGAAGACACAGGAATGGGCGATGGAGAAGGGCAGGCCTTAGGTTTAGGAGGGGCTGGAGAGATAGCCTTGGGTTCACGAGATCAGACACATGACATGAGATTGGATCATGGTGAACTGTGAGACAGGAGAGGCAATCCATAATAGTCCTATAGATTTATCTGATTTAATAATTAAGGTCACTGATTAAAAAAAAAAAAAGTACATTGCCCTCTTGAATTATGATCTCCAAACGTCGGAGTAATTGGGGTATTTGTGAAGTCGACTCAGGAGTGGGTTTGACCTCCTTTGTAGCATTCAAAATTTTAAATGATTCCTACAGGTCTGGAAGCTAATGATTAGCTGTCTGCAAGCTAAGTTTACAAATGGGAAAAATCAGTGCCATTGTTACTCTGAGAAGGAGTGGGTGTTTTCAAAAGATCAGTGTACCATAGGGTATGCAAAAGAATCTTCAAATAAGTCACAAAGAATCATAGGGTGACAGCAGTCTGAATCATCTCTCGCACTCCTTCATAACTCATTCATTCCATTGTTAATTAATTCCTTAAGTAAGTCACAGATGTGAGATGTACAAGGTAGTTTTTTGAGCAATGTAGAAATTAACTGGATAAAATGTTTGTACTGAATGTTTTTTTCATATGGTTGTATGCTTAAGTCGGCTAAACTATCTGTTTTCAAGGCATATTTCCCTATGGGACAATAAAGTGTATCTAAATCTAAAACTTGATAAGCACTGTAATTAAAACACTGAATAAGAGGTGTTTATTGGAGGTTACAAAAGAAGAAAACACTGCTCTTAAAAAAAATATATCAAGAGTCCTCAGGTTACTAGTGTGACATTTCTGACACTGGAGTGAGTCATGAGTGGATGAAAAAGGCAACGTTTTTTGACAAATTGAAAGTAAACAACCTAATATGCAAAAAACATAAACACAACAACAACAACAACAAAAAAGCATTGAGCAGTCAAAACAGGAACAGTGGCTGGGTTGTAGCCATGTTTCAGGCAACAGTGCGAAACACTGCAGTCTGGAACTTGTGGGGTTAAAATAGGCAAAGGGGTGAGCAGCAACAGGTGAATGGGGAACTAATGGGTAGGTGATTTGGAGTGGTGGAGTGATTGTGAACGGTGATTGACACGATCCTGTGTGTGTGTGTGTGTGTGTGTGTGTGTGTGTGTGTGTGTGTGTGTGTGTGTGTTGCTGGCAGGATAGCGGCCAGTGCATGGCAACTAGAAAAGGAATTACAAAGCTTAGTGGCATAGTAAGAATAGGTTGACTAGCCACTTCTTACCCGGGTAACATTTATGACCAGTATTGTTCTGTTGGTAGAGCTAAGAGCTCTTGTGGGAAAATACGAAAGAGTTAATTCACTGAGATACAGTGGGGAGGGATCAGGAAGGCTTTTCATGGTCATTAAATGTTAAAAATAATAAATTCTTAAAAATGAATTGCAGCAGACACAGGTAGCCAGTGCGGCTGTCTGAAAATAGGTGAAATAGGTGATGTCATTCTTGTGCATGTTAGAATTCGCACTGCAGTGTTTAGCCTTCCCTGTAGGCTAGAGATAAGGCTCTTTGGTAGACTGTTACAGCAGTCCAGATGAATTGACATAAAAGCCTGCAAGTTTTTCACTGTCAGCTGTTGAGAGAATGTCACAGACCTTGAATATATTTCTCAAGTGGCCATTATGGAAACATTACTTATATAGTCCTTAAAGCTAAGGTTACTGTTGAAAGTAATACTGAGGTTTATGACAGTTTTCTTCAAAGGTTATGTTATTGACAACATCTAACTACTTTTACCTCTTTGATGATAAAACATGATTTCGCTTACTTCATAACCTTCAACAACACAAGTTGGTATCCTGGATGACTTAGAGTAAAAACAGTGGATAATTTCACAAAATACATAGCTGCTTAGTAAAATAGCTATGCTAAGATGTTAAAGTGGTTATGTTTAAGCAATTAAAATAGAGGTGTCTATACAGTGTAGGTCTGAGAGATGTAAGAAAAATATATTGTATCACCTGGAATAAAACAATTCAGTATCTCTAGGACTATTCAACAAGATGCCATGTGTTTTGTTGTTTTATTGTATATTTTTTTAGTAGTAGACTTGACGGTTGGTCACAAGACTGTTTGACTGGTCAGGGTGAGATATGGTACTGTAAAACCTTCCTCTTAATTAACACTCAAATGAAACATTTTTGCTGAATCCTCACAGTAAGCCAGAATGAAAGCCCCTCATAAAAGCCTGTGTATTACTCAAATGTAAGAGCTCAGTGGTTTAATATAGCTAATTTGAGTCTCGTGGGAAATATCCTAAACCAGCAAGGATTATTCTGGACTGTTGCATGAATCCAAGGCTGAGTGGGCTACTCATGATGGGGATACCTTATGCATTATTTGACTGATGGCATCTCCTGGCCTCTCGAGCTGTTGAATGTGTGATGTTTGATGAGACATAAGCAACACTCTCTGGGGCCTCTTTAATACACGTCTTTCTCGCGCGTGGTGGAGATCGGTTGCCGAGGGAACCGCTTGAGCTCAGAGCAGCTCAGTGGGCGAGACGCAGTAGAGAAAGGGAGAGAGAAACACGGGTGGGTGGAGAGAGAGTGAGAGAAAGAGAGAGAGAAACCAAGTGAAAAAAGAATGAGAGGGGGATAAAATAGGGGGAAGAAGTGGGTGTTCTTTTTTTCAAAACAGATGACTAAGCATTTGTTTTTTAGAGCAGAAGTGATTGGTTGTGAGGTGGGATCCAGGTGTCCATTGACCAGGTGAATTTACTCACTTGCTGTCCATTTTGCTTCCACCCACCAAGTGTTGCCACCATGCTACTTTTTTCTTACTTTTTCTTACTTTTTTGACCATCAGTTGGAGAAACTGGAGGCAGTACTTCCCTCCATTTGAGCACATGCAGCTGTACCTCTCCAAATAACCAGCCTATTTATCACCACTAAGCTTTGCTCCCTACCACTCCATGTGCCTGTGCTTGCTGCTCATTGGCATGTCATTCGGTAATAAGTTAGAGAGGGACCTCATTAGCCTTCATTCTGAGCAAGGATGTGGTCAGTTGCCTTCTTGTGACTCCCAGAACTTAATTGACCTTAATTAACGTACTTAATTGACCTTATTCTCACCTATTCTTATAACACAGTTAATTTCAATTATTGGCAACAATAGAAAAAAAAAATCCCCAGGAAGCAATTAAAATAATTTTTTCCTGATATTAAACTCTTGACGATTTAGGTAGAGAGGGACACAGTGTTTTGAGAGACATGATGATTAAAGTATGATATTTCCGAATAATAGCAAATAGTTTTTGTGTGGCCTATGAAGCAGTAGGGTGAAAGTACCATTCAACCTAATGAATGTGTAAGCACTAATGTCCAACACAGCAAGCAGTTAGTTTACCTCAGGGGTAAGACATGGAATTTTCGGGAAGCATAAGAGGGCTGACCTGCTGAAGGTTTGTTTAGAGGGGTTTCCAAACTGTTAATTTCCCATTTACCAATAATACTATACATAATTACTTAAATTCATTCAGTCACAGCTATATTCCACTTGATCTGTCCTTAATAATTAGGCCTCAGGCTAAGCCCTAGCAACAGTGGTGTGAAAAATATTTCAACCACACAGCAAAAAAACACGGTTTTATTTTATTTTGTGTGTTGCTTTTTGACTTAGAGCAACATATTTGGTCATTTCTCCCTGTTCCTAACTAAAGCAAAACCAGTCTATTTTAACATGACTATATGCACACACACGCACACACACACGCACACACACACACACACACACACACACACACACACACACACACATATATATATATATATATATATATATATATATATATATATATATATATATATATATATATATACACACACACACACACTTCTTAATTTGCTCAGTTTAGCAAATTTATCTGGTTAAATTAAAAACAAATTAACCTAACAATAAAAATATTATTTGGATGAGCACAAGGCTTCTGATTATTTTACCATGTGTACATTACCCCACCAAAGAGCTAATAACATTGTATTTGGAAGATAAGCTCATGTCATTATGGGGTGTGGAAGTGGATGTTGATGGTCACTGGTGCTTGCGGACTGAAGGTGTGGACCCACCCTCAGGTGTCACAATCTCACTACCAGATAACCCCCAGGACTCTGCACAAACCACATTCTACACCACCATATCTAGATCCAGCTCTCCCATCTTCTAATTATGTTCACCTCTTGAAGCCAACATCACAAACAACTCACCTCACTAGTAATATAGCAGAAGACCTGTCAGAACAGATATGACAGTTAGGAGCCCTGGTTGCAACTCTGGCTGAGTCTCGTCACTTTTTCTGCTGTTGGAGCAAGTTCCACCTCTCAAACCTACACTCAGGACACATTATATTTTGTGCACCAGCCCTCCTCTTCGGATTCTTTCCAAGTAGCCCTAGTTATCTAGTCATCTACCTGTTTACTGGTAAAGACATGGAACGGTGTCGCGGGGGAGGGGAGACATGGAACTTTAAACTTTTCTCCAGTTTTACTGTCTTTGATCATTTCTTAACCTTAGATCTCCTCATGGAGCATGCACACAGGGATGAGTCTAAGTTCCTTGATGCTCTCATGAATTTGGCCATCAGATTAGAGAAAGTCAGACTCCAGAAACACGTTGATCCCCGCTATTTGCTCTTCCCTTTGTTTGTCTCAAACTGAGCTGTCTTTGCTGTTGGGCTGAGGAAAAGTGTCACAGGAGAGAAGCATTCCTGTATTTGTCCTGTCTAATGAGACCAGAGAAAAGCAGGACAGCTCACTGAAGTTACCTTGCATTAATGCACTGAGTCTTATCTTTGTTAGTACCATCACCAAGCCTTTTCCTGCGATCTGTCAAACTGGGGCACAACATTACAGTAAGATCTGCTCATCAGAATGTTGATTTACTCTGATACAGCTTGGATCAAAACCTCATGGATCAGCTTGTTCTCCCTGTTACCAGTCCCTGCCATGTCCACTTTCTCGATGGGAGTCCTCTAGGCACTGGGTGAATCTCTCCCATGAGATGATGAAGATCTAGGCTAGAAAGATCTAGACCCTTCAGTCTTATCTGCAGCAAGTGAGGAGCTGCTGTTATATGGAGTTAACATTACACAGCACTATCCTTTTGTATTAGACATTGTCTGGCTCTAAAAGCACAGCACTCTCTTTGACTGGGAAATACTAGATACTCCAGAATGGTCTGCTCATTGGCTTGAGAATTCCAGCCTGTCCAAATCCATGTCACTTCCACATCACTGGAGATCTCTGATTCCCAAAACCTTATCAATAACCCTGGCCAGTTCAGTGACCCGCAGGAAGTCTTCAAAAAGGTTTGAATGACCAAACTTTCCCTACACTGAGCACGGTGCAATCAATCTTATCAGAGTTGCCACTGCCCCAAGGTTTAGTGCTTATCCCTTGTCCCCTACTAAGGCCCATACCATGGTAGTCTATACCTTCAATGCATTATATCGAGTCCCCAGCCACCATGGAGTTATTTTCTCATAGATCAAAAGGACAGCAGCCTGCAACATAGAGGTTGAATGATTACTATTGAATGGTTACTATTAATTATCCATATCCTCTAGTTCTTTCTACTTTGGAACAGCTATGTGGAGCTCACTTTTTTATTAGAATCTCATTAACTTACAATATCTAAAGAATGCCAAATGTCTCACGACCCACCAAGCTCATTTGTCCTTCTGTTTAAACCACTCTTCATTTAGCTTTCTACTGCCTACTGGCACTGTTCTTTCTACTTTCCTACTGCCCTGGCACTGTTCTATGCAGACTCCCTGATCCTAGAACCACTCGCTTCTCCCTCTTCTCCAGATCCCATTTATTTCTTAACCATCACTGCTCTCTATATATTAAATGGTGGAAATTTTGCTTTGGGTTATTTTATGTCTCAAGAGATGCTTTCTCATTTACAGTGTCCCCAATTCACTACACAAGTTAGGCAAGCATTCTTTGAAAGATTAGGAATCTGTAACCAGTAACCAGACCAGGGAGAGTATAGACACTGTCACAGAGGAAAATATTCACAGAACAAAAACTAAAAGGAAACCACTACAAAAAAGGCTAACTGTACAAAATAACACTGGGTAAAAGGTTTACAGCAAAATGTAACTAACACATGTAACTAAGGGTAACCAATGAAACCCCAGATTAATACAACCTATTGGTAATAACAAACTAATGCTAACTAGTACACAAAGAACAAACTGGATCAATCAATTGGCAGCAAGACAAGCACATGGGTAGGTGCAAGACTTCACACCAAGAGCCAGTGAGAGTATGCTTTTATAGGATTTCAGTAATGAGAATGGGAACCAGCCACAGCCTCAGGAGAGGTGGAGCACTGGGTGCACACGGCTGCAGGCAGACCTGTGACAGAATCACTGTCCGTTTACTGTCAGGTTATCACCCTCAGTTCAACCAACAGATCGAAAGGGCAAAACAGATGCTCGGTATGTTTCCCAACCTATACTGCCACTGTCTCCCCTGGCCTGAGATTGCCTAAAACTCCAATATTCACTCATCTACTGGATAAACCACTTTACAGCGTGTGTTAGGTCTGCTAGATGAGGTAGTATCTAACTCTCAACCTCCTTGATAAATGTTGGAGAGGTTCCCTGATTGTGATGTCCATCAGTTACTAAACTCCTGTCCACCAGTTACTAAACATCCCAAAGAGAGGTACTGGGTCCCTGGAGTTGACATTCTGGACCCTGCCCTCATTCTTGATGTTCACTACCCCCATACAGACAAGCTTGCCCCATGCCTGTGGGGTAACCCTCACCTTCAGTCACACTCCACGGATGGCTTGGGTCCTTCGGGGGAGTGGGGGTACTGTCAAGCCCTTGCTAATGGACAACACCCAGAACTCCATGAAAGGTACATCTGCCCACCACCATATATAGATACAGTTCTCCTGTCTTCTAAATGTATGGACATCAGGAACTTGGGAGTGTGGCACTTAGTATACACAGTGTTCTTGAAGCTAATACCACTTCATTTCCATAAATATGTATTAATCATGGTTATCTAATGAGTTCATTAGACAAAGGATAATAGAGGTTTTTTTTCTTTTGTTCTTGGCTATTGCACTCAAGATCAGTTGAAAAATCTGAGAAGAAACCTGATGGAAAATAATGAAGTCATTTAAAATCAGTGGTGGTGTTTCCTTTTGTGGAGATGTTCTGTGTGTGTTTCACTCCTGGGGCTAGTGGACTTTATTAATACATGATATAAATGATAGAAACCATCCCTGCCACCTTGCACAGCAGATTCCTCTTAACTGCAGGCTTGCTTTAAACCCTCTTTCACTCGACTGGTTCTTTTTAAAGGGCAGTGTTCTGTCCATCTCCCTGTCCATCTGGATCCCTCTTTCACAACTCCCATCATTCCCATGCTTTTATCTTGCTCTGTTATTTTTTTTCTCTCTCCTGCCTGTACTTGCTCACCTCCCCACTAGCCCTTTGACTGAAACACTCGCTGCCCCCCCCCCCCCAACAGCTACAGATGCACCCACACATTGGCAGTGCTCTCCACACAATCTATCATTCTGTGAGTCAGTGGAAATCACGTTGCACCTTTATGCATCTCTGCTTTAGATTACAGTCTCTGTCTCTCTCTTTCTCACTGCTCTTTCATTCTGTTCTTTCTACCCTTGGCCTCACCCATATGGAGCCTTTCTCATACTTCTTTTCTCTCTCTCTCTCTCTCTCTCTCTCTCTCTTTTTCTTCCTCTCTCCCCCTCTCCTCCCACTCTCCTATCGTTGCGGAGTCCCCACCCATCTTCTTGGCCTTCCTGTGTGCCCTCTGTCTCAAGTCTTCTCTGTATGTGTATGTAGGTGCCACTTCACATCTTTCACACACACACACACACACACACACACACACACACACACACACACACACACACACACACACACACACCATGCTTAATGCCAAAAAAAGAGGGTGGAGGTAGAAGGTGGGTGAGATGAAGGGAGAGGATGGAGGTATGGAAGGATGGGTAGGTTATAAATAGCGAGGTCTGTTGGAGAGAGGGGGAGAGACAGATCTTTAATAACAGCTGAATGTGACAAGAGCAGCAAGGGGTTAGTAAAGGCGCGTGCGTGTGTGTGCGTATGTACGCTTTCATGTGTATGAGGTAGTCGGGTGTTCCATGGGTTTGAGTGTGGTTGTGTGGCTGCGTGCATGACCCTTCAGGCATCCCTGTTACATAGGCAGTGAAGAAGGGGAAATGGCTTCAGCTGTGTGGAGGTCATAAATGTGGCTCTGCAGAGCTGGAGGTGTGTGCTTCAGGGTTATATAACCAACCATGGAGGGAGTTTTCGCCTGGAAAGTATCTCTCTCTCTCTCTCTCTCTCTCTCTCTCTCTCTCTCTCTCTCTCTCTCTCCCTCCAATCCTCCCTCTACATCCTACAAATGCATTGGGATTTTGAGAGAGAGTGATAATAGGCTGCTTGATCACATGTCTGTAATAACTTGATGTGACACTTCAGCATGTTTGTCTCCACACTACACTGTTATTACACACATCACTATGAGGCGATGGAGTGAGATTTTATGCTCTCTAGGGCTCCTTAATTTTAACTCTGCTTTGAGTTCTACCCCTTGCAATATTCATGGGCACTGCATGAAAGCCACCTGTTTTTGTGACGTTATACAGCTGTTATGTAACATGCATTCATACGCATCCAGAAATCACTGGGGAAGGGGGGGGGGGGTATGCAGAAACATGTAAGAAAGCTTTTAGGAGATCCCATCCCAAAATAATATCTTAACTTATGTTAAGTCATCCTCTGACACATTGCATTTGTAGAGACATTAGAAAAGACTGAATTACTATTCTGTTTCAGTCTTTCATTCATTGTTTGCATGCCTTGTCATCATCTATCATCATTCTGTTTTAGGTTTCTATTTTAACAAGATCCGAACAGAATGGTTTGATTTACCTTTGTTTTTTGTAAAAACAGCTTTAAATCTGTGTATGTACATTAGCCATTCTAAACTGTAGCAGCTCTACTGCTGACAGGATATTCCACAACTAATTGGAGATCTTAATAATCATAGTGGGTGGTAGAGCAACTGAATATTTTTATATCCCCTACTAAGTCTTACAGAGATAGTAATGCTGACTGAGCAGCTACTTCATGAGGAGAGCAAGTATAATAAGGAAACAACTGTTTTCCTTTAGGGTTTCAGTTGGTGGAGTTGGCTGGGAGACTAAAACCATGTTTTGTCTTTTTGGAAAATTAACTTTTTTTTTCTACAAATATACAGTCCATATGGGAGACCCGCTCTATGGAGCATAAACTGATTGATTCATGGACTACAAAGCAAGCTGATTCTAAAGATTCACTCGCCTCTTGCTCCCTCCTGGAATTTCAGTGGTTTCTTATATAGAGTCCCTTCAACAATTATTCAGACCCATGTTAAAGATAAGTAAAAATGGTTATAAGAATTAATCTTATGGTGAATTAGCTTAATCTTACATTGAAAATGAAAAAAATTAAAAATCCAACCTTTAATTGGAGTCTTAAAATGTAGTGTGAGAAAAAAAAATCCTTATCAAGAAATACTTAACAAAATCACATGTACCACCATTAATGACACCCCTTAATACTTTTACAGCTTTGTTACACCAATAAAACAGCATTTAGTCTTCTCCTTTATCATCTTATAAGGTTAGAGAGTCCAGAGCAGAGAATTTGAGACCATTCCTTTTACAGAATCTCTCCAGAATGTGGAAGAGAGTTTTTGCTCTCTTCTCTTTAGCTCTTCCCACAGGTTTTCTCCATGGTTTAGATCAGGGGACAGAAGTTTGATTTTGTGTTCAGTGAAACATTTTGTGTTGATCTGGACATACTTTTATATTATTTTCCTCCTGGAAGAGCCAATAATGAGCCATTTTTAGTTTCTTGGCAGAGGCAGACAAATTTTGATTTTAAATGTTCCTGATGCCATGTACACCAGGTTTCCAGGGCCTTTGGAAGAAAAACAGGCTAACATCATCACAGATCCTCCACCATACTTAACACTGGTACTGTACAACATCATCACAGATCCTCCACCATACTTAACACTGGTACTGGTACAACATCATCACAGATCCTCCACCATACTTAACACTGGTACTGGTACAACATCATTACAGATCCTCCACCATACTTAACACTGGTACTGTACAACAAACATCACAGATCCTCCACCATACTTAACGCTGGTACTGGTACAACATCATCACAGATCCTCCACCATACTTAACGCTGGTACTGGTACAACATCATTACAGATCCTCCACCATACTTAACACTGGTACTGGTACAACAACATTACAGATCCTCCACCATACTTAACACTGGTACTGGTACAACATCATCACAGATCCTCCACCATACTTAACACTGGTACTGGTACAACATCATTACAGATCCTCCACCATACTTAACGCTGGTACTGGTACAACATCATTACAGATCCTCCACCATACTTAACACTGGTACTGGTACAACAACATTACAGATCCTCCACCATACTTAACACTGGTACTGGTACAACATCATCACAGATCCTCCACCATACTTAACACTGGTACTGGTACAACATCATTACAGATCCTCCACCATACTTAACACTGGTACTGTACAACAAACATCACAGATCCTCCACCATACTTAACGCTGGTACTGGTACAACATCATCACAGATCCTCCACCATACTTAACGCTGGTACTGGTACAACAACATCACAGATCCTCAACCATACTTTGGTATCAGGTTCTTCTGTGTGCAGTTATCCTTATTTTTATGCCAAACCCACCTTGAATATTTGTTACCAAAAAGCTCAATTTTCCACAGTTTCCGTCAAAGTGCCAATAGCATATAGAAAAACTCCAGACACTTATTATTGTAATGTGATGACAGGATGACAGGAAAGTTTTTTTCCTGGCATGTCTTCCAAATAATCTGTTGGCACGGAGGTGGCATCTAATGGTAGATCTGGAGACTTTGTGACCCCAAGATGCTACTTTTTTCCTGTAGCAACTCTCCGACAGTCATCCTTGGAGATTTTTTTTTGCTTTTTACCATCATCCTCACAGTGCTTGGGTGCAAAAGAAACTCCCTCATCAAGGCACATTTATCAATTCTAGCTGATTGCAACTTTTTATTTGTTACAGTAACAGGAGACATGGCCATTTTTTGGTGAGTAGCTATTTTTTATAGCAATTTCCTCACTTATGAAGGTCAACACACTTTTCTCTTATTTGAATTGTGTTCTCTTCTCTTTCCCATGTTGAAGAATGACTAAGAATTTGACCTGTTTCACCATATATATATACACACTTTAGTAAAACAGGAGGTAATGTATTACTGCTTGAAAGTTCCTAGACACTATTATCAACATAAAAAATAATAATAATTGTGACCATGTGGTTATGTTTATGGTGGTAAAAATGACTGATTGCTCTTACTGCTGTGGTTAATAATAAGGATTTCTTGAGTTGTTGTTTTTTTTTCAGAATAAATTTACTCCGATTTAAGGTTGGATTTTTGTATTTGTTTTTGGTGTGAGAAATTTACCAAAAGATACTTTTCTTATAACCCTTTCACTCATCTTTACCATGGGTCTATATAAGAAACCACTGAAATTCCAGGAGGAAGCAAGAGTCGAGTGAAAGTGAAGAGAATCTTTAGAATCAGCTTGCTTTGTAGTCCATGAATAAACCAGTTTATGCGCCAAAGAGTGGGTCCCCCACATGGAGGCAGATATATTTAAAATAGATTTAGGGTTTGTCCAAATTGCGTACTAATTACTAATACTAACTAGTTTTTGAGTATGTAGTATAGTTAAAAGTGTCATACTTGCGTATTCTCAAAAATAAGTATGGTTTGGATGGACACTACTGTCCCACAATGCATTGCAAAATGAAACCGTTCTACTAACATCTGGAACATTTTGAAAGAAATGATGACAACGCAAGTTAGCGACAATGGTAACTGGAAATGGGGTGTATAAATGTGAGTAGAAAAGTTAAATAATAAAGATAATAAATAGTTACTATAAGAAATTTGCTTCAAGCATGTTAATTTGTGTAAGTTAGCTAGCCGTGGTAGCCACATAGCTCAGTGTTTGGCCTTCATAAGCAGGAAAGCTAGCTGACAGCACCTGTAATTAGCTAATTTATCCACATTTGTAAATGAGGTAGAAATCGGGCATTACTATTTTATGTCAAATTTGTAAACAAGGTAGAAATCATCACTTCCTGTTAGTACAAAATGGAGTAGTATGTTAATAATTTGTATACTAACCTGCCACTATTAAGATTAGAACACAGTATATACCTTATAGTATTAGTGTATAGTAGGCATTTAGGAAGCAGTGTTAGTACTGAATCTCTAACACATCCAGGCCACTAGGTGTCAGTATTATAGATGCTTCATAATGTGAGGAAGAATCACTGAAAAAAAATGACTTACTGCTACCTTAAAACCAGTGGGAAGTAACTAGTTATTAAATGGCTTCGAACTTGAAATTTGTCTCTTAACTGTAATAGGGTAAATGTCTGCAAAATTATAAATCAACAAGTAGGAATACCCCCCAAAATGGTTACTCTGTTACTCAAGTTCAGGTCTTTACCCTGAAGAATACAGTGGAAGGCCTTTCGAAGCATGTGTAGTTGGGTGTGCATGTGTAGCATGTGTAGTTGTGTTTTCCAGCAATTCTGTTGTTATCTGTGATACTAGCATTTGGCATTGTGGGGTACATTCGCCTGTCCTCTTATTTGGTAAGAAGGATATCCTGATGCTTCCAAAGAACATAGATAAGACCACCCAGCTACATTGCTGGCAGTAGAAGCTTAGGGGCAGATTTTGGTGTTGGTGAGAAAACAAACTGAGAAAACAAAGCATTTCATGTAATATCTCAATTCACAATTTCAGTTGGATCAACAACGCTGTTATTGTGTACATTGGCAGGAGAGCTTGCTAATGCAAATGCTAGTGTTTTTAGATTTGGAAACATTTTCTTCAGCAATAATTAAATCAATAACAACAACAACAACAACAATAATAATAATGTCTTACTGTTATTATTGTTGTTATGCATTTTATGTAGTACATTTTTATAACAAGTTTACAAAGTGTTTGAGACAAGGATATATTAAAAAATAAAATACAAAACCAAAATAAGGATAGACAAAAAGACAATACTATTTTACTAACAAAAAAATGATAATTTGACAAAGACAAGAGTAAATTCAACATTTCCAGAATAGTTTTTGGAGTACTTAGCCTAACCGCTGTACTATGAAAAAGACTTTCTTTCTTGTATTCCCACAAAAAACCTTCATCCTCAAAGACACATCTTGCCCTGTGATGTTTTGTTTGTGAACAGCTGTAACTGTCGCACCCACTCAAGCTATTATTTTTGTGCCCATCAACGCTGACAGATCTGTTGATAGAAACATTTGATCTCCGCTGTGACTGGTACACATAAAAACTGGCAGCATTTGCTGCATTCCTTCTAAATACTGAAAGTACTGAAGGTTCTTGTTCATCATTTTCTCTGCAATGAAATGAAATTCTGTAATAACACTTGTCAAAACCTGATAAAGATTACTCTCTGATGGGAGTGCTGTAGTGCACACGTGGTTGAGACGATGACCTGCATTGGAAACATTGTGTCAACAAAGCAGCTGTGTGTTAGGCTGTGTGCTGGAAACACAGGGAGGTACACAGAGAGGACCACATGGTAGGTGATGACGCTCAGTTTTTAAGTACCTTGAGAAATCAGTTTTTAGTCTTTAAACTGAAATTCTCTTCCAAACTACACATGACATTTCCAGTATGCCCCCACCACTTAAATGACGGGCAGAGTGGATAAGGGGGTTGTGCCCAGTTGCAGAGGCCTGAGGCCGAACCACGATGACGCCATAGCCATACATGTGGGGGACGAGAGCAGACTGAAAGTCTCTGGCCAATCCTGGGCACCTCCTATCTTATGAACACAGACTGTAAAGATGCGGTGGCTGGCAGGAACCTCGGAGGAAGTGTGCTCTTGCCTTCACTCAACCAGAGTGTTGGGTCGTATGACAGGGGAGATCCAGACAGCGGGTGGGAATGGCGATGACTAACAGCAGAAAGACAATTTGGAAATGAAGTACTCATATTCTGCTCTGGGTCCTGCCTTTGTGTACGGTAAGGGCAGAACAGATCTCAAAAGCAATAATTTACCGGCAAACGATACTCCGATCTACACTCAAACCTTTACTCTCCTCGGCTTAGTAACCCTCCCACCCCCCAAAAATAACCCTGCTTCAAAATACATCATCAATGTGATAGAAAAAGAATCAATATTAGTTTATGAATTAGTTTTTATACCATTGGACAATGGCAGTATAACTGTCAGTATATAGCTGAGGCACTTTGTCCAACTCTCCAGGTTAATGAGTGTCCTCTTGATCAGTCATTTTCAGCATATGAAGCCCCTTATTTGAAGACTCTGGAGAACCTGATAATGAGCCAGCCACTGATTGGCTAAAAGAAAAGCAAACATTTAAATCAGAGGATGTCATCAACCAGCAAGTTTCTAATCCACATAAAGATTTCTACCAGCTTTTTATTTATTTTTCTTCGAAGGAGGCTTGACAGGTGTAGAATGTTGTTAAACAACTGGATAAATATAAATGTTATGTTTTCTTGGGGGTGTGGATTTTCTGGGGTCAAAACCTAGACAATTTTAAGACTGCAGATTTTTTTTAATGGTAACTAAAAATACTCTAGTAGCTAGTGACATAAATGCTCATTATGCCACAGTTTCACTGGGGAACTAGTACAGCCACTGGTAACAACTTTCACTCTGGGTACCTAGGCACCAGGTTTCACATTATGCCATTTAATGCATGTAATCCAAAAATGCTTTCATATGAGAATGAATTCTTTTCTTTATGTGCAGTGATTGGTTTTGTAGACTATCTTCCACTATGAATCACAACATTTTGTGATACAGAAATGTTTGAAGCAGTTGCTCAGTGACAGTTTGACAAAAACATGCACCAAATTAAGGTTCAAAGAGTTTTGTGGGGCACTTCAACTTTCTTAATGACATCTTAATTACCTAAATCTTTGTCAAGAACACTTTCCGGTCTTAAAAAAAAATCATGCAACTGCATCACATGGTGTAGTTTCCATGGTGAAATGAAAAGGTTTGGATCAGTGTGTTTGACAGCAGCTGATCGTGCTCAGGGCTATTTGATGCTAATGGAAGTCAAAAACCCATTAATGTTGCTAGATGCTAACATGCTACAGATGGAGTGACTCATGTTTAGATGTCCCTTTCATGAGGGATCCGCCGTTATCTGAAGCGTATATGTTTGTGGCGCTTGCTCGCCTCTTCCATGGCTCTGCCGTCTTGCCGGGTTTTTGTGCTCCTGTGAGACAGTAAGGGGTGCGTTGTTATATATGGAAAATTATATATGGAGTAATGCTGGCACGAATGGTAAATTTCCCCACTTCATATGAAAGAACCACATAGTACTGGAGGAAGACTGAATAAAAATAGTTGGTGGGAACGACACCCACATAATAAGATGACTTCAGCAATATGCAGAGATTAGACTGTATAGGTTTATGTACAGCTGTAGAATAGTGGCAGATATCACTTTATAATCCTTTTAAAATAGAACCACCCCCCATCACCACACACCCAGGGGCTCTTTCTATCTTCTCTCAGTAAATTACAATAGGCTGGCCAGTACAGCAGAATATGAAATGCTCATATCTCAGTCGGCTTCCACTGTAATGGTGTGCACTATTCCACGTCCATTGTTATCCATTTCCAATAGAGACACCACTGTGTTTCTGAGCTTGCGAATCTTGCCTGGTGTGTATTCCAATGGCTTTTGAGGAGTTCATGCATTTGATGGACTCCTCTCTTTGTGTTACTTTTGCTAATCCATTAGAGGCAATGTTCCATCAGTTCTGTGGCATTCTCTGTGCACTTGTACTGCTTTGGCCTATGTTTACATGTTGCTGTGGTGAGCTGTCGTCTGCTTATGCCTGCTGTCATGACTTTGATTTTCTCTTTCTGTCCATTTTTGTCCTTACTCCATCTGCCACCCATCTCTCTCTCTCTCTCTCTCTCTCTCTCTCTCTCTCTCTCTCTCTCAGGCATCATTGATTCACTAGCTGTTCCACTTTCATCCATCCTTCCCCACCTCCTTCTTCAACATCCGTCTGACCACTGATAGCCACAGTCATCAGCAGTTCCGCTGCCCCTCTGGGTAGAGTAGGCCCAAGCCTCCCACTTCCCCCGGAGCAGCCAAGGTAAGGGCCGACCGAGGGCCGACCGAGGGCCACCAGCCTCTCTGCCCCACCCTCTCCACCTCCACCTCACGTCCCTGTGACGCGGCTTCGGCTCCCAGCATCTCGGAATCACAATACTGCTGCCTATGTAACTGTAGCTCTCTGTTTAAGCCTTCAGCCAACTCAAAATTACAGTTACAGGCACAAAACCTGGACAAACATTGGCTAAATATTTTGTCCAGACCAATTTTAACCAAATTTAGTGATTGTATTATTTAGACTAGTTTCAAGACTGGGATTGTGTTATATTTGGAAATCTGGTCCTGAATGATAATACCTGATTTGTTGATTTAAGTGTGCTAGTACCTGCCCATTCTCTGCTCCTAGTACTGAAGCTGAGAAACACTGCCTTGACCTTATCCTATGGCTGTTTCACTAAGGGCTGCGTGTAATGAAGTGCTAGTTTTGGCTTTGTCATTTTCCCAAACACTTTTTAACCGGAATTCGGTGCGTGACTTGCATGACGTGACTTGCATGACATGACTTGCATGGCCATAGCGCCATACACCCCGGGCCCTTAACAGCATCACCGGGTAACTCTTCCCAAGTCTCTCCACCCTCCACCCGAGCCCTTCCACCCGAGCCCATCCACCCGAGCCCCTCCACCCGAGCCCCTCCACCCAAGCCCGTCCACCCGAGCCCCTCCACCCGAGCCCCTCCACCCAAGCCCGTCCACCCTTGCCTCTAGCACTGCAGGGTTCTCTTCCTGGACTCCTCTGGAGTGGAGGTTCTCCTGGCAAATCACTGCATCTCCATCCCCACAGCAGACCTTCAGCTCCACCATTCAACTCCATCCTTCATCACATATCAGGCTCTGCATCACCACACACCATGCCATTTGATCCTGACTGCACACCCCATTATTACACCCCCTACTGTAACGAGTGTTTACTCGAGCGCCCGTGGTTCGTTTATCGCTCGTGGCCCCCCGCCCCCACCGTCACTGCCCTGACCCCCAAGTTGTTGTCCGTGCCGGGTCGTGATCGGACACGCTGCAGCCCGCGCCGAGGGAGTGAGAGAAAGAGGGGAGAGACAGAGAGAAAAAAAAGAGAGCGTGCGATAGGCAGAGGGCACTCTGCTTGATTGGTGCCAGTCATTTCTGATTCCTGCAGCTTTCCCCTTTCATCCTTTTGTTTCGTCCATCTCTCTTTCCCTCTCTCTCACACACAAGCGCGCACGTGCCTTTTGAGGTGGTCCTAAAAAGTAACTGACATTACCGCAGCCCTCTCTCAGTCCCTCACAGAGTTAAGATAGGTGCTCTCAAAAATACACACCAGAATAGAACACGCATTAGCACAACTCAGACCTGAGCTTCTGCCAAACCAAGGCAGGGCAGACAGCGGAAGAGGCAGAGCGACAGAAAGCGGCGTCTCATTAGCGGTGTCATTTAGAACCCAGCCTGTGTCACTGCGCTGAGCAAGAAGACTGCGGCCACAAATAAACTGCATGTTTATTACTCTTGGCTGTTAAAGGGAAATGGCTTGCTTTCTAATATCCTCCTTTTAAAAGTCCTGGTGTCACGGTTGTACTTACCCCCATTTCCACCCAAAGACACAATAAATTAATACAATATATTAGTTGACATGTCGTTCCTCCCATTTTTAAATACTACTACTACTGTTATTATTGATACTACTACTACTACTAATAATAATAATAATATTAATAAGATCACTTATCTATATGAAAGAAAATATTTTGAATGTAACACAGTATATATGCAGGTTTTTTCCTGCTGTACTGCTACCGTATATGCAGGCACATTGTGTGATCTGCGTCAGATTTTAGTGACCGAATCCTAATCTCAAACCAGGTTTGCGGCTTGTGATTTAGCACTTAATCTATTACAAGTGCCTAATCTGAAAACTGAGGTACTGTGATGTTTCAAGACTGACATCTAGTGGACACTGTCAAATGAAATCAATTTTAGGTACAACATAATCTTCATGCAGTAATGTATGTTAATTTCATTATCATTTCCCCTCACACTTTTTCTGTACATTTTTGTGGTATGACTGTTTTCCATCTCCTCCCTCACTCTGCTGCTGTCTCTCTCTCTCTCTCTCTCTCTCTCTCTCTCTCTCTCTCTCTCTCTCTCTCTCTCTCTCTCTCTCTCTCTCTCTCTCTGCTTCACTCCTCTTGGCCCTTGTTAAATAGAGAGGAGGAGGAGAAAGGCGAGAGTGATTCTATGCATCATTTTTATTGCGGGCAGTAACCCCTCCTCTTGCTAGTGCGCGCACAGTCAACGTGACCGGAACACGACTGCATGCTTTATGTTGAAAACGTACATTTGCCATTTTGTTAATTAAATCCTATGTTATGCAGCATCTGATAAACTGATGTAATTCTTTTCTGCCTGTGCTGTGTACCTGTGCATACGAAAGGTCTTTCTGTCACCCTGCCGAGAGATAAGTGCTGTTCATTATTCCACAGAAAGTTCAAATGGACTATGTGATATTATCTTTGTCATGTAAGACAATTTTAACTGCTTTTTTGATTGGTCGAAATCATTTTTTCAGAGTCTTACATAAACTGGGAGAGCATGGAAGAGATCCAAACTGTTCAAGGCGATGGTGTATTAGACTAGACTTTTGGACATATAGTGCGATTAAAGGTGAAACATTTGTTCACTATTAATAATTGTGAATATTACTTCATGCATAATATCATATATTAATAACACAGTGCACATATAGCCTAATAAGACATTTAATGCACAAGTGCCGGCACAGTGATAAAAAAATTGTATTGTTATTATTATTATTTTTTTGGTGATTATAAAAGTGCATCATGCTCTTTCCTGGACTACCCTGTGTTATTGGGTTCAAACCAGAATGTGCTCCTGCGGATGTGTGACGTGGTAAACTTAGGAACCTGTGAAGTATGAAATGTTCTCATTTGAAGTCTATAAGGAGTGCCATTATACAGCAAAGAATGTAGAAACAGGTTTTTAGTACTTTTGAAAATGAGTGCACTTATACTAAATTGGAGTACTAAAATTTTAAAATCTATTCTTTCTCAGTTGTTGATTGTTCATTGTTAACAAGTATAGCAAAGGATAATCACAAACAGACACTGTTTTGTTTTGTTTTTTTATGACCAGGAATATGTCAGCTAATCACACTTTGCTATTGTAATAACCTGGTCATTACCACAATGCTGATTAGTCTGTATGATGACTGGTCATAGAGGGATCTAACATCTTCAATCTTTTGAGATGAGTGTTTTTCTTGAGGGTCTGGATCCAGAAACATTACAGATTCCTAATATAACCCTAGTCTCAGAGCAACCAAACCATTGACCAAAATGATAACCATAGCCCAAAATCTATCATAACTGTTCCTTGCACAATAACTGTATGGCAGTGTGTATTTTACTTTACTCAGCAGTTGGCATAAGTTATCTGGTCATTCACAAATAGCTAGCTAGCCTACCCTCTATGTCATAAAGGCTACAGGCTAACACGTGCCTAATCATTCATTCTACTGTCACATAACTACCAGAAGTTTCCATGTTGTGCTTAGTGATGCACAGGGCATGAGGAAAAAAAGCAGAACCTAGTAAACAACTTAGTTTTGGCTCTAGCAAAAATCCATCAAAATTAAAGCACATCCCCACCAAAAAACTAACGCAAGCCTACTCTGCCATTTTTAAGTGTGCTTGCTCCAGTGCTCTTACCAAGCAGCAGTGCAGCCAGGGACGCCCCTCCCTGTGGGGCCTCGGGTCGGATCCTGGCCGAGATAGGAGTGACTGCCAGGATGCACACATCCCCAAAAACTGGTTTGTTCCTGTTCACAAACTTGGTATGTGCTTGTGTGAATGCAACGCATCTGATGGCCATGCATCTCCTGTTCTAGTTCCTTATGCTTTCCATGCCTGAACTTCACCGTTGCCTGTTTGCATATAGATAGTTTGTAGCAAGTGTTCAGTTTAGAACTGACCTGCTAACTGTTTTGAAGCCTGTTTTAACGTTTTCCAATTCACTTCATGAACGTAAGGTAGCGCATAGGCTGTAGGAACTCATCAGAGTAAAATGAGTTACTCGTCAGAACTCGTCAGAGTAAAACAGAATTTAATTCACTTCTAATGCTGTTTTGGCACTGGTGTCTGACTTAGCCATGACATTTGACTATGTCAAGAGAAAAAAATAATTTGCTTATTTGTTTAGGCTAGCATACATTATACTGGATTGTATTCTGTGTGCACCTAGATGATGTTGACAGACTGATTAGTCATGTTGAGTGAGAGAATTTCTGAATATTTAATTACAACATATGAATCATATGAACCTATTCTGATGGACTCAACAGGAAAAGGAAGTGCATTTTGCTCTTTATAGTTCAATAAACATATTAATTGTATCCACCAATGCTGCATAAAAATGGGGGTGTGCAAAAGTTATAGTATATATCTTTTAATTACCAAAATCCCCAAACATCCCTTTAGCACTGGGTCCTGTGGATACCACAGTATCAAACCCAGCTGGCTTGATCATCTGTTTACCATCACTGTCTTTCTATTGGGTATTGCTGTGTAATGCAATTAATTGTAGTCTTCTTTGTTAGGTTTACTCTGAGTATGGATTTTTTCTGATGTTTGCACTGAATCTTACTGATATAATAACTGCACATGGACTCATGGTGTAAATAATGATTCAGTTGCAAGTGTGTCAAAGGTATTAAGGGCACCTGGAATATGTGATATTCAATAATTACCATTAAATTGTCACAGTGGTTTCATCTGTTTTGTAGATAGTTCTGGAACATATGGTTTATTGTAAATATTGTTAATTATTATATGATTAATATTATATTATTTATTATATAATAATATATTATTAATGTATAATAATATATTAATATTATATTATTAAAGGATTAAAGATTTTTACTTAAGGATTTCTATGAAAAAGAAGAATGCATCATTTTTTGTTGTACACACACACACACACAAACAAATGCTCAGGTACTCAAAACATTTTTATTTTGATTATTGTTATTTTAATAATTGTCAAGAACTGAAAGTAATACTAGGTACCAGCTTAGTTTTGGAATTCAGGTGTCTGGAAAAACAGGTGTTCAGTTCTGCCTTTTGATTGGCAAACACCCACCATTCCAGTATGAAGAAGAAATCCAGCTCTCTGTTTCTCCTTCTCTCTCTCTCGCTCTCTTTCTCTCTGACTCCACCTTTTTTTAACTCAGCAATGTCAGCCACCATGCGTCACATTTCCACATGCAGTGCTTCCTCCGACTATGCCCGAAGACGACTGAGTCACTATTATCAAAGAAACTGTGAGGAATTTTAGCTGTTCAGCCATGCACTGCAAGGAAATGGGTGTGTGTACGCACGTGTGTGCGCATGTCTAAGGTTTGGGGCATTATCACGCCGGACCGGTCTGAATGGAAACCCTTGGTGTCAGCAAGAAGGTAAGTTTACAATATTTACTTACATAGAAATATGTACTGACATCTGTGTTAGTTATGTACATGTTGCTCATTAACTTGGACCAAGCATGTTTCAGAGACCTCTTTAACAAAGTGGATTGCTTTATTTACTGTATATTGAATGTGTTGGAAGTACCAGTACTACAACACACTAGTACTAGAAGTACTAGAGTTTAAATGTTTATCACCATAATGCGCTTGAACGAGGCATTAAATGGCATCATGTAGAAAGGTGAAGTTTAAATTTGGATCTTATTGAGGGAAAATGAGGAAGTTTTGGTTTAAAGCTACATGTGATCAGAGTTTATGTGAGAGCAGCTAAGGTGTTAAATGATGCAAACAAGGTTAAAATGTGTTAATGAATGGGTGTAGCACAGGTATGTGTGTGTGTGTGTGTGTGTGTGTGTGTGTATGTGTGTGTGTGTGTGTGTGCGTGTGTGCGCACGTGTGTGTGCTTAACTCCCCCCACGTACTGACATATATACAACATAATCCTATCAAACAACTTAAACCGTTTGTAACTACTTAGCCAGCTTGATTGGGGTGTAGATGTGTTCATTTAGAAAAACAAGATAAAACCAAAACAAGTGTGTCTTACAGCGGCACAAACCTCCTGAGACTTTAAGAAAAAGTCTTTAAGAAATCTTTCAGAAAGAAGAACACCCACAAAGGAAGAAGTAAGCGTAAACAAAACGGACAGACGAGCGGGTGCAGGTGGAGGAGCAAACACAGTAGCAGTTTGGCAGGAGAGACTGGATGCTTTTAAAAACGGCTTCATTTTTATTCAGTTAATTTTAACATACAGCTAGTTGGTTGAGCTGTCAATTCCGAGATCGCAGTGTCACATGTAAAGGAATATTGCAACACATTCGAACTCAGCTTGTTTGAAAGCTACTGTTTCAGCAATCAATGTACCTTCATTAGGGTTCGTAAATACAGGATGGACATTCTGAGCCATTTTAGCAAGATTTAGATTCAGATCCCAGCTGTGCAATGTTCCACCCCTGGGGGCTTGTCGGTGCATTTGACTGCAGGAATGTTTGTAAGGAGAGCATCCGTGTGGGTGTATTACGTAGGCATAGTTTGTGGTTATTTTCTGTGGATGCACCATGAAATTCTGTAAAAATGTTCAGCATTTGAACAGAACCAGTGTCATTTCCATTATTTAAAGAGGATTTGTTCATAAAGGCCTGTCAGAAAAAGGTTCCTCTTGCTGCATCTTCAAATTGACCCAGCAAGCTCCAGGGAGATTCTGTTCACAGTGAAAAATCGTATATTTAAGAAGAGGTTAGTTGCGGTCTGTTGTGGTTGGCATTGGCTATTGGCAGTGAGAACAAATAAATTCTCTGTCCATTTTTATCCATCCATGGCATTTTGCATCTCCTGGCAGCTGAGTGATAACAAGTGAAGCTAGCCGCTGGTGCCCGTCAGCATGGCAACACACAGCATTGGGCACCAGTTCACCTCTCCTCCAGGGCTGAGCTTCACCTACACACACACACACACACACACACACACACACACACACACACACACACACAGTTCTCACCTAACTTCATTCTTTTTCTCGATGTCTGGGGATACATCACTGAGCCCGTGTTGCACAATATTCTCATTGCTCAGCCCACCATGTAATGTACTCACTAAAAAAGGCCCAATTATAGACACCCTACTTTAATCTTGCATAACTTGGCAAAAGAAGCAAAACCAAACTGGGATGAGATGGCTTCTGAACAGATCGCGTGCTGCTCGGTAAACTGTGATTTTTCAACACTGTGTATTTTTGGGGGGGTTCCCCACCCCCCAAATGTGCTGGCTTGGCTTGGCTTGCTCTTCAACTACACGCTCATATTTTTGGGTGATTCTTGGCTTTTTCATTAAGGTTTAACAACAGCATCATGTAGTCTAGCTACAAGCGATCTATAAATGTTTGACAACATTTTGGCACGTATTGAAACAGAGCAAAAAGACTGTGTTTGTGATTTAGTTCTGGGGTTATTTTAGTATGAACGGCTGTTTGAGAGGTTTGTCTAATTTTGAACATATTGTAAACTGAATTTTCTGTTTCTCCACATACTCTCCACATATTGCACATTTTTGCACATAAAGATGTCAGACTCATGAATAACCTTTTATTGTCATAAAGATCAGTGAAAGCTTAATAAACATTTACATTATAGCATTTGGCAGACAACCTTGTCTAGAGTGCCAAGAATACTAGCATTCTAAAGAGGGGTGGAACACAGGAGAATGTTATAATGTTGTTTGTTATTTTGTGTTTTTAAGTGCATATTTAAGTGCTTAGTGAATAAGTGAGTTTTTAGTGTTTGTTTGAAGAAGCCAGTGTCTTAGTCCACCAACTGGACTGCAGGACAGAGACTTGATGCATGTTTTCCATGCCTTGAGGTAGGTGACACAAATTAACGTTAAAACCACTACATATAATATGCACCTTGTGCTAATTCAGGAATGTGATTAATCCGCTTGTGCCTTCAGTTTCCAGATCCAACTGCAACATGTAACTCGTTGAACAGGTCATGACAACATTCTAACAAAACTAAATTGCCTCAAAAAACGTGAAAGTAAACCATAACAACTGAATGTGTAAAATGGATAAGTAAATGAGAAAATGAATGACCATTTATTCTATGATGTAGTGTGTTTGGCTCTGAATTTGAAGGCCCCTATGGCTGTATTGGCTTGGGAGGTATCTGAGTGGTTATGGTTACACAAGGGCAGCATACCTGCCCTGGGTGGGTATTATGGGTAATGGGCCTTGCACCAAAGGCAAGATGGCCTGTCGTTTCTAAGGTCACTCCACTTACGTCTCTACTTTTTCTGCTTCAGAATGGTGCGGGTGCTTAACTCCACCCCATCCCTGGTCTCTCTCCCCCAGGTCAGGCTTGTCAATTTAAACATGTTCTCAATGCATCTTCACTGTTATAAAACACTTTGGTGTGTAGTCCATAAAGCAGGTTCACCTTCTGTGTATTGCACCCCCCCCCCCCCAAAAAAAACCCCAATCAAAATCAAACAAATATCCGCATAAATTACATGTGACCTTAAATTATTCTTTAAATTTCAAAATGCAGCTCAGCGGTCCTCAAAATGCAGTGCAAATGTAAGCACAGTTAAAGAAACAATAGTAGCGCGTATATTGCTGGCTAGTGTGTTTCTGGCTCTCATAATTTATTTTACTGTACCTAGCTTTTTCCTTTCTGACTAAGATGTACCTCGCTGAATTATTGTGAGACTTTCATTAACAGGTAGCCTTGAAAATAGTTTTTTCAGTTAGGTATGCCACAATGTCTGTCCCATTTGTAGTCCTCATTCGAAGTTCGCTGGCTAAGGTAGCATCGGCATGTACATTGAAAGCAATGTTTCACCACGTTTCATGATGTCTAGCCTCTTTGTCAGAATGCTGCTCTAGGCTAGTCCCTGTTGTGAAAATCAAAACTGGCCAGATCTCCTGTCATTTTGCTAATAAACTTGCATTAATAAGTTGTACTTATTTTACCTTATTTATGAAATACATTGTTTTTTTCTGTCCCCTTTGTTACCCCTATCAGCGCACCATTGGTAAAATGTATACACATACATCCACACACTGAGCACCATTGATAAGCCAGTGTGTTAAGGAAGACCCTAGCAAATTACATATATGAATATTCTAAAGCTTCACTTCTGTCACACACTGTGTTACACTTCTGTTACACATCTGTTACACTTCCTGCCCACTGCATTCGAAACACTTAATATAAATCTTTTGCTCTGTATAAACCAGTAATGATAATTGCTTTTGTGAGCTACTGTGTCAGTCGAGCTGCTCTTCAACCACTGTACCTTAGACCACTGTATTATTGTATTATTACTTTACTGCAACTATTGCTGTTACTGACCGTACTGCGGTATTGCGTTTTGAAATGTCCATATAGGTAGGCCTCAGTATCCTTCTGCACGTTTGATTTTTACTTGCATAGCTGGATCTGTAATGTAAACTTGTAAATCTGTGGGGGGGGTTTTAAAACTATCCTACTTTATTATACTGGAATGCAACACTGGGAGTTGCAAAACAAATTTCACTATACTTGGAGGGTGACTATATATTCTACTTGATTATACCTGTACATATTGGCCGTATTATTAGGTACACCTGTTTTATAGCTTTTTGTGTAGGCATACAGTTATAGACTGTAGTGCATCTGTTCCAATGCAGTTGTGAACGAGCCATTCTTCCCAGGTCAGGTTCCACTGCTGACCTGCTATCGTTTGCATTTTGGACCACTGTCAACAAAGCAGTCACGTTGGAGTGGTGATGCGTGTTGCAGGGGCATGAGTGCACTGGCTACAGTTTTTGCATGTGTTCCCACTGAGGCGAGCGCCATCCGCCACCCACCACATCTGCTCTAATAGCGGTGGCGTGGTTAGACACTGACAGCTGAGGAACAGTTGCAGGAGATGGGCTGTAGTCTTTGCCTGTACAATGTGTTTAGAATAGAAAGTAATAAACTAGGTGGTGATTGTAGTTTATGGCAAACAGAAAAAAGAAAGCAACTCAAAGCTACTCAATGTTTTTGGTCATTAGGGGAAATCTAAACCATATACACCATAAACCTGTAAGCAAACTGGAGTGTGACTATATACTAATTACTGCAATGAAATTTCCAGTTTTGTTAGAACAACAACCATCTGTTGACAATATTAAATTAGGGTCACTAACCAACACTTATCAGTAGTGGGATCTCAGATGTTCTGCGCCAGTGTAAATTTAATGTGCCAACGTAAAATCCCAGCTCACATGCCCACTTGAATCTTAGAAGCTTGCAGTGGTTGAAATGCAAATCTCACATGGCTTCCACCTGCTCTTCGCTCCACATGCTGCAAAAACAAGAACAGTGTTTTCATGAGAGCCTTATTCAGCCTCTGAGGGTCTCTCTAATGATCTAGTTCGCTGACCAGAGCTCATACCAAGTGTTGGTGCAAACACTTTGTTTACAAACACAAAGTGGTTCACATGAATTATCTACACTGGTCCTGGAAGGTCATTTCCAGCACACTGTGAGCCACACCGGTCTCCCCTACAGTTTATCTGTCATCAGTTGGAAAATCATGGGGAAAGCACCTTGCGGCACGACCAGTGGAAGCTGTTTTTCTCTCGTTGTCTCGATTCTGGCCTCAGTGATTCTGCTGCAGCTGCTTCTTCAGCGAACACTCTCGTTATTCACAGTGCTTCAGGGCTCAAGGTTGCGGGTTTAAGGGGGGAAAAAAAGATTTCCTGAACTTTTCAGCAGTTCAGTCTATGGAGCATCATTGTATCAAGTGAAACTTTTACTTTTAGGGAATCAGAGAGTAGATTAACCAGCTCAGAGAACTAGGAAATAATCCAACACTACACCTGAGAGTGCTGCTTTGGCTCCAAATTCAATTTGGCTATAACAAGTTGGTTTTATGGTGGCACAGCTACTGTATGGGGAGTAAATTTGCATGCTAGTATGTCATTAGGTAGGGCTACGTCATGTGAATTTGAATGTTTTTGTTTACCTTGTTTATTGGTTTTTAACCATTACGCCTCTACCACTGATCTGGCAGGAAAAAAACATGGCAGTAGTGGTCTGTGGGAACGCATTTAAAGCTGCAGACTACATTTGTAGACCGTAACAAGAGTTTTCACAACCCGCAACTTATCCTGCAACACGAACAGCCACTGTATTAAACCTCTGTAACCATAGCAACTCCATTTTCTCTCTGTCTCTAAAGACTGTCTCTCCTCCCACACTTGTCTCATGGCAACTGTCTCCAAGCAACCCTGATTCCTCCTCTCCTGCATGTGTGTGGGTGGTCAGAAAGTGTGGGAGGAACAGGGAATTTATCGAGGTAAAAAAGAAGAGCAAGTGCGAAGACACACACACGCGCACACACACACACACACACACAAATACATATCAATTAATAACTGAAATGGTTGCCTGTGGGATATACTTCTCATAGGTGTTAGTAATTCTCCAGAAAATTTGAATGCAAGAACCAACAACCTGTGTTTTAATTGTTTGTAAACACTGTAGTTAAAAGCTTCCTACTTTAATATTCACAATAGGAAATATTGTGCAACTTAAAGGTGTTATCTTATAAAAGTAAGGGCATTATAACGCATGGGAAATCATTGTCATAGTTGGCTGGTGTCACAGCAGTAATAACTTGTCCTTTGGTACACTTGCCCAAACAGCCTGCGAGGTTTTTCAGTAGCACATAAACCGTTCTCTATAATACACTGACAATGGGAATGTCAGCCTCCAGCCAGATAAAAGAATTAAAGCTACAAATGAAGCTCAGGCTGATCCAGACAGAGTAGCTCAGCTGCAGAAGTACAGTGTAGGTGGCATCCAAATAACTTCATGTGGAGAAAGTTTGATGTGAGGGAGTGTGACGACAGAAACCCAGGTGTGTGTTGGAGTGGCCTGGCCCCACAAAGTCGAGAGGCTGGTCAAGCGACAGCCCCAGCGCCTGACTGGAAGCATCGACTTCCTGCCAACCTCCGTCATTCCTCAGCACCACACAAACACAGGAAACTGTGTGAACTTGGGACTCAAAAACATGGAGAGGGCAAAGAAAGGAACAGGACGAGAAAAGAAGCTCAATATGTTCTCAAAAACTCCATCAAGTGAAAAAAAACACATGCTGTAATGTACTGAGCATATAGCTCAGAACAATAACTACCTGAACTATATATTATTTTTAACTGGTTGTTAGCTATTTCTAAGAATGACTGTCTGTTCATTTTCCAGGATTCATCCTCAGTCATTTCTAAGCTCTTATAAGGCTAAAGCATGTGAGAATATGCCGAAAGCAGACAGCACTTGCATGACTGATCTCAACATTTGCAGATCTCATGCACTCTTTCCACAAGCTGTTGACTTTTTTTTGGGGGGGGGGGGGGGGGGGATGCTTAACCTTGATCATGTGGGACGTAAACTAAGGGAATACATCGGCTCACTCACTACGAGGATGTGTGTGTATGTGTGTGTGTGTCTGGCAGTCTATAGTAAGTTCACATGTCTGCGTGTAGTTCATTATTTTAGTGTTTTGCTGTCTATGTCTTAATGTAAATGAGACAGGAGATAATTCACAGGCTGGCATTTAACGCTTATTTGTTGTTGTTTAAACTGCATCGCACTGACAGAAAACAGGAAATTGTCTCTTCCTCAGTTAGGAAATACTTCTGGATTGGACAAATACACACAACCGGTGTTTCCGGAAACATGCGTGACATGCCACACTCAACAGGTGGAGCATTTCTGACGCAAGAGGAATGCACATGTGCCTTTTGAATGATGGAAGGAGTGTAGCCTTGTAGGCTGTGATTTCGCAGTGTGCTGTTTTGCTTTGTAGCTCCAAAATCGTTTGGCGGGCTTCCAGTTTGGCATAGTTGTAGTTTTCCATGTTGGGAGTTTTGGCACTAACAGACAAGACTTACAGGTGTCAGTGTTATTCGGTGGTGATTTTCAAGGGTTTTGTGTGTGTGTGTGTGTGTGTGTGTGTGTGTGTGTGTGTGTGTGTCTGTGTTGTAATGCTACCCAGCAGGATAAGATGTGCTCCAAGAAGCTCAATTCTATTTGAGAAGCTCAACAGAGTGACTTCAGAGTTATGTGCTAAATAGCATTTGGTAGAGTCATATTGAACTTAATTTTTGGTTTCCAATTTCAAAGTCGATTTACATATGTGACTAGTCTACTAGGTGCAGTTAGCCTGCTAGAGGCTAGTTGACACAGAAAGCCAAGCAATGGAAACCTGTTTTGAAATAAGGCTACTATTTTCAGTTTTTCCAAGACTTACATGTGTATTCCTTGCTTTTTTTCAGTTCTGAAATAATGACAGCTCTCCACAGTCTATTTCGGAGTGTTATCTATGATTAAAAGTGCAAAGTCGGTGGAAAATAAACAATGGCTCAAGCTTTTGAACTGCTTGAGCCGGTGATTTTTATCTCGTGCTGTCTTTATAGAATGTGTTAGCTATTTCAGATTTGAAAATCCCCCCCCCCCCCCCCCCCGCTTTCCAAATACAGCGTTGAGGTGGAGACTCAGGCCTCACAGTCAAGCCCCTTCTCAGACAGCAGTAACACCCCATACTCCCACCACTTGGATCGCTACGGTGACGGCAGCTGTGGTCTACCAGGCTCACGGGGGCCGGTCGTGGCCCCTCCGAGCCCAGCCAGCCTCGCCTGGACCCAGCGGACCCGCAACCAGCCGGCAAGTCTGGCCCTGCGCAAGCAGGAAGAGGAGGAGAACAAGCGTTGCAAAGCCCTGTCAGACAGCTATGAGCTCTCTACAGACCTCCAGGACAAGAAGGTACAGCGACTCGTATATTCCACAGCTTTTTATATCATAAAAAAGAGAAACATAAGAATGGTTGGAACCATAGTATATTTTTGTCATCGTCGGGGATATTCTAAAACAGGAAGGTGAGAACCACTGCTGTCTTAAAAAAACATCCTTAAAATGCTGGAAGGGCTGATCTAGGATCAGATTCCTAGGTTCTTGTACAAGAAACACCGGGTATAGTTTGGGTCTACATTCCATTTGCTGCCATTCACTGTTTGTGTTAGCCATCTGGTCATCCTTCATCAGTGATCACTGCAGCTTGGGCTAATCATTCATCAATGAAAAAGGTTTGACCACAGACCACTGTTTGCTCGACTTTTGTGGGTGGGGAACCATTCCCCATCAACCATTCCCCAGCACTGGTGTCGAAAGTCGTAAAAACTCACAGACACACTCAAAACCTAAAAATACACTAACTACTACAGCATGCTAGTATCAAAGGCATGTTGGTTTGTCAAGTAAATAGTATTTGTGCAGTGGTAGAGGATAGTGATATATAGGTGTAATGGTGGCTGAATTGCTGGATTATGCAAGATATGATCTACAAACTATGATTGAACTCTTCTAAAATGCACCTATGAGATAAGTATAACTAATAGTGAGGCCAATAAGTGTAGTTACTAGGTAGACATTTCTAATAGTGTCTGATGAGTGTAGTTACAGCCCTAGAGGTGTTCATTTCCACAAGGATATTAGAACACCAGAAAATTATATTTAATATTGTGGTGTCTGATTGGTTGTGATGGCTCCTCTTGCTTTTGTGTCTGCAGCTGAGCCCACCTTTAAGACAAACTCCATCCTAGAGATAAGTCCCTGTCGCAAGTGTTGTTCAATAGAGGACAAGCATTTAGCAGTCACAGCAAATAAATATGAGTATATATGCTAGATTAATTGGATCAAATAAATAATGTGACATGGCTTTTTGAGCTGTTTACTAAATGCGGCGTACTTAACAAGTGTTACAGCTGGTTATATCAAAGGCTATGAACTACCAGTCTTTCAATCATCATATCGGGCACTGTGTGGTTAAGTCATGAACAACTAGTTGACCATTGGCGGGCCATTTAACAAATGCACTTAAATCAGTTTAAATTATTGATTTGGCCTTGTATTTCATTCCCCACATGGCTGCCCTTTGCTAAAATAAAAGGTTTGCTGTATGCTAAGAATTAAAGGTTAAAAGGCCAAAGTGACTCATAACCAGTCATCCATCACTAAGGCCTTTATATGAAAGTAATGGTTTCTTTAGCAGTTTTTCTTCCCCAGTGGACAGAAAGCCTTGGCCAGATTGACCAGAACAGTACAGAATAAATTGGTCCTGATAGATCTTGCGGCCCCGTTCCAGGTGGAAATGCTGGAGAGGAAGTACGGCGGCTACTTCCTGAGTCGGAGAGCGGCACGCACCATCCAGACGGCCTTCCGTCAGTATCGCATGAACAAGAACTTCGAGCGCTTGCGAAGCTCCGCCTCCGAAAGCCGCATGACGCGCCGCATCATCCTGTCCAACATGCGCATGCAGTACTCATTTGACGACCGGCAGCCTCAGACGCAGACCCTCCACAGCCCAGGCATTGGCCCACCGCACTCCCCAGACCTGGAGCCCGGGTCGCCCGCCCGCCCGGGCGACTACACCCACCTCGAGGACGCCTTCTCGAAACAGGTGAGGGTACCGTTGGGATCGCGTTCACATTAGACATTCCTCTGCTCAAGACACAAGGTTCGAGGTTCAGGGTTAACCCACCACATGGAGGCTAGCTCGTGATAGGTCCTCGAGGATGAAGTAAAGCTCCGTATTTTACATTTCAGGTCAAGTCCCTGGCCGACTCCATTGATGACGCGCTGACGTGCCGGCCGGGCAGGGAGGACTCCCAGGAGGGCATGGGGGATGGGAGCGGAGTGGTTGACGACTTTGGCGAATGTATCTGGAGCAGCAACAGCCACCCTTCCCTCCGCAGGGGCATGGGCGACCGGGACCGGAGCAGCACAGGGGGTGGCCTGAGCATGCACGAAGACAGCACGGCTACCTCATACAGCGACGTCACCCTCTACATGGACGACGGCCTGCCATCTTCGCCCCTCTCACTGGACCGAGCCCCAAGCAGCACGGACACCGAGTTCTGGGGGGTGCTGGGAAGTGGGGTTGGGGGTCGAGAGGACAGTCGTGACACCGAGGGGGGAGGGAGCAGCAACAGCCGCCGGAGCACGCCGTGCACGGAGTGCCGCGATTACCGCCTCAGGGGGGCGCATTTGCCCCTGCTCACTATCGAGCCGCCTAGCGACAGCTCGGTGGACATGAGCGACCGTTCCGACCGGGGTTCCCTCAGCAGGCAGCTGGTGTACGAGCAGGACTCAGCCGGAGGGTCCCCCCAGGGGACACTGAAGCACAACCCCAGCGCCCGCTCCACGTCGTCCGGCGCCGCACAAGGCCAAGCGCGCCCGGCCATCCGCCAGCTGCCCTCACACATTCCGCACCACATCGCACACCAGCACCAGCACCACCAGCACCACCACCACCACCACCACCAGTACCCCGACACGCCATCGTCCTCGTCCTCTCCCCAGCAACCCCCGGCCACGCCGCTCTCGTCCTCCTCCTCCGCTCCGCTGCCCCCTGGTGGCCTGGATCAGCAGTGCTGTTCCGATGGCGACAACGACTCGCTGAACTCCACCACGAACTCTAACGAGACCATCAACTGCAGCTCGGGCTCCTCGTCCAGGGACAGCCTGAGGGAGCCGCTACCCCCGCTAGGCAAGCAGACGTACCAGAGGGAGAGTCGTCACAGCTGGGACTCGCCCGCCTTCAACAACGACGTGGTGCAGAGGAGGCAGTACCGCATCGGACTAAACCTCTTCAACAAGTAAGGGAAACCTAAATAATGCTTTTCAAAACTACAGTTAGGGAGAGGTGGATCACCAGAACTTTGTTCTGCAGAAAATGGTTGGTCACATGCTTAACACTTAAAAAGTACTAAAGACATTCCCAGAGAAATGCAGAAATGTTTTCTAATTTGTGCATATTGTGTCTAAGTATAATGGAGAACACTGAACCAAATATTACCCAGAAATGTTTGTATATTGTATATTGCAACTGGTGTTTGCTTATGAATCTCCAACTAAATGGACAAAAGTAGGGAATCATTTGTGTCACTACCGGCAAGCCAGTTTTCTAAATTGCTCCTCGTGGTACACTGCAGTGACCTGTTTAACTACTCTGTCACTCTGAACAACAGGAAACCAGAGAAGGGCATTCAGTACCTGATTGAGCGCGGCTTCGTGTCGGACACGCCCGTCGGCATCGCCCGCTTCATACTGGAAAGGAAGGGCCTGAGTCGACAGATGATCGGGGAGTTTCTGGGCAACAGACAGAAGCAATTTAACAAGGATGTACTGGAGTGAGTCAGCCTGGGAGACAACAGACACACACACACACACATTCACACACACACATACATCCACACACACATACATACACACACACACACACACACACACACACATACACACACACACATACACACACACACACACACACACACACACACATACATACATACATACATACACACACACACACATACATACACACACACACATCCACACACACACACACACACACACACACACACACACACACACAGAATTTGCCCAAAAGTATCCTAAGGGGAATTCAGTAGCAGTTACAATTAAATAGAATGCTAGAGAAGAGACATACTAATATGTACATTGTAATAAGCAGAATAAGTATATTTTCAAGTATATTTGCTTGAAATCTGATTATCTGATGATCTGGCCTGAAATGTGACTACTGTTTTTTCAAAAAGAATTACTGAAGATATAAGTGATCATACAGACCCTTTCACTGGTGTGTTGTAGCTGCGTAGTGGATGAGATGGACTTCTCTGGAATGGATCTAGATGACGCACTGAGGAAGTTTCAGGCCCAGATCAAAGTGCAAGGAGAAGCCCAAAAAGTGGAACGACTTATAGAAGCTTTCAGGTGTGTGTGTGTGCACGTGTGTGTGTGTGTGCGTGTGTGTGTGTGCGTGTGCTTGTGTGTGTGCGTGAGAGAGAGTGTATGTGTATGTGTGTGTGTGATTATTACTCTTTATTTGTGATTTAATGTATGCTACCCATGTAACATTTGTAAGATTTAACATACTTTTTTTTTGCAGTAATACACAATTATAAAGGTATAGTTCTTATTTATTATATTATTTAGTAGTCTCTCTCTCTCTCTCTCTCTCTCTCTCTCTCTCTCTCTCTCTCTCTCTCTCTCTCTCTCTCTCTCTCTCTCTCTCTCTCTCTCTCTCTCTCTCTCTCTCTCTCTCTCTCTCTCTCTCTCTCTCTCTCTCTCTCAGTCAGCGGTACTGTGTATGTAACCCTGCACTAGTGCGGCAGTTTCAGAACCCAGATACTATCTTCATCCTGGCCTTCGCCATCATCCTCCTCAACACGGATATGTACAGCCCCAGTGTCAAACCAGACCGGAAGATGAAGTTGGATGACTTCATCAAAAACCTGCGAGGTGGGATTCCAATCACGTTTGTGCCCACAGACGCACACGCAGACACACTTACAGTCTATTTGCTTCATATCGTGTCAGCTTAAATGATATCACATCAGCCTTCAGTAAGAATATTTACTCAGTATAGATAACAAAAGGAAAAAGGATTCCTAAAGGAATGATCTCTTATACAAAATGCCAAATCCCTCATTAATAGCATCTTTCGTGCATATCTGCTTATAAATCATATCGCTATTTTACCGCTTAAAGAAATGTTTTCTTCAATTTTTACGAACAATAAAAGAAAACTTTGCAATGCTAACCTCCCCCTAGGAGTCCTCCTCATTATTAGCATCATGCTATTATTATTATTTTTTAATCTGACAAATACCTGATGCAGCATATAGAAGATAACTATTAAAAGAGGATGCAACTAAGAGTAAAAATCCTCTGTGCCTCAGGGGTGGATAATGGTCAGGACATCCCCCGCGACCTTCTGGTCGGGATCTACCAGCGCATCCAGAAGTGGGAGCTGAGGACCAACGATGACCATGTCTCCCAGGTCCAAGCTGTGGAAAGAGTCATCGTTGGCAAGAAACCAGTGAGTATATACGTCTGCATCGACGCCTCTGTAAATGCACTGTGACTGACGGCCCATCGCTGCCCGTCCGACCTCTCGCTGGCGTTCTTCGCTCCTCTGAGCTGAGCTCCCTAATCTCGCCCTGCTCTGCAGGTCTTGTCCCTTCCCCATCGCCGGCTGGTGTGCTGCTGCCAGCTCTACGAGGTCCCAGACCCCAACCGGCCCCAGCGGACTGGAGTCCACCAGAGAGAGGTCTTCCTCTTCAACGACCTGCTGGTGGTACGTCTGCCCGCCACCGCGACGTCACCACAGCCGCACCTACAATCAGCAAGGGTACGGGTTTTCCTCGCGAGCGTGGTGCGCGTCTTATTTTGCTCTTGTTCTGCTTTTTTTTAGGTGACAAAGATTTTCCAGAAGAAGAAAACCTCCGTGACGTACAGTTTCCGACAGTCCTTCCCTCTAGTGGAGATGCAGGTTCACATGTTCCAGAACTCCTGTAAGATTCTATTTTCTGTGTTTAGGAGCATTAAAAAAATGTTGCCTTTGGTTATGAGTATCAGAAAAAAATTATAGTGCGCTCAAACGTGTCACTTTCTTATGTGCTCTTTCTTCTCTTCCTCTGCGGTATCAGACTACCCTCATGGTATCAGACTAACGTCGGCCATCCCGGGTGGTGAGCGCAAGGTCCTGATCGTGTTCAACGCGCCGAGTCAGCAGGACCGCACGCGCTTTGTCAGCGACCTGAGGGAGAGCATTGCCGAAGTGCAGGAAATGGAGAAATACAGAGTGGAGTGTGAGTACGGCGCCCTCTCCTGGTCGCATATATGAAGCACAGATTCCTTGTTTGACCTGTAAGAAGGGCATTCACATAGTTTAAAGGACTATCCCAGTGGTTTTAGTCCCATTGATTTGAAATACTGATTATGGAAACATAATAAACATAAGCTTTCATTATATGTATGTTTTGAGTTAATATTCTTTTCTAAGCTCAAGGAACCCATCAAATTTATCCATGATAACTGAACAAGTATTTCAGGTGTGGTAAATAGAGTTTAGGAAAATGGAGTATTCCCTTTTAACAATTCATTAACATAAATTAACATCCATTTTATTTTTCATTCAAAGCTTACGCACCTATATTTACGCCAATCCTGGAAATATCGCTTTGCTGTAATCAAAGTGTCCGTCTACAGTACCGCAATATAATCTCCTGTGCACTCCGTAACATTTGGCTGCATGTCTTCCGTGTCTTGCTGCAGCCGAGCTGGAGAAGCAGAAAGGTGTGATGCGGCCCAGCCTACTGAGCAACAGTGTGGTGGGCGGGGGAGTGGGCGGGGTCAAGAGTGACGTGGTGAATGGCACCATGGGAAGACCCAGCCTGGACGACAACTACTCGCCTGGCGAGGGCCTCAAGCGTACCGCTCTCAGCTCATCACTGAGGGACCTGTCTGATTCAGGTGAGACAACGCAGCACATACGTTTTCACAAAGACCAAAACATACCATCAGACATGCATATAAAGCCACGCACAGACATACACAGAAGTGTACTGAACAAGTACTGAAGTCGTTATGCTTGACGTGTCCTCACTGGGTGCAGGGAAACGCGGTCGCAGAAACAGCGTTGGTTCCCTTGACAGTACAATGGAAGTAAGTCTGAGTGGAGCAGAGGTCTGTATCTTTAGCTTTCGCCCCAAAACCCCGCCCCCATCACCAAAGTGACCCACCCCACCTACCTCGCATGTCTGCCTGAAGACCCCACCCCACCCCACCCAAAATCTAAAAAGAAGGAAAAAAAAAAAAGGTTCTTCCTTGCATGTGTCTCTACCATCTCCACAGACCCAGTGGCATAATTATCCATCTCTGTTCCCTATGCCTGAGTATGCACGGTGATATGCTCCCTGCTAGTGTATCAGAATGACGGCGTAACAACAACGTAGTTTATCAGAATGACGGTTTACGGTACATGTGCTCGGACGCGGCAGAGAAGCCCAGAGTGGCCCACTGAATCTCGATGGCTGAGCTCTTCATTAAAGGATCTGTGGATCGACTTTGCTGCTGTCATGGTCCCATTTGCCAGTGGCGTGGTGGAATTGCACTTTGTATGTGGTCCTGCGTGCATGGAGTTGTAACATTAGCTGTGTTCAGTGCACCACTGTTATTTGTTCCTTGTGATCCACCATCTGCATCTGTTGTGTTGTTTGTGTTTTCAATGCCCACTGTAATTACTGTATGATGCAGATATGAAGTTATTCCACGACTCTAATCAACTCACCCATTTCTCCCCCCCTGTCCTATGAAACAATCATACTTTCTACCTGTCTCCACACTTTGCCTGTCTCCCCTTCCATATTCCACTTCTCGCTCCCGTTGGGCACATCCGTCCCCTCACTCTCGCTCGTCCTTCCCATCTCCCGGCCCTCGGGCAACCCTCCTGGCTCCCTCCATTTCTCCTCCTCTCTCCCCACTCTCTTTGTCTTAGGGTTCCATCATTAGCAGTCCGCGGCCTCACCAGCGCTACCCAGTAGCCACTGTGCTCCCGAGCTGCTATGGAGCCGAAGACTACCGGCCGCACCGCCCCATCCTGAGCCCCGGAGTTGTGGGGGTGGGGGGTGGCCCGGGGCAGCAACACACCACGCCTGCGACGCCTGGCACTGGGCCAGCCTCCGCCGGCAGCAGCAGCAGCGAGAGGGGGCCCAGTGGGACGGCGAGTGGGACGAGTACGGCCGGCTCCTTCCTGGGCTCCCTGTTTGGGGGCAAGCGGGCCAAAGCGCCGGGCCCTATCATCCCGCCGGGGCCACCCTACCCCGCCCCTGTGCCCCCGCCCAGCAGCGCCGGGCCGCCGCCCCTCTCCCCTACTTCCCTCTCCTCGGCAGAAGCCGGGGACCCTTCCAAGATCCAGGCCCTCCACGCCCAGTACTGCCACATGGTCAGCGGCAGTGCGGCTGGGCCGCCTCCGCCCCCATACTGCCACCCGCACCAGCGCTACCACGTGCAGAGTGCTCCTTCATGTGGGCAGGCGCACCAGCACCCCACGCTGCAGCGGGTCACGCTGCCGCGCCGGCCTCTCCCCAACCCCTCCGCGCACAGCCCCTACCCGCCGCCGCTCGGCCCGCCTGCTACGCAGGGTCGCTACGGGAGCTCGGGCACCGTGGGCTCGGCGTGCGTGCCACCTCCCCCCCTTTCTCCTCACTCCCAACTATCCCAGCACCCCCAGTTTGCCCTCTTCCACACACAGCCCTCACACTTGGCCAGAGGGGGCGCTGTCGTCAAGGCCCCGCTGACGCTGTCGCATTCGCAGCCGCACCCGCACGCACACTCCCACGCGCACCCGCATGTACCGCACCCCGGCCATGCGCCACACTTCGTCTTCGCCAGCCCCCCGCCACCGCCCTTCCCGGCGCCCACGCAGCCGCCCACGCAGCCGGCCCAATCCCAGCTGGCCACCGCGCCGCCCGCCAACGCCCACCACGCGCCGCTGGCCGGCCCGTATCTGCCCCAGTATCCTCCGCTGTCCTCCATCCCCCCTCCCCCCCCCCACTCCCCTTTACCCCCCCCTTCTTGCCCCCTTACCCCTCTTACGCCTCTCTCCCCTCCCCCCCTCCAGCACCCCGCCCCGCCACCGCCGGCCGCACACGCGCCCCAGCCCCTGGGACCCTCGTCGGGGCAGACTGGAGCCGCACCTGGTGCGACCGGTACGGTCGACCGGGCCAAATCCAAACCTACCAACCGAATCAGCACGGTAGTGTGAGCAGGGGGACAGGAAAGGTCCGGAGCTGGGGCTCGCTCCGAGGCCCCCTGGTAGTAGGAGGAGGGACTTCAGAAAGATTGGAAGATGTGGGAGGCAGCCGAGCCAGGGCAGAGAATAGCACTGGCGGCAGGAAGAAACGCAACCTACTAAGACTCTGTTACTTCCACCTGCGCTTCCCACAAGTGTAGCGCGAGATGGAGACAAGTGACAGTACACACAGAAATGCCCAGCAAACTCACTGACACAATACACACATAAAAAAAGATCAATCACCCTAGAATCAATTACAGTTCACGGAGTACAACATCCAGCATGCTCAACGGACACGACTGCCTTTAATTACAATGAATTCCTCTCCTTTATCTGCTCCAAATAATTTAATTATAGACAAAAGATTGGACACAGGTATTGGACACTATGGAGCTAGTAAGTAGAATGCAAAAAGGTAAACATGCACACACAAGTGCATGCAGCTCATGAATGTGCACAAAGGATGCACTGCCTATAGCCATAAGAGAATGTATTCTCAGAGTCCACACATACACCAGAAAGGTGGCGAGCTTATGTGATTCTCTCAATGTGGAAATGAACACAAAACCTGTAGATCAGGGATAGTAGAGGACTGCCTGAATATTCTACTGACCGTACAGTGTACATTATCCTATCTTCGCCATAGTGTGACATAAGAAGTGTAATGTGCTTTATGCGTTAGCTGATAGCAGTCGCAAAAAATGAAAGAAAAAAAAAAGTACGCAATAATCAGTCCACTCATTATTTGATGTTCTTCTTACTCAAGAAAAGGAGTAAGTTTAGGTGTTTTTTTCTCTATAAATGCTGACTCATAAGAGAAGTATGATTAAAGGTCTTGAGGACTATGACACCATATGCCACTGATAAACATTTCATCATTTTCAAATGGATTGCCATTTACAAATAAACTTTTGTAATTTTATCCATAGACAATTTAAAACTAAAGCAATTCACACCATCTATCTAATGTTTAAATTAGAGCATTTAGAAAGCACCATTTAAAACATCCCCCCCAACCGTAATATTAGCCATCCTAATATTACAAATTTCACATATATTCCCATTGTTTAGGCAGTAAGCTTACACAAACCTGTATGTTTACCATTCAAAAGAACACTAAAGGGCTTGATTTTTAGTGTTTTGACCTGATGGTAGTTTAACTATATTAAACAGGTCTATGTGAAAATATGACCAAACAGATGAAGCCAATAAGTAAATTGTGTTAATTTCCCTTTTGTCAATGAAAGGTTTCATGTATATATAGATTTTTCACTTTCATCTACATAGTGTTAAATTATAGAACAGCCCATTAATTCTGCAAATCTTTGCATTTTTTGTTTTATTTTAGTAAACATACAAGTTTATCTCCACTACCTGCTGTCAAGTGTCATTACTAATAATTATGATCATAATAATTTCAAAAGATTACTAATGAAAAACTTTAGTTTACCCAAGATATTTTGCACACAACATGGGCAATAAATCCTAAAAAAAGACTAAAAAAAACTTAAATTCAATTTAGCAGCTATGAAAGAGCTAAATTGGAATTTAGGTCCAATGACAATTAAGTGTCTTTACACTTTTAATTCTTTATTATTAATGAAAAAGAGAATTGCTGATTACATAGCCAGTGGCTAAAGTTACCTAAAGGTGTGTTTCTATGAATGGATCTCAAATAGCAATTCAAGTGTATTTTTAACAGGCCTTTAAATTTCATTTGAAGTCTGTAGGGTTCTTCATTTACTGACTGCAATGCTATGTCTGTAGAAATGGTCCATTAAATTGATCCAATCCAGGAACTTCTGAGGACTAATCTTAGTCCTGGGAAGTAACAATTTCAGGAGAGGCTTTTTCTTTTGGAATTTGTGTATTTGAAATGCCTTTGTGTGATATTGCTAATCAGATGCATTGGACAGTGTTGCATTGATGGTATCCGTCATATATAGCAGGTTGTTTTTTTTATGTTTACATATAAATGTTTATTATTATTATTAATTTCATACAGACTATATAAATGCAGCAAAGTAATATAGATATAAACTGTATATAAATTCTGTCCTGGTGGACATCAGATCATGGAGGAGAAAATTTGAAATGTGACATGACATGAATTTAATGTTGGTGGTTTTTATGGACAGTCACACTTGTCATTCCAAGTGTTACTGGATGTTGCAGACTTTGTACCAGTATTTATTCAGCCATTTTTAAGATGAGTCGTGGTCCTGTTATAAGGTTTTGGTTCACTTTTTAACATGAGGCAAGGCAGTTTAAACTATGAAGCATAATTCCATGTTTATTGAAAACCATCTTCCTTCCTTTTTAATAAAAACACAAGGAATGTAGTGTATAGATTTTTACCAAGATTACACAGTACCTTCAAGTCATCATCAGCGAGTTGCTTATTGATGCTTAAATTTTTTTTTTAAAGCCTCCATTTGAATAGTTGTATTAATATGTTGTAAGCACATAGGGTATGAGGCACATTTCTGCAAGCAGGTAACTCATGAACTAGGTACACATATTACTGAAAAGCTTTATACAGATGGAGCTTTATACAAATGGAGCTTTATACAAAGGATCATTTTTCTCCAACTGCATAGCCTTCCCCTCCCCTACCCACTCTATTGGATGTTATTGCATGACTGCAGTAGCTACAGAATGAAGAGTGTTCTATAAACATAATATTATATGATTTAATATTGATCATGAAACAAACAAAACTATTGTTTGTGTATGTGTGAATGTAACGCGTGTGTGAGAGTACAACACTTAATGTAGGTGTATATTGGATATTTATTTTGTAAACCTATAGAAACATATATGTCACAATGGCGCTGAATGTTATTTTAGAAATCTATGACGTATAAAGTCATCTAATTTGTGTACAGACAATGTGCAACTGAATACAGAGAGATGTTAATATTTATTGCTTCGAAACTAATATAAAGTGTCCTTGCAGTGGATAAATTCTGTCTCGTTTGTTTATTAATACATGTTATTTTGCGGAATTACATTGTAATTATACGACGGATAAGATGTCAAATTTACAAACAATTGCCAAATAATATGCCAAACAATTACATACTTAGTAGACATATCCTTAGTGTTTTGCATACGAAGAATTATGTATGATAATAATGTGAATTGTGTGAGTTCCGCTTTAACAGAAAGTATATCAATAGAAATCGCTACATGCTAGAGGATACAATGATCACAAATAATCCCAGTTCCCAAATTGGCATTTTTATTAATATAAACCTTCAGCCACCAGGCGTCGCTGCGCATTTTCTATTCACTGACCATTTGCGCAAATTGTAGGTGCTGGGACTACTTTTGAAAGAGGTTGTGAATCCTTGTTAGTATCATTCCGCGTCACGTCCGTGAATTTACCTGCAATAACTTGGTTAACTTAACCTACGTATCATTCGGCGTCGATAACTGCGCATTGTGTTCTTTTCATACATTTCTGCACAGGTTTATGTTTGGCAGAAAAGCAACACCTATGGTGCTTTTATCTATTATTAAATAAGGGTTAAAGGACTATTTACTCCTATCCAGTAAAACCTTTCCCCTGAGGGTTGTGCGTAGGTTGTGATGAAAACCAAAATGGCGTTTAGCTTAGACAGGATGAACGGTGGATAGCTAACGAAGAAAACTGGTAACAACCACATCTCTTGGTGCTTGTTTATGAATCAGGTCAAACAACGAAAGTGCCAATTTGGTGAGACTTTTAGAACTAAGGGGGAAAAAGAAGTTTCTCACCGAATATTCTCTTCGGTCACCCAACCACCGAGACTCGGAGCGCTGGGATGGGCTGAAAGCGGAGGCCGTAGATGTGCAGCCACCCAGAGAGTGACCCAGTGCTGAACAATAGACCCTGTGATCATCCAAGACATTGACACGGCCCGGACGATTTTTCAGTAAAACTGGGTTAATTTTCACTCCGAAGCAACACCAGAACGTATTTGAAGAAGTGCACAGACGAAGTGCTGGAATGTAAGATCATGTGGCCATTAAACGTAACAACCTAACCTTAAGTTTGTTTATTAGCTAGCTAGCTAGCTACCTTATTAATCTAATATTTTTGCCATACTTGCTCTATCGCAACAAGCACTGGCTTTGCAAGACGTCTGTCTTGATTTAGCTCACGGTTTAGTTTCTGATAAACGTGGCATAGTGTGTTGGGAGTTCCGTGCAATTAGAGAAAACTCGTTAAATGGCTGCCTATCATGCCTTGTCAGGTCTGTTTTATGTTCGGATGTTCTCAACTGAGTGTCCATGCTGGCTATTACCAGCCCTAGCTAACCAGCAAAAGAGTTACAGCAGACCTGGTTAGGTTAGCTAACGACGGAGCTAAGTTTAAGAATTCTGCGGTTAGCTAGCTGTTAGTTATCTTTACAACATGTGCATTTTTGGTTCTTGTGGTTTTGGTTATATTCGTTCTTCAGAGGAGTTAGCCAGCCACTGTGTTTTGTGCTTGGTGTGCTTGACAGTGTTGTAGCTGCATGTGATGTTAGTTTGCGTTGATGTCCTGCTGATACTCGTATCTTATCTCTAATTAACGAGCTCTGCCGGCTTAATTGACTAGTTAGCTAGGACATGTCACGAAGCCATTAAAGCAGGACTGTCTGCCCTGGCTAGCTAACGTGAGATTTGCTATAACGCTAACGAGCTAGTTTGACCTACTCTGAAGGAGCTAAAGTGAGCAGCAACTAACTGTTAGTTCGTTAGATGGCTAGCGGATAGCTAAGTGTTTCCAAACTGTAATCCAGATGGTAGGTAGTTAGCTAGGTTAACAAAAATGCCAGAGTTTCATGTAGTGAGTTTCTGAATATTGAGAGAGCGTGTACATGTTCAATGCTGGTGTAGCAAACGTTTGCTAGTTAGCGATAGCTAGGATATGTGCTAGACTAGCTAAGATATGCTAACGTAAACTAACATCGGAGCTCGTTTTATACAGCTGGCAAGGGATGCATAACTTAGCTAAGGACTTTAGCTAGTATCGTTATTACGTGCGTCTAAACAAGTCGGCGTTGTCTTTTCCGGATATAAAGTGGGCTAAATGTGAGAAATTCCCCCTTTTATGAACTACTGTCTAGTTTGAGTATCATACTCCTAGCTAACGGCTAGATAGAAACATTACGCAGTTGTTTCATAGTTCGTAGCTAGTTTGTGTAGCTAACTTGGCTACACGGTTTTACTCCCCGACTGCCTGTGTTTACATTGTTTTCAACTCATTTAGCTTGCTAGCTAGCTCGTATCCGTGATCATATTTTTGTCCATGAAAAACGGATCTCGTTAAGTGTCTTGTAGCATATTCTTTTCAGAGTGAACAATTTAAAGGCCAAAAAGGTTACTCTCCTTTCTGATTTGGATATTAATGGGGTGCGTAAGAATATGTGCGGTTTAATAGCAAATGGGGAAAACCCCGGATCACTCCGATACTGTATTCCGTCCTTGTGGAGAGTCGATGCATAGTAGCGGATTGTGTCTAATTCACAAGTGTTCCGTTGTTTTCATTTTTAACATCAGGGGTTGAGCCTTGGAAATCTAGTAGGTGGTGATTTGATTTGTGTGTAGACCAGACACTTCCTCAGGAAGTGGTGCCAGCATGTTCATAATTACCTTTGACGTTGTATTGGGCTTGTTTGATATTGATACTCTGTACACAGACTGACCTTTTTTTTTTACTCATTGAGCACGATGCTAAGTCACTAACATACCAGCATCAACAGTCTTACACATTTAACATATCAAATACTAATCGTTTTGTTTAATTTAAATGATCATACTCTACAACTGGAAAAATTTATTTGACATTCTTTATAAGTGGTTGTGCTGAGCAAAATGTTATTTTCATGTTTTTATTCACAGTAGTGTGCAATACAAGCTTTGTTATAAATTTGGCTCAAGCATATTTAACTATTCTACATTGTTGTAGATTGAGGCACTGGTACCTTAATTAAAGAAGCTGATACACATCTTAATTGGGGTTCCTTTAACTCTTTCAGAAATTTTAGTTAGGGCGATGGAGGGAGGAGATGAGTTTGTGCCGCCTCCGGAATGTCCAGTGTTTGAGCCGTCATGGGAGGAGTTTGAAGATGCGCTCGGTTACATCGCCAAGATCCGCCCAATCGCAGAGAAGTCTGGAATATGCAAGATTCGGCCTCCACCAGTAAGTTTCAATTTCTGGATGTCTTGGTATAATTTCTGCTGACAGAAGTTATTTGACCAATAATGTATTTGGTAGGGGTGCTTGAAAAACTTTTGTCATGCTCACACAAGTCATTTAGGGTCAAAGTTGGTTTATTTGACACAGACTGCTCACCCTTCACCCAGATAACAGCAGTTATGTAATTCTTCAGGATTCCATCATTACCTTGTTATTTATAAACTGTTATCAATGTTGGACATCAAGTCCAAAAAGACATTAGCCTGAATTGGCATTTAATTGTCTTATTTTCCTTCACAGGACTGGCAGCCTCCCTTTGCTGTGGAGGTGGACAATTTCCATTTCACACCCCGTATACAGAGACTTAATGAACTAGAGGTGTGTGCACCAGCCACATAAATCCACATTCATTTTTCACTGTGTACTGATGGTAATTGTCACCTCCATTCAGGACCGTTCTTTTTTTAAACGTACACCTTTACTGACTTATTGGTTTGTAACTTCTGAATTTTTACTACTTGGCATATGAGCGGTATCAGAATTGTCATTATGAGTGCAAGCTATGATCTTTTCTTCTGCGTTGTCAGGCTGAGACGAGAGTGAAGCTGAATTATCTAGACCGAATTGCCAAGTTTTGGGAGATCCAGGGGTCCTCCCTCAAAATACCCAACATAGAGAGACACATTCTAGACCTGTACAGCTTGGCCAAGGTACTGTTGTTTTAATTTATATAACAGTGAACTAAAGAGTGAAATTAATATAATAGATGGCAGAATGCATCGCAGTCCAGTTGTATACATGGTTTATCCTGCCTTGGTATTTTGGTTATCTCCATGCAATTATTAACTAATTATTCTATTTTGTACATTAGCTTTGAGAATAGATACAACTCACCATACATATTTAGTATGATGTTCATATAGGTCAGTGGCTTTTTGCTTTAAAAGCACTGTAAAAATAAAGATAGTGACAGCGCATCATGTGACGGGCTCCTCCAATAGCTCCTGCTATCCTGAGCTGTAGTTTAATGGTGTTGCAGATCGTCACCGAAGAGGGGGGCTTTGAGGCAGTAAGCAAGGAGAGGAGATGGGCGCGCGTAGCTCAGAAGCTCGGCTACCCACCAGGCAAAAACATCGGCTCCCTCCTGAGGTCACACTATGAGAGGATTGTGTACCCCTTCGAGATGTTCCAGTCTGGTGCCAGCCTGCCGGTGTGTGTGTGTGTGTGTGTGTGTGTGTGTGTGTGTGTGTGTGTGTGTTTCCATTTCCCTCACACTTCAAAGATTTTTGTCCTCTAGTGCTTGAAAGCCTAAATGTTTTAATAGGCTACACAGCAAAACTGAATGTCCGCTGTGGAGCATCTTGTTTATATGGTACCTAAATTCCTTTTTAAAACCCTATTTTATTATACTTATGTAATGTTATTGAGCACAAGGCAATGCTTGACAGTGGACAGATTTGTTTATTTTGGAAACACTCAATTGTGACAGTAGTGATATATTTAGGCTGGATATGCTAAACTGGGCTATCTTCTTTTTTTATTTGATGTGTTTGTGTAAACCTGTTTGCAGCCATGTAAACCCAGGCCATATGAGAGTGATGATGTGGATAAGGAGTACAAGCCCCATTCAATTCCCCTGCGTCAGTCGGTCCAGCCTTCTAAGATGAGTAGTTATGGGCGGCGAGCCAATCGCCTGCAACCTGAGGTGAGTGGCATCTGCGGTAGGCCAGTCAAAAGCTGTTAATGGCTGTTATTTATGCATATTTTGGTATCTGTCAGATATGGGACACAGCATTGCCTCAAGCACTGGTTCGGAGACTCTAAAGCCGGTTTACTATAGAGAAAGTTTTAGAGCACGAGTTGCCAACTTTCTTCGGGCTAAGGTACCTCAAATGCAAGATGTTAATAAATACTAAGGAGTGGCTATTTGTAAAAGACCCTGTGGTCTGCTCAAAGTTCTAGGAAGGGGAGATCTCGAAAAGTCAAGCCTGCAAGCTCCTTGAACAACCAAAAAACAAATAACCACCTTGTATGCTCATAATATTGTGAATCAGTTGTCGTTCGTACAATTGACATTAATAAAACCTGCTTAACTACATTTTCAAACCAATCATTCGGTCAATTGTCTTATTTTGTAGACCTATACGTTGTGTATTTCTGAAATATATGCTGTTAGGATTATAAAAACTTTGTGAATATCAATCTTTCTAGTAGAAAAACACATTCTCCCTAACCTTCTGAATCCAGTATAAACAAATAGAATCTGTAGAGGCATATTACAACTAATTTCTGTTAAGACTATTTTCACCTTATCTATTTTGCCCTTGGCATGGCATATCAAATAAAATTCCTAGGTTTGTTTGTTGCTGCGCTTCATCTGCTTCATTATGGGCTAGGAACGAACCAGCCTTTTCATCATTAGCTAAAATATAAAGCAAAATGTTTTAAATGCATGTTCAACAGAAACAGGCTATTTAATATCCCAAATGCAATGGCTTCCATCTGAATTTTTGCAGTGTCTGCGCGTCTCTGGGTTTTCTGTGTGCTTCTGGCCAATCAGCACTCGGGGTACATGCCCCAGCATGCTTTGCAGCTTGTGTCACCATGCTTTAAAAGTGCATCTGTGCGCTGTTTCCATTGCTCTCTTTATCCAATTATTACAAACCTGCTGTGTCGTCCCCCAACCCCCCCCCCGCCACCGCAGAAGTACACTTGGAACATTTAAAGATTTTGATGGTTATTTTCCCACCCTCTCTGAAAAACATTTTCATCATGTATTATGTTCATAATTCCATTGGCCTTATCCCAATTAGTTTCATTTTCTCTTCATCTTACTCCTCGCGCACCTTTTCATCTTCAGTCGTTGTCAGTGCTACATTTAATTTATTTTGCAGCCATGTGGCTTTTTTCATTTGCCACCCTGTTTGCTTGAATTGATTCATAATGAACTGTGTATTAAAGACATGCACGTTTTCAGACTGCAGATCCTTTTAGACTTCCTTAATACTTTTAAACAGTAAAGAATTCAGCCGAACGCTAAAGCCAGTAAGGAAAAAAGCCATGTTAGACCGCAAATTAATGCAGAGCAACGTAAATACTAATAATTTAATAAATCTCCAAATCAGTGCACTCACAATAAAATTGCTTGCTGTGATTTTCATAGCACGTTTAGTGTCCACTATATATTAGATTATCATTGCATACCAATTGCCTAAAACATTTATAAATGGACATTCCGAGGCAAGGGTCCTACACCAGTCCTGGAGATCTGTCAAAGCTATGCAGGCTGGAAGTCCAATACAGCCCGAATCGAGCTGTAAATCGAACTGAACCTGTTGTAGGGGTGTTCAGTGTCCAAGGAAAAAAGCCCACATGCACATCTTTTGCAGGTCTATCACTATCCCTCTCTGGATCCATTCCCCCCCCCCTTCTTCTTGGTTGCCCCCATCTTTGCCACTGGAGTCCATTTTTGTTATGGTTGTTGTCTCCCCATGCAGAGTCCAGAGGATCCGACCCACCACCCTCTTACCACTGGCTCTCAACACATCTCCTCGGTACTGCCTCTCGCCCGTGCGCGCTCTCTCTCTCTCCTCTCTCTCTCCTCTCTCTCTCTCTCTCTCTCTCTCTCTCTGCATTTTCCCTCTTCCTTATCACCTTATTTATACTCACATTAACACCTTCACACTCTTCCCCCCCCCCCACCAGTGTGCAGTCTCTCACACCCTCCTCTTCCTCCTCTGCTCAACATCACCACCACCCCCACGCATCGCTAATGTCTGCTGTGAATAAGCTGGACTAACTCTTCTTCCCCGCCCTCGCGTCCTGCCTCCTCGCTGTGCATCCATTTCCATCACCCTAACCGCGTTCCGCATCAAAAATCCTCCCTATACTCATCTTGCTGTATTACAATGCTGGCTTGCTTGGGACCCCGTTGGCGCCGCCTCCTGCGTCGTCAAACCCCCCATCCCCACCACCCCCCGCGCGACGGGGGCCGACTGCTACCACCGTTGCTGCTGCTGTGTGAGGGCCATAACGTTCTTGCTCCCCAGCTTGGCTGCTGCTCTTCCTGCGTGCGCGCTCTCTGAATGTGTTCCTGCCAGGGAATGCTTCACACCAGAAGGCTGGTCGTGCAATGCTTCTGTGTTCTCTACAAATGCTAACATAGAATATCCCATCCAGGGTTTCATTGCTTATCTGAGCCCCGAGCAGACTCAGGATTAGAGTGTAGGATGTCATCGACCTCCATATCGCTAATGTTAGCAAAAGGGAGATACGTTTGTGAAGAGGTGGGTTTAGCATGGCTGGGTTTTTGGGCTTATTTTTGGGTCAAGGGGAAAACCTCGCAGAGCGCTGGCTTAATCAACGCCCCTCATGTGGTATTGATTGCGTGTCCCAGCTATCAATGCCAAGTTCAGCATCAAGCTCAGAGATAGCAGTAGTTAGCACACACGGTCAAGCTTCTCTAAGCGCCAGGGCATGCCCGTATGGGAGTCCCTGTGCTCATTGTTTTGACGTATGCGTTTCAGCCGGAGCCCACCGAGGAGGACATAGAGAAGAACCCCGAGCTGAAGAAATTGCAGATCTACGGCGCTGGACCCAAGATGATGGGACTAGGCCTGGTCCCACGAGACAAGGCCAGGAAGAAAGGTATCTGCTTTATCTGTTTGGCACGCATGTAAATGTTATTACACAGTCGGTGGGATGTCTTCCATCTGTGAAACTCAACCTAGGCCTTAGTAAAACAAAGTAGTCAGTCAACACTGTTCTGTTTGCCTCTCAGATGAACTCCCTCAGACTGTAATAGTTAGAGAGAGCAGTGCTGCTAGCAACATTAAAGAAGAGGCGGGAGAGATGCAGGTCACGAGGCTGGACGGAGACCTCCAGCCTCCACCCCTGAACCTGGTCGTGAAGGATGAGGTGAAGATGAAGGAAGAGGATGAGGGCAGTACAGACGACCCCGGGAAAGACGAACCCTGCACCAAGATGACCATGAGGCTCCGACGCAACCTCAGCAATCCTCAGTTTGTGAGTGTGTGTCTGTGTGTGTGTGTGTGTGTGAATAAAGTACGTTTAGCAATTTTTGCAGATGAACTGAAGTAAATGGAATGTTGCTGTAACATCAGCAAATGAGCTGGAATAAGTTGAGCTTAATGCAAACTTCTGCTAAACTAGCAAAGCGATAACACGTGCTGTGTGGGATGATTAAGAAGCCTAAACTCTTTACGTTTTTAAATCTTTACTGCTCAAGCATCTTGTCTCTGGTTTAAGCCCAACCGTCACAACTTTTAAGTTCATTCATGCTGTAGTAGCACCTAACAGTCCAGATGGCGACCAATTTGAAATGGACCTTACAGCTCGGTGTCCTGCGCATTTACACTATAAGCCAGGAGTCTGTGTTCCCAGGTGGACTCGTTTGTCTGCCGAATGTGTGGCCGGGGGGACGATGACGAGAAGCTGCTCCTGTGTGATGGCTGTGATGACAATTACCACACTTTCTGCCTCCTGCCCCCCCTCACAGACCCTCCCAAGGGCAACTGGCGCTGCCCAAAATGTGTGGCTGAGGTAAGAGAAGCCAGAGACACGGCAGCAAAACATTCAGATAGATAATGGATGACAGTTAAGTGGAGTTCAAGAAACCATGGCAGCTGTGGTAGTCTGTGCGTGAAAAGCTGCTGTTTTATGTTGCATTCAAATTTGTCAGCCCAGTCCATGTGCCAGAATGTCCGATTTCAAGGTTTGCTGCATTTCTGTTTTGTCTGTTTAGATATGACTAATTTGTGCTGTTTGTATTAACAGGAATGCAAAAAGCCCGCCGAAGCGTTTGGTTTCGAGCAGGCCACTCGGGAATACACATTACAGAGTTTTGGTGAAATGGCGGACACGTTTAAGGCTGACTACTTCAACATGCCTGTACATGTACGTTCTTTTAAAAGTTTGTCTACTTTTTTTTTTTTAATGAACGTGTTAATGCACAAAAGAGGCACCAGCACAGCAGGACCAGGATAAAAAGTTAAAATCCCACTGCGCTCAATAATTAGTTCAGTACTGTTTGTGGATGGTTTTTAGATGGTTCCTACAGAGCTGGTCGAGAAGGAGTTCTGGCGGTTGGTTAGCAGCATTGAGGAGGATGTAACGGTAGAATACGGAGCTGACATTCACTCAAAAGAGTTTGGGAGCGGCTTCCCTGTCAAAAATGGCAAAAGACATTTGTCGGAGGAAGATGAGGTTAGCATTTGCTCTTCCCTCTCTAAGACACATAGCTCATCTTCCCCCATCCCCCCCCCCCCCCGAGTAATCTTTCTCTCTCCCATCTTTTGTTCTTGCATTCTCCCTCTTGGTTTTGGTACCTATTTTAGTCCCCATTTGCCTCTAGAAATGAGGGGGGGGGTTGGTTGTTTTGTTTTTTTGTTTTTGTTTTTTTTTTACCCCTAAATATTAAAACGCGAGGCCTCATCCTGTTTCCATTTGCACTCAAGTGAAATAACAGCAAACTTAAAGCTCGGTTTGACCATGTGCCCTGCTGTTCCAGGAGTATGCCCGCAGCGGCTGGAACCTGAACGTCATGCCAGTGTTGGATCAGTCAGTATTGTGCCACATCAATGCGGATATCTCAGGCATGAAGGTGCCATGGTTGTATGTGGGCATGGTCTTCTCTGCTTTCTGCTGGCACATCGAGGATCACTGGAGTTACTCCATCAACTACTTGCACTGGTAGCGACACCTCACCAACCTCAGTGTGGCTTCTGCATCCTGTTCCATCTGTATATGTCCCCTCATATGTAATGAGTTATTAATCCCACGGCGTTAGTGGACAGTAAACATGTATAAGGCTACATTTGCTTTTCCTTTTCGACCAAGAGGAGTTTGAAAACCCCTGCATTCAGCACATTTAATAGCGTCTTGTAGAAGCACAGTAAGCAGGAAGTGCCGCAGGTGATTGCAGTAACGTGTTCCGTCACCCAGGGGGGAGCCCAAGACGTGGTACGGCGTCCCAGCCGTAGCAGCAGAGAAGTTGGAGGAAGTGATGAAGAAGCTCACTCCAGAGCTCTTCGAGTTCCAGCCAGACCTGCTCCATCAGCTCGTCACAATCATGAACCCCAATATCCTCATGGCCCACGGAGTGCCAGTCAGTAACACGTCCTCAGCACGTGCCTTCACAGAGTCCTGCATTTTACCAGAGCGATAAAGCGGACCACCAGTTGTCAGAGCTCTGTTCCTAATTGGGGTCTGTGTGATTGACAGGTTGTGCGTACCAATCAGTGTGCAGGAGAGTTTGTCATCACTTTCCCTCGAGCATATCACAGCGGCTTCAATCAGGGATACAACTTTGCCGAAGCCGTCAACTTCTGCACCGCAGACTGGGTGAGTACAGAATTCCCAGAAGCGTGACTGCTATCCAGACGGAACTGGACAATATTGCTCAGTTTCATACTTTTGCCATGTCCACAAAGAACTTATCTACACTGTGTTTGTCTTTTGCAACCACTTGATGCGAGTTGCAAAGGGTTCTTAACTGTGGTCGAAGGTTTCCCTTATTTTTGGTCACGTCTGGGGTCTGTAGACGTGGCCAAGTGAGCTTGGCGTCTTTCTCTCACCCCCGTTAGCTGCCCATGGGCCGCTCATGCATCGAGCACTACCGCCGACTCCGCCGCTACTGCGTCTTCTCGCACGAGGAGCTCACCTGCAAGATGGCCGCCTGCCCGGAGAAGCTGGACCTGAACCTGGCGGCTGCCACGCATCGCGAGATGTTCATCATCGTGCAGGAGGAGCGGAAGCTCCGCAAGGCCCTGCTGGAGAAGGTGAGGTGCTGACACGCAGGAACGACAGGACACAGCTATCATCTTGAAACAAATCAGACGCACTGGGGGATTACTTAACAATGAGTCCGAGAGGTTGGAGTAGGTATTTACAAGTTGGGGTTAAAGGGCAAGTGGGGAAGGCTGAAACGTGACCCAGTTCACTGCCTTGGGGCCGCTGGGTGGGGCGTGGCGGTAAGCTCCTCGTCACTGCGCCTGACCCCGAGGGCGCGTGCGTGTGTGTGTGCGTGCGTGTGTGTGTGTGCACGCGCGCATGCTCTCAGGGCATAACCGAGGCTGAACGGGAGGCGTTCGAGCTGCTGCCCGATGACGAGCGCCAGTGTGACAAGTGCAAGACCACATGCTTCCTCTCGGCGCTGGCCTGCACCAACTGCACTGAGCGCCTCGTCTGCCTCTACCACACGCAGGACCTCTGCTCCTGCTCCACAGACAAACTCTACCTCAGGTACGCTGCCTCTCCCTGGGCACCGGGCCTCACGCGTGGGGTGACAGCAGTTTGACCGCGCGTCTCATCTGTGGTGCCTTCCCCTCAGGTATCGCTACACTCTGGACGAGCTGTTGGCCATGCTGCACAGGCTGAAGGTTCGGGCCGAGTCTTTCGACTCTTGGGCCAACAGAGTGAAGGAGGCCCTCGAGCAGGAGGAGGGCAACAGAATAGGTTAGAATGGCAGCGCCGTTGAGCAACCATCCCAAATCACGTTTTGACCGCAACTGTCCTCTGCGGATTTTGAGCGGAATATTCACTTCGACGTTTTTCCTGTTTTGCTTCCTTCATCCAGGCATTAAAGACTTGGAGGCGCTGAAGGAGGAGGCAGCCGAGCGGAAGTTTCCGGACAACGAGTTGCTGCAGCGCCTCTCGGCCGTGCTGGCCGACATCGAGCGGTGCCGGAGCAGGAGCGCCGAGCTGCTCGGCGGCACACCTAGTGAACGGCCCAGCCTGCAGGAGCTGCGCACGCTGGTGGACACCATGCTCAACCTGCCCTGCGTGATGGAGCAGCTGGAGGAGGTGCAGGTGAGCACGTGCTGATGGAGCGCTCCACCCAAGCCCAGCTGTCCTGCCACCTTTTACTTCCACTCTTAATCTCAAAACAGGCTCCACACAAATGTTGCACCAATCGATCTTGTGCCTTATATTTGGGACCTGGGACTAGGGGTTTGAGATTGGGGGGGGGGGTTCCCGTCTCGCTTCTCCCATCTTTAATCACGAATTCAGAAAGCATGTTTTTTTTGGGTTTTTTTGACTAGATGGCAGATTTTAAGTTATTCCTGTACTCAAAAAACAACCACAAAAATAGTCAATAATGCCTCTTCCCCACCCGGTCTTCAGGCTGTGCTCCAGAAGGTGGAGGAGTTCGACTCGCGTGCCCAGGCCTTGGTGAGCAGCGGTGGGGCCGAGTGGAAGCAGCCATCTCCCGGCCCGTCGGCAGCCCACGTCCAGGCCCTGCTGGAGGAGGGTGCGCTGCTGCCCGTGGCAGCCCCGGCATGCGAGCTGCTGGCGGGGCTCCAGGAGCAGGGCCGCTGGCTGGGGCAGGTGCGGCACACCCTGAGGCCCGCGGGCGGTGAGGTGACGCTGGCCGTGCTGCGCAGCCTTATGGAGGCCGGCTGCAACGTGCCGCAGAGCGTGAGCGTGGAGACTGCCATGGGCGAGCTGCAGGAGCTGCTCACCATCGCCGAGCGCTGGGAGGAGAAGGCCCAGATCTGCCTGGAGCACAGGTGAACCAAGCCCCGGGCAGAAGATCCTGGTGCCTCCCCTCTGCTTTGGACTGTTAATGACCTTACGCTATCGCTCGCTCTCTCACCCTCTCTTCACTCTTCCTCTGTCGGAGCAGACAGAAGCATCCTCTCTCCACTTTGGAGGCCATCGTGAACGAGGCCCAGCTCATCCCCGTGCAGCTGCCCAACATCCAATCACTGCAGGCGTGTCTGACCCGGGCCCGGGCCTGGGTCACGGACCTGGAGGAGATCCAGGCAAGAGCTGCTCCTCACCACCCACTACCACTAAGGACACACACATAACTTTAACTCCTACAGGTTACTGGCTGAGATCAACCAGAACTTCTGCATCTCTAGCTTTTTTTAGCTACTATAGAACATACACAAGGCAGTCGTTAAATAAAAGCAGCAGGTTTGCAGCCAATCTTGTTTGGGGGACACTTCTCTTTCGGAAATTATTTCTTCATAAATTCTTCAGGAGTCTTGCGCTCTCTCTCGTTCTCCCTTCCTCTCCCTCCCTCCCTCCCTCTGCTCCGGCTGTGCACCGGCACGGAGCAGAACGGCGAGCACTACCCGTGCCTGGATGATCTGGAGGGCCTGGTGGCCATCGGCCGTGACCTGCCCGTGCGCATGGAGGAGCTGCGGCAGCTGGAGCTGCAGGTGGCCAGTGCCCACTCCTGGAGGGACAAGGCCAGCAAGACCTTCCTGAAGAAGAGCAGCCAGCACAGCCTGCTTGAGGTGAGGGGCACTGGCTGGGCAGGGCATGGGGCGGGGCGGCTGCAGGACGGAGCGTGCGTGAGAAACGGAGGAGGAGCAGGACCACTGTGTGTCTGGCACGACTAGACCTTAGAAAATCACCATGAATGGTATTCTTGGCTTCATGTGGAATCTCAGGGAAAAGGTTTTTTAGCAAGAAAAAAAAAAAAATAGTGCAGTCGTGATTTTATTTACGTCAATTAAAAATACTTGGTCTCGCCCTTTTCCCTCCGTCCCTCCCGCCTATCTAGGTCTTGTGTCCATGTGTGGAGAAGAGTAAGAAAAGGGAGGAAGACCTTCTGAGCTCAGAAGCAGACTCTGATGTCAATGTGCTGGGCCTCACTGCTCAGGACCTCCGAGACCCAGGAGCCATTGTGAGTCTGAGCACACACCTGAGACAAGACCGCGGTATTTTAAGCGTCATGTCTATGCTTGCATCTGTGCCTTGCCAGGTTTGCTTAAAGGCCTGCTGTACTGCATCGTGGTTCTTTTCTGTCAGGAACCGTTAATATTTTGCATTCGTTGTATGTTGACCAGGTAATGGCATTCAAAGAGGGTGAGCGGCAGGAGAAAGAGGCCCTCCTACGTCTGCAGCAGCTCAACCTGGCCAAACCGGACCTGGATAACACCCCCAGGGAGCAGAGGTGGAGCGACTCGGCCAACCCGGACACACCCCTCCCCTCGGACCTCTCGCCGCAGCAGAACGGTGGCTCCTCCCCTTCCCCCACATCCAGCCAGCCGGTGTGCGTTTGCGGCGGCGTGCCCCGCCCTTTGCTCTATCGCTGCCAGCTGTGCAAAGACTTGTTCCATGGAGGCTGCGTGCCTTTCCCCTCTGTGTTAAGCCCTGTTAACTTGCCCATCGCCAACCCCCTCTGCTGGTGGGACTGGGACACGTGCTTCCTGTGCCTGCGGTGCCAGCGCTCCCGTCGCCCACGGTTAGAGACCATCCTGGCCCTGCTGGTGGCCCTGCAGAGGCTGCCTGTGCGGCTGCCCGAGGGCGAGGCCCTGCAATGCCTCACCGAGAGGGCCATCAACTGGCAGGGCCAAGCCAAACAGGTGCTGGACACCCCCGAACTGCAGGGGGCGCTGCAGAGGCTGCAGGAACTGAAAGAAATGCAGACCAGGGATGAAAATGAGGAGCACAAAGAGGAGAATAAAGGGAACAGGGAGGACGTGATCGTGCTGTCGGACTCGGACGAGCAGGAGGACGCCGTGATCGATCTGACGGAGGATGGAGAGACTCAGAAGAAGGACAGAGAGAATACTCCTAATGGACTCCAGGTGAGGGAAGGGCTGGTGGAAATGGAAACATCACCCATATTTTGAGAGAAATTCATTCCCTGTCAGCAGTGACGGCCAGCATCCAGTACTGGCAAATGATGTGCAAACTGTTGTTACCATTTCTACCTTGTGTGTGGTTTTTTTTTTTTACTTGACGCATCTAAGCAAAATTTTCATTTTGTTCACATGATAACCTATAAACTCCTTTTCCTTGTGCAGTCCGGCCTTGAAAATGGCATTAAAAAGCCTGAAATTCCCAGTGTTACAGGTTGGTACTCTTTAGACCACATTTTGTTCACCAGTATGGTTAACTGTTCCTCAATGTTTTCAGTCTCTTATCTGATTTCAAATCCCTAAGCCTTTCATCAACCTTCAAGCCTTATGCCACAATCTTAGATCTTGTTTTGTGCTATTCCCCCCCCCCCCCTCTTGATAAAAGGGGTGGAGTCTCTGGTGGCATTGATCCCACGTCTTAAAGGGCCAGTAATCGAGCTGGTCCCCTCGACAAGAGCGCAGTTAGAGGAACTGCTACTAGAGGGCGACCTGCTGGAGGTCACGCTCGACCAGACGCACACCATCTACCGACTCCTGCAAGCGGCGTCACCTCCACCCCGCCATTCCCTAAACACACTCATACAGGTGATGGGGAGGGCAAAATCATGGGTTTCCAGAAATTGTGTGGAAGTGCTGTAATTTTATTTTTAAATAATCTCCTCACTCCTCAATGGCTGGGTAGGCAGATTATAAGACTATAAGAACTGTCTCCCTCCTGTCAGATGGAGCTGCAGGAACAGAAGCGCTCAGGTCGTGCCGGCAAGATGAAAGACTCCAAAAGGAAGAGGAAGACACAGAAAGCTGAAGGGGGAACCTCAGAGGCTTCAGATTCCAAGAAAACGAGACCCGTTAACCACACACCTGTACAGACGCCCCAAGAGGTACTCTGAACACACCTCGGTGGCGCCCTCTTTTTGCAAAATCCTCAGTTAGTATGAAAAGCTATGTGCGCCTGCCGGTTGTCAGTTTTTGATCTCTTTCCCCATTCCCTCCTCACCTCTGCAGATCTTGTGATGAATTGTGATGGGAAACTATGGCGTGGATAATAGTCCCACGGAGTAACTGCTCAGAAAGGCTCTCTGGGCCAAAGAACTAGAGATTACACACACCAACTGAGCTTTCACACACACTGTCCATGCTTCTGTTCCTTTTGTGAACACTCCCTCCATCTCGCTCTGCTGTCAACTTTGTCAATCCCTCCTCGTTTATCTCTGACTGTCATCGCCTCTGTCCCGCTGATGCGCATCTGTCCCTTTCGGCCACACCCATCTCGTCTGCTTTAGCATATTAATGGGCTGGCTGTACTAAACAGCACTAACCCCCACCCCCGGCAAACACCAACTTACTTATCCTGCATAATGTGACAGTGTCTAGCCACACACACACACACACACACACAAACAAACACAGGTTTGGTGGCGTCGGATGTACAAAGAGGAGTGTGGCACGGCTGCCATAACAGTACTTGTATTTTTTATGTATTGAGTCTCGTGTTTTGTTGAGGCTGTCAAGGGAGACACAATTTTTGAATAAACTAATAGAACATTTTAGGAAGTGTGGGGCATGGGGGGAGGGCTGGGAATATAAAACAAAAGGAAAAAAACAAAAAAAATGCATTGTTTTGGTGCTACTTTCCCAAAATAGGTCACTGCATATAATACCCCTTCTCTTCTGTATCTGTTGACTCTTAATTTTAAATCACAAGATTCTTTTACTTTTCTCTGACGCTTTTATGTTCTGCTGTCTCTCTTCGCTCACCTTTCTTTCCTGAGTCCAAGGAACTGTACAAACACCTCACTGTAACTCACTTTATCTGCATTTTTATTTGTCTTGGGTTCTAATAATTATTATATTATTATTGATATTGCATACAAGCAATTGTTGTGAGTTTGTGTATAAACATTTTTCATTTCAATGTTGCCTTTTCTTTTTCACTCTTGTTAGAGAATAAAGGTTTAGAATTGTTTTAGGAGTCTGCGGAGGCATGGTCTTCCTCTGAACTGTTGCACAGTAAAGGCAAGGTTTGCCTGTTTTCGTCCCATGCCATAAAAAAGCTGGCCCAGGTTGGGTTGACGGGTAGGGTTAATGTTCTGGCAAAGGGCAGCAATAAACTATGCCCCCCACTAATGAAACACTGACATAGTAAAAAAATACCTTTTAACAGCATGAGTACTTGGAGGAAAAAAGGGGACACTTACCTCAAATTAAACAGCTTTGGGTTAGTCAACTGTGCAAATCTAATCTAAAAATAGGACCGAGTTGAAAGTACATTTAAAAGAATTAGTAGAAATAATAAACCAAGACTGTTAGTGCAAGGCCTAAAATGGTAAACTCAAGTCTTGGAAGTTTGCACAAATTAATCTTTAATTACTGTGGAGTGTAAACTGTATTTAAAGGCACATGGACAACAGTAATGCAAGGCTTATGCAAAACAATAGGTCATACTTAATCCATAAAGCTTGTACAAGTGTGGTTATGAACAATCAAATGATGAGATTTAAGTCAGTTTAACTGTTTATGTAAATTGCATTTTCTGGAACTGGTATCTTGTCTACATACTGGCTCCTGCGAAGATTATATTGATGCTTTACCAAAACAATTATTTTCTATTCCTACGCATGACATGAAAAACACTGCCTAGGAAATATACACCATGTTTAATGATTCACGGGTTGGCTACAGAAAATATTTTAGAGTGCAATGGGGAGAGCAGAAGGGTGCTGAGCTATAGAGCATCATGCAGGTGGACCTCAAATGTAAGCCTGTAGCTTTGCAAGCAGATGATCCAGCATCTTCTCACACATGTAGAGACATCGAGGAACATGGAAGAACCCTGGAGATAATTATAGGAAAATGCAGGTAAAAATTTTGGATTTCAGTAATACTAAATTAGATTCTCCCCCCCCCCCCCAATCTATTTCAAATTACTTTCATCTACAGCTGATGTCAATGGACTCGGAAACGGAAGGCCACTCACCTTTGAAGGGTCCCCCTTTGAAGTCTAGCACTACATCACCCTGACGACTCAGATATCCAAACCACTCTCCAGCCTTCTCATCAGGAAACTAAGAGAGGGCGAGAGACCAAGTGATCAAAGATCTCACACCCACCCACCCACACACAGCTTGGCAACAGCATCCAAATACCACACAACCATGTCATAAACTGAGCCCCATAAAACTTTATTATATCAATCGTGCATGCTGCTGTGGTTTCAGTTAAAAATTAAACTTAGATTTCCCTACCTTTGTCAATCAAATATCCTGAGGAAAGTCTTGCAGGTTGAAATGTGTGTCATGCAGCTGTAAGTGCTACTTACGTGACTGAAGGTATAGTCATAGACCTGTGTGAATTTGTCCAGCATTGCTGGCTCTCTGAAGTGACTGTAGGCCATCAGGTAAGCAATAAGAGCTTCACAGTGAGGCCACCACAGCTTCATATTCCACTCCAACTATGCAAAAGCAAACAAACATTGGAATGTCAGCAGACATGCTGTCTCCAAGAATAGTGGTCGGTCTTTGAGTGTACAATCATTTTTATGTTCACTCAAGATGCTTTTATTTATGAAAATGAAATCAACCGCAGCAATTCTCCCAAGTTTGTTTTGCAGTCACTGGAACTTCGCGTGCCAAGATGGGATGCTGTGCTGATCATTTCCTGCGTTTAATGTTCTTTCGCATTATTCATCTGTGAGAAGTATTTATGCAGTTCAATACAATTTTAAATTTCCTTTTCCTGAGAATTCTCACTAAAATGAGCAAATCAAGTTTCAACTAAAGTATAGGTGCCTGGGGTCATCACTCTGACCTGGGTGGGACAGTGACCATCTACATCCTGGAAGTAGAAGAGTCCTCCATGCTGCTTGTCCCAGCCCGTAAGGAAAGGGACGTCCATGAACTTTGCTACAGCCACTTTCTGCAGCTCGGCGTCCCCTTGTGCCTTCGCATACTGCAGGAGGAACCAGCCAGCCTCGAGCGCATGACCTGAGGCAAACAAGCGTTACATGTGATTTTGCTATGGGGTAGAATGCATGTAAACAACTGCTTTAACAACAAGATTACACAAGGAAGGTCTTGTGGCTAAGGTACCTTTTTTTTTTTTATTATAACAATAGCAAAGTCCAGTCATGAACCTTGGCTCTGCCCATTTGTGATAAGGACCTTAAAACTGAGAGGCTATTCCATCCCATTCAATTTTTTTCTTAACTTTTTGCTGTTAAGCCAGTTTGTACCCACTGACTAGGCAGTTCTGCCATGTCACATGACGGCCACCAGCCGTGGAGGGTGTGGTGAGCGCGTTTTCCCTGAGACTCATGAAGCCAAGCGCCTCATCACTGACCATGCTGCAACACAGGGCAGCTGAACACGCTAGAAGGAAACCGCCCTGTGTGAGCACAGAGACATCTGTAATTGGCTAGCGTAGTTGGGACTGACATCCCTCCAGCCGAGAGAGCAGTGCCAGTGTTGCTCCCTTGGACTCCTGCTCAGGGATGACTGTGGTGTAGTCATGGATTTAACTAACAAACCAACGATGACGGAGCAACGCTTTTCTGTTGTGGCCCTTGGGAGCCCAGGGCTATAACTTTGTATTTTGCAACAGGACCATGGCAACTACCTGGGTTCTGCAGTCGCCCCTGACAACCCGGAAGCTCCTGTCCATCCAGGGAGACGTTTTCAAGAATGGCCTTTCCATCTCTCTGATGGCAAACAGAGCAAGAGTAAAGGGCTTTAAATAAAAGGTGAATACAAAAGTTTAAAAAAAAAAGGGGGAAAAAAGACCAGTCCGATGAAGCCAACAGCTGCAGGGTTAAAAGGTGCATATTCCCAGCCAGCCTACCCCTCTCACTACAGTGGACAGATACTCACAAAACAAAATATCAAAGGAAACAAATATAAATAAGTCATCAAATAAATGGCTCCTACACAGTCAAACATTTATAATCTACCATTGTCTGCTGCATTTAATTATAGCATGTCACGTCACATGACATCAAAAATGTCTTCTACTTTATCAAGTGCAGAAACTTCACCTTTCCATACATCAGATGTGCAGTGCTCACCCACCTGTACATGTTGCAGTATCTGTGTGACACACCAGTCTCCCAGCTCTCTGTATTTCCCTGCCAGCCCTGCCCTGCCCTCCGTCAGCTGATCCACGAGGCACAGGAGCATCATGGGAACCGCCATGCTGTTGACCGGGGCATCTCCACATTGCGGAGGTCGACCTAGACCTGACGAGTCGATCCGGACCCAATGCACTACCTGATCCATCATTCTCTCTGCATCATTCTGTGAAGAACACCATATACACTATTATTTAGTGAACATCTCATTTATTAGTTGTTAGCTAATGTTAGCGGTTCATGCTGAAAGTGATGTCTGCACCAGGGTAATGAAAAACAACTTTGGTCATTTGGTACCCTTGGTTCGTTACCCTTCTGCAAACAAAGAGAACATTTTTAATTCAGTCTCACCTGCATCTCTTTGTCTCCTGTCACCCTGGCCAGCTCGTCCATGGCCATGATGTAAAAACACTCGCTGAAGATAGTCCTCTGAACCTTTACAACATGGCCATCTCGCGTAAGACAGAAGGCACATTTTCCTGGGCCATCTGCCGGCTGGACTCGAGCAAATCGCTGAAGGAAACTGCCACCTATATGACGACCAAAAGGCTCACACATCTTACCAGTTTTACCTTATATTTCTGCCTGTTATGACAATGTGGCATAATTTATGAATTATATTGCAGCTACAAGATCACAACATTTGGGTTAACCATCTCACATAACTAGAGATTTTAAGTTATTCTTCATGAGGCTTAGAGCTGCATTATCTGCCATAATTGCAAATGCAGATTCAGATCCATTCTAAGAATTAAAGTCATTAGCAAATGCTAATAACTCTACAAAAAGAAGAAATATGCCTTTTTTGTTACAATCACGTAAGGCTTAGGATACGTTAAAGGAGCGGCTCTGCATGTTTATTATTAAGAGAGAAAATAACACCTGATTTGGCAGCTTCGAGGATGTCAGGCCGACAAAACCTCTCTGTAGTGCGGTACAGTCTGCAGTACATCCACACCTGGTGCAACAAGGGAAGTGCTATACAGAAACAACCACATGGGCTACTGCACATTTTAAGGCCAAATGAACAGAAAAGGGTGGATATTCATACCTGTCTGCCCTGTAACCACACGTATTTGAGTTCATCATAGATCTTCCCATCTTTTCCAATACAAGTAAAAAAACCACTACAACAGAGAGCAAGGCGCAGATATTAAAGCAGCTGTTTGTTGATCAATTCCTAACTTGTTACTGAACTACAAGTGAACTGTACATGAAAAAAAAAACAATTAGTCAGTCAGTATTAGCAGTCCCAACTTCTAAATGCTTTTCTGATCTAAATGTTAGTCACAGTAAGTACCATTGCATGGTGATCATTGTGTGTTAGAATCAGCATTAATGTCAGCACTGTTGGGCTCCAAATCTGTGTGACTGTTTTAAACAGACTCGAAAGCTTTCTGGTGCGCATTGGCAATCTTGGGCCCTACAATGGAGTTGTGTCCATGTGATGCAAGACACATGATTCAGCTCTACAAGGGTTAGATAATTAGCCAATGAGTTTAATCACGTGTGGCAGAGCAAGGAAAACATTAAACTGTATGTAGGCAGCGACCACTGGACCGCAAACAAGAACCATTAGCCTAAGCAACTAGGCCACCTACATACATTGATGATCTTTTAAAATCAGTACATTTCAAGAGCCGCTGGGGAAAAAAAAAAAAATAAATTCAGAGGGGAATGACAATGGAGAGATCAATATCTTCTTGGGTATTCAAAAGACAAAGGCTTAATATCAAACTTAAATTATTATAGATTATTTCACCCGTATTGCTTGTCATGAGAGTATTTCAGCCAGAAATCCACAGCTCTGTCCAACTCGGTTCGTATCCTTTCCCGATACTGCACCAACAAAGCTTCCATTAGTGTGCCTTCAAATGACAAGTCAAGACTTAGAAGTATGCACTACATCATGCATATCAAAAAGATACATATTCAGAAGTGACAAATTAGAGGCAGCCAAAATTTGCAGTGATGAATTTATCTTAATAAAAACTTTTGGTGGATGAAAGACGTGGTGAAGTACCCCTTTAATGACCACAGCTAAAAGGCCAAAGGTTATTTTAAAAAACCTTCAGGGTTCTTTCTTTTTGTGTGTGTGCGTGCATGTGAACTACCTTTCCCCACAGTTAAAAAAAAATAATAAAAATTTAATTGGTCTGCAGTAGCACACCAACCAAGAAAAAAAGTCTCATTAACAGACTATAAAGTTTTTTTTTAAAGTTCCTGTTACATAGAATTAAATTTAAGCCTCATTATTTGCATCTTTCAAAATGTGCTTACGGACATCATAACATCTATTTTAAAAGGTCTACTAAGAGTTATATAAACTGATATCCTTCTTTAATTGCTGAGAAAGCACACAGGGCTGGAGGATGTGTGACTAGCACTGCCTGCACATGCTTCCTGTTTTTCTGAGAAACCCTTTGGTTTCCTAATATTCATCCTTTATCTGTATATATTAATATACAACCATTAACAAAATCATAAAAATCATTCCATTGATTTGCAGAAAATTCTTTATTTCTGTATTTGATCAAAACTATACTATTTTTTTCTTTTGACAAATTGTCCAAGGAATGAATATTGTAGAATTATCTTAACTCATTAATAATGATGATGTGACTTTGGGTGGTTTTTATATTTCAACAGCTGAACTGATCTTTCGAAAGTTATATTACCAGCTCTTTCAAATCATCATGTCAAATGCCTTTCTGAGACAGCCTTCAGAATAAGCTGTAACACTATAAAGGTTTTGGCATAAAAGGTGAGAAAAATGAGTACTTTAAACCTTAATTGACTGAAAATAATCTACAATTTGCATATAAATACCTTCCTGGCTGCCAGTTCTCGCACACGCGGCACAAACGCGCTCGCACGCTCGCACGCTCGCGCGAACACACCTCTCCAAAAACACGTGACAGTGGACTTTGCAGAAGTTCCCAGAAAAACAAATGCTGACAAGCTTTAGGTAAAACGGACATTACGCCACTGTGCTTTCAGCTCGCCCCAATGCTTAGCAAATACCATTAGCGGCTGAGTGCACATAATGAGTGCGACACAGGTGTGATGCAGTGGTTCCAGTTGAAAGCAAGCGTATCGCCACCCTGCCTTCAAAACTAATGCAGATCTTTCAGATCTTAACCGAAGTGATACGCAATATCACGAGAAACGAACAATAAACAAAGAATAATCAAAGTCACATTAAAACAAACCACGGAAACTGAAAGGAACTTAACGTGCAAGCTGTGACATGCCTAGAATTCCATTTGTAAAGCGCCCACCTTACCTGCTACGGAAAAAATCTTTTCAGTCAGCTGAAAGGAACGCACAACTTTGCTCCTATCAGTTAGCGCTCTCGCTCTCTCTCTCGGCGCTGTGCAACAAGAGGAAAAGCACTAACGCTAAACCAAAGACCCTTCCAGGCTTTTACAAAAGGTGGAGGACTAACATGACCAGAGGCAGGAAGGATGGGGACACGGGCTGCTCTTCTGCAGGCATTTATTAGCCTTACTCTCCCTGGTGAAGGGTGTGCTTGGAAGCGTCAAATAAGCGCACAAATTACGCATCGGTACTGTTTTCAAGCCTAAACAGCACGCCATAACATTCCTTGTTTTTTTCTCCACACGACGGACTGCGCTGAATTAATATGCAACTTTGCACATTTCTCGTACTTTTATTTGAAAAACAAAGTAAGTTCAACACTCACACCCAATAACGAATGTAGTAAGACAATAGATGTTACACATTTTGATTTTACAAATAATAAAATGTATTAAACAAAAAACATAGTGCTGGTATTCCTTTCCGAGAGAGAGAGAGAGAGAGAGAGAGAGAGAGAGAGAGAGAGAGAGAGAGAGAGAGAGAGAACAGTGTGAGCCTCAATACTGTTTTCTGTGCTCAAACAATTTATAGTCCATAGTCAAGCATCTGAGTTAATGTAATTTCTGAACATTGGTAATCATAAGCAACACACATTGAATGATTCGATTAAAACGTATTTTTCATACATCAAACTTATTTACATTAAAACAGCCGTTTTAACATCCACAACCAAAAACTTTATTTAGCCTACTGACATTAACACAGCAGTTTTTGAGAAGTTATAAAAACGAATCAAACAAAAACCCAGTAGGCAACAGTAGGTTTTTACCAATTACACTGTTCCAGATTCATATAATTTGATGGTAACTACCCCATGCAAAATGTGCAACAGGGCATAGAGGAGCAAAAAGTCATTTTTACCATCAAAAAGTACAATATTTATGGAAGTGATCGTTTATAAATTTTACATTTTTCTGTAAAGTGCAGCTCACATGAGCTGAAGAAACAATTTTGTAGTCCTCAAATAAAACAGTTTATACTCCAAAGAATGCGTTGCCTACATGGAGGCGGCCATGTTTACAATAGATATAACACAGAAGCCCTGGTCAATATAATGGATGTTTCATAATGTGAAGCAGCAGCACTGGGAAAAATGACTTATTGCGCATTTAATTCCCATTCATAAAGTCACCGTGGCGATATTTTGCTGTGCCCAAAGTGAAAGCCAATGCAAAACAAAATGGAAATGAGGTTCCACACAAAGACCCATGCCAAGAGACAGATGACTGATTCAGCCATGACACCAGTGGTATGCTGCAACTGCAAGCTGCATAAAAATGTATCCCATTTGTGACTTGCTGTAACTTTCAGTTCTTCTAATTCTTGGCAGAGCGACAAAATAGTATCTTTCCTCAGTCTATCTGTTTATAGTTTCTTCCTCTGTCACATCTGACTTGGCATTTCTTATAGCAACAGTCCGTGGCATTCTGAGGTCCTGCTCAATTAAGTCATATTCCTCTTCTTGTACTACTATTGCAGTTGCAAAGTTTGCCATCATGCTCACTCTGAACAATCCCAAAATGTGCCTTTTACATACATTTGTAAATGGATGCTTGTTGAGGACTTGCATGTGTGACCATCGTCATCCAATCCACATTGGCTTCCTAAATGGAAATTTGTCACTGAACAGGTTCAATGTTTGTTTGTTTGCTTCTTGTGTTGTTTTGGGTTGTTGTTGTTTTTTTTTGTTTTTTGTTTTTTTTTTGGGGGGGGGGGGGGGGTCTGTTTATGAATTGCTAACATCATATGCAATTGAGGACAAAATGCAGTATATCCTAAAAAATATACCACAATTATGAATGAGTAAATGGGTTACTGCAGCATTATTTGCTGTTAATGTGTTATTGTTAATATGTTTATGAATTTGGCCCTTGTGTCTTTCTAAATAAATGATTAAGGACGGCACACAATCATTTTTATTATATTTTTATTTTATTATATCCTGGTCATTTCTAAAAAAAAAAAAAGTGCTGAAGGTACTGAGAGAAAACTTTGATATTAATGAATGACTAGCTCATGGACAGAAAAGGCACGTGCAAACCACAGATGTGACGCTTTGTGCCAATGAAGGATAAAGGAATGTGATTTAGAATGTGAGAACTCCCCTTTAGAATGTGAGAACTCTGCTTTCAGGCATTATGAAACACTACTGAAAGTTGCTCAGTTTGATGTGGCTACTGGATAAGTATTCCTTTCCCAGATTCTTATGTCAGCAAGATTCACGGATTGGTCTTCTTCTGCAGAGCTGAGTGGACTTTTCTCAAATTTTGTCTTACTCTGACAAACTCCAGAAGCTGAATCTCTTCACGCACCTTCTCTTCCTGTTCCTTTTCCTTCTGTCAAAACACAGTGAATAGCATATACTCACGCAGTGAGTTAAGCATATATTCTTGAGGTTATGACCAAAATAATCATTTTTAACTTCCTAGTGAAAAAAAAAGTTCTCATTCATACTATATTCTCCTGAATTCTTTAACCAAACAAAGAAACATTTAGTTGATATCATAAAATGTCACACTGTAACAATATTTGTCCCTCAAAAGTTGTTAACGAGGACGTAAGATCGTGCTGACCGTCACCTCCTGTTGCCTCTGCTGACGCTGGAGAAGGACCTGCTCCAGAGGGCTTCTACCTTGCTCTCCCTCCTCCCGCTGGGTCTGTTCCCTCTTGCGCTTCTCCAGAACCATCTGGAGCTCAGGCTTAGTGGACACTACCAGGCCTCTGCCCTCCCCAAAGAATCAAGACACAAGAGAGGCACACTGGGGGCATGATGGGGGAAACAAGCGAGCAACAGGACGGAAAGAACCACCAAAGACTTCATACGGCACATCACCATCCTCCCGTCAATCACACCTAAACACAAGGAAAGACGGTTGTATGACATTTTGACATTTACATGAGAAGACCTAATTTTGAAAAAAATTTTATCGGCTGGCAGTTTATTTGAACTTGTAAGATCTTTCCGAAAAATCTGGTTCATCTCATTTGCTGAAAGTCTTTCCACCAGGCATTTAAGGGAGAGAAGCTAGCTGTCTGTTGGGCATGAAAATCAATTTTTAAACCATCTAGACCTTTATCATGCCTGAAAGAAATGTTTCTCTGAAAAGTCAGAAAATTATATTTCTTGTTGGGTTTTTGGAAAATTGATTTGTACTGTTTCAGTTGAAACAGTTCTAACTACTAATAGCACTGGCCCTGAGCTTTTTAACATTCTGATAAAAATGCTGAGAGCTTTTCGCTGAATGTGGTGGAGCTAAACATCAAATCAAACACTACTTCTGGTAATACTTGTTTTACCTCATTGGTTTGTTTGGATTTTTTTTATTTATTTATTTTTTACATACGACTCTCCCAGTGACCTGGTAAACTTGTTTTTTCACATGCTGTGCAACTCCTAAAATTTTATCTGACTGTTAATGAACACTTTTTACATGTCCACCTGGCTGTAATCAAAGCCACTGTAATCAAGTTCCACTATTCAGAAGACTAATATAAGCTGATGAAGCACAACGCACAGCCCGGTTTCTAATGACATATGACCTATCTGCTAGAAAATAAATCCCAGAGCCTTTCGAGTGTGCGGTGCTAATCTGGGTCACAGACTGAACCTCTTCAGCAGTCCTTAGAGACCAGAGTACCTGTCGACAGGGAAGGAAAACGTGTCTATCCCAACAACTTTGACGATTACAAAGAAGAAATCTGACCACCGTGTTTAGCCTCGACATTCATGTGTCCCAACATGTGTCCCAGCCCCACCAAATGCCTGTGCTAAACCCATAACACTTTTGTTTTGTTTTTAAATGAGGTTTATTTATCTCCAGCTTCTTGTTCAGCAGAGAGCACAAATGGATCAGATCACATGGCTTTCTCCTACAGACACAGCAAAGCTCCTCCTGTTTGTAGTTTTTGTCTGATACTCCTCCTCCTTCTACAGCTTGCATTTTGTAGCAAAAATACGAGAAGGTTATGATCCACTATGATCTATCTGACACCATAGCCTCAAACCTAATGTTCAAAATGTCATATTGCCAGTTGCTTCTCTTAATGTTCCAAGATACCTGGCTCATAACACTATATCTAAAAGGAGCAAAAGTGCTTTCTTCACACACCGATCTCCTGCAACATTAAAACTACTGACAGGTAATATTAATAACATTGATTATCTTGATATGATGGCGCCTCCCAATGGGTGGGATATAATAGGCAGCCACTGAACAGTCAGTTCTTGAAGTTGATGTGTTCACAGTATGAAATGGCTGGTTATGGCAGGAAGGTGTCAGAACACACAATGCATTGCAGCTTGCTGCATACCCGCACACCAGTCAGAGTGCCTATGCTGACCCCAGTCTATCACTGAATGTGCCCACAATGGGCACATGAGCATCAGAACTTGAATATGGAGCAATGGATGAAGGTGATCTGGTCTGAATCACATTTTCATATGAATGGACAGGTATATGTGCATCACCTACCTGGGGATGGATGCAACTATGAGAAGAAGACAAGCCAGTGAAGGCAGTGTGATGCTCTGGGCAATGTTCTGCTCGGAAACCTTGGGTTCTGGCATTTATGTGTGTGTTACCTTAAAATGTAACAACTACCTAAACATTTTTGCAGAACAAGTACACCCCTTCATGCAATGGCATTCCCTAATCACAGTGGCCTCTGTAAGCTGTATAATGCACCCTGCCACGCTATATAAGGAATAGTTTAAAGAACATAAGAAAATAGTCCAAAGAGTTGGCTGGGCCTCTAGATTCCCCAGATCTCAATCCCATCAAGCATATGGAAAAATAAGCCAGCTCCATGGAGGTGTCACCTCACAAACCTCAGGACTCAAACATCGTGCTGCTAATTTCTTGTGCCAGATACCACAGGACACTTTCAGAAGTCTTGTGGAGTACATGCAAGGGTCAGAGCTGGTGGTGCCAGAGGAAGCCAAATAATACTTGGCAGGTGGTTTTTATGTTATGGCCAATCACTGTATGAGTTGCCCATGTATGAGATTGCATACAGATTCTCCAGGCTCCTCTTTGAGGTGGCATTAGTAAACTCTTTAAAGCATTTATGAGCTACACTGGCTTTGCTGGTTTGCATCAGCAGATTGTTTATTTGATAGGTTTTGATTCATGAAACACTTAGGATTCCTATCAGAGCAATATCGTAGATATACATAACTCGTATCCTTGCTTTTTTGAGGGATGAATCAAATAAGTTTAAGACAGCCAAGTTAAAACAGGTGCTTGCTAAAGGAAACAAGACATGAACTTGCTGCATACAAAACCCAGTGTTCTAAATACGAGAAGTATCATACAGTATGATAGTATCTTAAATTTCATTGAAACTTCATCAAACTTGATTGCAGAGCAGTGGCTGATTGATATGTGAGAATCTTCTTTGACTGTTCACGAGCAGTAAAGTTGAAGGTACCATTGCCACCACATTACTGACACCTGTCATGATTAACACTGCATTTACTGATTTATAATTATCAAATGCAATCAGCCATTTGTCAATCATTGTCCTGACATAAATTTTTAATGTCCATTTTGAAACCCATTTTCTATCATCTACTCCATCCTCTCTGACCAACAGACTAAACTGAGCATAGCTTTTTTCCAGTCTAAGGTTTCTCCACTCTCCCCTTGACAATACAGTGATGTAAAGAAGAGCTATCCAGCAAGTCTTAACCGGGTAAATGTCTGTCATTACAGAAGCTGCCACAGCGTGATATGTAGGCTATCGTTCACGCAAGAAGGTGTACGATTGCATCATGTGTGGCCAAGTATGGTTGCCTGACACAAAAGACGAGAGAAAGAATGAGACTGTCATCAATTTTTCACAGAGTCCACTTGATTGGCTCAGCGATTTATGAAAAGCTAGCAATCAAATGGACTTTGTTTCTCCTTCTTCCCCAGCATCAGTGTTCCATGTTATATCATTATAGAAGAAGGTGACATCAAGCCTGAAAACTAGCTGAGCATAAGTCATTCTCTTACTTTTTGTGGGCCAGGAGAAGCTCTCTGTGAAGTTCCTGGTGGCTTCTTGAAGCCTTTACAGGGTTGTTTTTGTTCCAAGGACTTTCACCAGCATTGTGTTCATCTGTATTTTCTGGGATAAAATGAAATGTGCTGATATAACACACCATCTTACTTTTCCCTCTAATCCTTCAAGCACCAGGGAAACAGTTCCTATTATTCTCATTTAATGAAAATGCATAGTTCTAATGTCGACTATTTAATCTCTATTATAAACAATGAATGAAAGTTTACATTTGAATCAGGCATTTACATTTTACATCTTACATTTTTGCATTTCCTACTATAAATGCAATGTGGATTCGGCACTTCGAGATACTACAGTAAAAAGTCTTCGGATCTTTTCATAGATCTCATTCTTTACGGGCTCCGTAAAAGGTAAGGGTTGTGTCTGCCAAAAGAAAACGTGATTAAGGCAACTGACCTCTGTTATGGCCATGTGGAAACACATGACTGTTGCTGAACGTGTTGTTGGAAGTCCGCGCCTTGAGCTGAGTTCTCGGCGAGTTGCCGGCGACATCACTGCCGCACAGAGCGCTTTTAAGTTCGCGTTCGGACGGTTTTATCGGAAGCGGATGCGAAGCGGCTGCTCTCATCGCACACACTGCTTTTAGGGAGGCGAGCACCTGAGATTTGGCCCTCAGCCACAGCTCTTGTTACATGCTGGGAAACTGCGGGAGGTCCGGTGAGTGGATGTCGAGGGGGCCGTCAACGAAAGCAAAGAGAGTGAGAGGCGTGGAGAGATGGAGTTTCACCTAAGTGGAAATCTATAATTCATCTGTTGGTTACATGCCTTTCAAAAGCAAATGATGTATGTCCTGTTTCGGGATGTGTGTGTAAATAAAGTACTGCAGAAAATCTGGTAAAAATGTGAAGTGGTCTATGGACAATACTTAAGCTAAAGCCAAAGTTAAATAAAGGGCCCCAGGTTACGTTTATTCGACTTTATAAAGGATTTTATAACGGAAACAGCATGGTAAATGCCCTGTCGCATGTACACAGAACAAACAGCACTATAAATGCTATTTCACTATAAAGGCATCATTTATGCGTTAGATAAATTTGCTGGAAGTTACAATAAATAGCTGTGTGAAAGGGGCCTTGGTTAACTACAGGAACGCTAGTTAACAGCTGCGTTCAAAATGTATTTTAATTCAATGCAACAAAATATAAAAATTTTGGACTCACCCAGAGTACATCACTTTTCCATGCGCTTTGACCAACAGTGAGTATCTCATTCACGCCACAGATTCAGTGCATGAGAACAGGTGAGCATTATCTTGCGCTTCATCTAAGGTGCGTTTCACTTTTCTACCAGATAGGGGCAGTGTGGAGCATTATTTAACGCAATGCAATTGGACAGCAATGGAATGTTATTCAGAGCTCGCGCACACGTTTTCTTACCGAGCTGTAGGGCCGTACCTGGACCGCACGAGACCCGGGAAAAGACCCAGAGCAGACGTTTCTCTATGAAATATTTAATAAATGTCGGGAGATCAGATTTTACTTTGAGGGTCTTTATACTCTACTGGTACAATTCTATTGTAACTAGCAATATGTTGCACAAGCATTTCTAACTCTAGTAGCTACTAGCTAAATACAATAGTTATTAGTACAATGCCAAGTAAAGCTAAGTTTAACACTAGATTGATTATGCACTTTAATTTTGAATTGATTTAGTTTTCATACACACAACATTTCGCTCACTTTTCTCACTGCAACCTAACCTTAGCAAGAAAATAAACTGGCTAAAAACTGTGGAAGCAACAATACAGAAGTGGTAGGACTCTTCAACAGTGAGGGCAGTGCTGTTGGGAAAGCAGCCTGCTACTGAATGTGAGTTTAAAAAAAAAAAAAAAAAAAAAAAAGCAGAGTTGGACTTTGGTAACCTTTCTGAATATGCAAACATTTCACTGTCAGTGGGTCCCTGGTGGTGCAAGCCAGCAGTTTCAGACAGCTAGGTGTCAATATTTTGGAGGATTTGACATGGTCACTCAGATTGACACTCTAGTGAAGAGGGCATAACAATGCTCTGAGTACCTGTGGAGACTGAGGAAATTTGAATAGTCACCCCACAAATCCTCACAAACTAGAGGGGCCACAGAAACTGCGAAGAGGGGGCAGGCAGCACAGGTAAGAGGTGTGGGAGACATCATAGTGGTGGACAAAGTATGTGGAGTTTCAGCAGGCTCTTGAGGTGTAATAATTACTCAATAACGTCGTTTTCGCCAACTGTAGTTCTTCTCACTCTTTCAGCCATTCCTGCAGCACCTTTGGATTCTGGATCTTGAAAAAGTTGTTTCTGCACCGTCCCTGGGTGTCCCTGCATGTGTTCCAGCATGCCAGAGAGGCCATCCAGGTGCCCCTCTGGGCATACTGCTCCAAGTTCACCACCTCCAGCTCCAGCTCTGGAGCAAAACATCTCCATGCGCCAGCTGTGACGGGACATCAGGCAATGTACAGAAGCCAGGCTTCAGTTTTCACATGGGGATGAGCATATTCTGATCCTGGACAGACACAGCATGCCAGGATTATGTTCTGTCACTTCTCCTCCAGATCTTTAGGGGAGGTGTGTGTGAATTGTGTCAAACCATGAAAGTAAAAGCATGTTATGGATTTTCAAATGAATTGGGAACAGCACTTATTGAACAGCACTTATTGAGTTAAATTAGGATGGTAATCAACATGTGCCTACTGCATTCAAAACCAACAGCGTGGTACCAGTCCTCAAGAAGGCCACACGAAGGCTCCAGCGTTACCAACTACAGACCGGTATCACTTCTCTCTTTCCTCTCAAAAGCCCTTTAATGAGCAGTTTACAATCAATTTTCTCTTTTTCTCACCCAGAACTAGCTGCATGATCCCAATCAGACTGGCTTCAAACCGGTACATTCTACAGAAACGGCCCTCATAGCAGTGACTGAAAAACTTCATGCTGCTAAAGCTGCCAAACTGTCATCTGTTTTGATTCTTCTAGACCTTTCAGCAGCCTTTGTCACAGTGAACCACAAAATTCTTCTCTCTGTTCTCTCCAGGCTTGGTGTGACTGGCTCTGCTTGGAGATGGTTTCAGTCCTATCTGGAGGGCCGATCCTATCAGGTGACATGGAGAGGATCCACATCCAAACTGTGTAGACTCTCCACTGGTGTTCCACAAGGCTCAGTATTAGGCCCCTTTTTCTTCTCTTTGTATACTCGTTCTCTTGGTGATGTAATATCTTCTCATGGTTTATCCTACCACTGCTATGCTGATGACACTCAATTATTTCTTTCTTCAACTATTTCTTTCTGATGCACAGGTCTCCAGACGTATCTCAGCATGTTTGACTGGCATCGCATCATGGATGACAGCCCACCACTTGAAGCTCAACCCCAGTAAAACCAAGCTTTTGTTCATCCCAGGTACTCCCAACCAAGTTCAAGTTTGGTTTATTTGTCACATACATAGTCATACACAGTACAACACGCAGTGAAATGGTGGAGAGTGCTCTGTCCAAACTGAGGAAGAGAACCAGGGGTGCATAGAGAAAAAAATATATATATACAGATAAATATATATTCTATGTATGTACAAAAATATATTAACAATATATTAAAAATATATTAACCATTACCATGACCTCACTGTTTCCTTCAAGAACTCCCTGGTATCACCACCCGAAGCTGTCCGTAGCCTGGGCATAACTTTGGACAACCAGTTGTCATTCTCAACTCATGTTTCTAATCTAACTCGGTCTTGCAGATTCCTCCTTTGTAACATATGAAGGATTCAACCCTTTCTCTCGCAGGAAGCTACACAGGTGCTTGTGCAGTCTCTTGTGATCTCAAAGCTAGACTACTGCAACTCACTACTTGCTGGTCTTCCTCTAAGAGCCATTAAACCTCTACAACTTGTCCAGAATGCAGCAGCACAACTGGTCTTCAATCTTCCAAAGTTCACACGTTACTCCACTGCTGCGCTCCCTTCATTGGCTCCCTGTAGCTGCACACATCAGATTTAAAACCTTGATGCTTGCCTACAAAGCCAAAAACGGACCAGCCCCTTCATACATGAGGTCAGTGGTCAAAGACAGATCCGTACCTCGAGTACTTTGAACCTCAAGTACGGCTCGGCTTGAAATACCTTGCTTCAGGTCTCATGGACGACAAGTATCAAGACTATTTTCTGTCCTGGCTCCAAGATGGTGGAATGAACTTTCACTTGTTGTCCAGACAGCAGAGTCCCTTGCAGTCTTCAAACGCAGACTGAAGACCCATCTATTTGCAGATTATTTAAAGCACAACTGACACTGCTCCCATATTGACTGACTAAATTAGTACTTATTGTAGGATATTCTTTATGTTGTTTATGTTGTTTAACAAACTCTAGCATAGAGCTTATGTATTTTGTACATGTATTTTGTTAATACATAGACCTTATGTATTTTCTACTTCTAGGCATCAGCATTCATCCCTGTATTCTACAGTATTCTAGTTCATTGGTAAGTTTGATTCTAACCTACTGTACTGTACTAGGATATATTCTGAGTAAATGACAAAGCACGTTTGTAAGTCGTTCTGGATAAGAGCATCTGCTAAATGCCGTAAATGTGAATGTAAATGAATAATTCTGTGTAATGACTTGCAACTTGTGATGTGCAATCCTAGGAAAAAAACCCAAACACTGTTCTAGAGACCTCTGTTATTGCTGAGTCACTTTAGTGGTGGTCTCTGAGGTATAGCGCTTTTGTCCTGCTCCATGCAGTGAGTTGAAGGAACGTCGTTAATGGCACTGGCAACAGTAGCTGCGAAAACAGTAAAAGCTCCTGCTCCTTCAAGTAGACATTACCATTTACAGCTGATGAACTGTTTGCCATTCTCCAGAACAAGATGCGATGAGCTATTAGCTGTCCATTTTGCCAGTTTTAATACCATGAGTTATCTCACAAATATGTCTTCTGTTGTAGGTGATCCAGGTGACTTGTGCATATGTACCATTTTGGAGGACACATGTTCACATTCCAGACAGATACGTGTCACTTGCATGTGAACCATCAAGGTAGGCAAATCTGGTCTGAGCAAAAAATCAATATTGATCAATGTGTAATGTGAATGTAGCCTTCGGTCCTTCGGGTTTGTTACTTTATATCTGCTGATTCATTGTTTTTTATGTAGAAGTGACTAGTTACATTCATATAATTTCAGTATGGCCTGTTGCATACATCTTTATAGTGTTCACCTGACCTAAGTGGGCATTTTCCAGGCAAATGGTTTATGCCAGAGGCCTGTGAGTGAGAAGCTTCTGCTCCCACTCACACGAAGCTAAAGGGTCTTTTTGAAAAGTGAATTGCTTATTTTTTATGCATACAATTAGCATGAACATTTGAACAGGGGAAACCTGCCTTATCCAGATCTTGCATAATCTATGTAGATGGAGAGGTACATGCAACTTTTAATGTGCACCATGCCAGTGACGTCTTGAGAAAGACAAGAAAAAAAAATCCTGTTGGGATTGTTGTCACTTTATCAGAGCAGAGCACTGTTTTTAATCAACTTCTTTCGTATATTTACGACTTCCTGAGTATCATATGAAATGCTATGCTATATTGCACTCTATGTTTCATTGCTTGATAATTAGTTGTATGACATCATTACTTATTTCTAAACCCGAAAATGAGACATGAATCTAGGACCTGAATATACAGTTGTGTGAGTTCACCTTTTTAACAGTTGTGAATACTGAAACAAACGTCTATAAACGCAATCTTTCTTAACTAGCTGAACTGGAGTTTGCACTAGAGACCATGCACACACAGAGACATCGGATAAGTTTCTCCAATAGAAAGATAGGTGATCCCAGAGCAGATCTGCTCTTCTCTGATCACCAACCAGCAGGGTAACCAGAGAACAGGCTTGCCAAGCGCAGGGATCTCTTTACCAGCGGAGTGTAATGAGAAAAAGCTTTTGTCTGGAGCGCATCCGCAACCCCCCCCCCCCCCCCCTATCTCCTCATCAGAGGTGATGGAAATGTAAAGCCAGGCAGTGCAAAACACTTGCACTTAAGAAAAGATCCATGAAAAGACCCTCTAAACAATATCCAGAACACAGAAACCAAAGCCCGGGTTGTGCAGCGAGTGTTAAGTGGAAATTATGTAGAAAGAGGTCTAAGGTCCATGCAAATCCCTTGGTGACTACCAATCTTGTAATTGATCACCTGGGGCAACTGAAATTGATCCAGATGAAGATTCTTAATCCTAGGACTGATATAATAATCAGTTGACAAGTTCAGGTGAAATGAACATTCATCTGGAGCACTTTGCTTCTTTTCTTCCTATTTATGGTAGACCTGGGTGTATCTATACACACTTGCTGAGATATCTTTGTACAAGTGCACAGGTTTGAACTCAGTGTTACTGGACAGGAAGAAGTCATTTTTTATTACCAGGAGAGTCTTTTCAGTTAGAGAGATAACAACTATTAACTGATTTATATTCAGACCTTGGAGACAAATTTTGATATTTTAGTTCCACAGTGGTTGTCAAGGAACATTCAAACACCGAATAAACAATTCACCCATCTGGCTAAGGAATTATATGGACAACACAGCACTGAAATAAATTGCCTTTAATCTTTTTCAGTTCAGTTCATCCTCTATGGCTGCTGATACACAAGTGTTACACAACCACAGTACAAGCAAATAACAACTGACTTCTGTCTTTATCACTTCATTTAAGCTTCAGGAAGGAGGTCTGCCAAATGCTTAGAGTGGATTTTTCTTCAGGGGTGGAGGGAGGCATTTCCAAAGAGTGGAGAGAATCTAAGCACAGTCTGAAACAATCTACTGCATTAGTTGTTAAATACCTCTACAACAATCAATCGTGTCTAAATGTCTAAGTGTTTAGTAGTGTCTCCATTGCCCACACTCCACATATTAGAGGAACATGACATTGCTCAGGAGTTTACCATTTCAGAATCAGAGTGAAGGCCCAATGCAGCAAAGTTGGCCATGTACCCATAATTACTGATGCCATCTGGCTACGTCTGAGAGAGGTCACTATGGCATGAAGCCATTCCAGAAGCACGCGTGCTGTGAATTCATTTCACAGATTTTTGACTGTGGTCATTTACCTTTATGTGCTTGATGAGGAAATATCTTCTCTGGTGTAGATCAGAACATCCAGAGTGCTGGAGAAGAGAGCAAGTGTGTGGACATACTGAAAGATGTACACCTCAGTATTTGCATAGATAGTGGAAGAACTGAATAGTTTCCTTACTTTGGGGGTGGATTAGGTCTGGGCAGAGGGGGAAAGACTACATAAAAAATTGAGCTGTTTTGGGAAAAATATCTCCTTGGCTATTTTGGTTTGGTTTGGATGCTAAAACATCCCATTACTAGGCTTGTATCTAGTTGAATGTTCATGCTTACGTGGTTTGTCATGTCTATGGACGTAATATATACATCACAGTACACAGGTGATACTAAACATTTATTCTATGTAAGGAAAAATTCCCTATTTTCCTTAACCCTGTCCCACTAGTCCCACAGTCTGCCTCGCCTGCGTCTGGTTGTTCCTTCTCAGGGGCCTGGAGCACATTTCTCAGAATCAGTGACAAAGTCAGACATGCCGAGAAGCACACACGCTTTATTTAGAGATACATGACTATATTTAGAGAACAAAATCATTGAATAAGTGGAAATATGTAAATGATATAGCAAGTGCATCATATTCAGACATGACATGATATGCAGATCTAAAATGAGACACTTGTCTATGGCCAACTCTGGATCATATTTGACACGGATTATCAACTATCCAAATAATAAACAAGACAGCAAAACATGAGAGCAAAAGAAAAATGTAGCACTACCAGTTAAAGGATAAGTTATTTACAGAAAAGGAAGCTGCATTGTAGGGAACTTTAAAATTCTATTTTGTGCACTGGATCATGTGCAGAATGTATCAAGGTTCAAGTGCAGTGCTGAAGACTATGTATACATTCCATTTATACACAGTCCTCCTATTTTAAGGGACCACAAGAAACTGAACTATTAACCGGTTGCTGTGTTGTTTCCATAGCCAGTAATGTTGTTACACCATTATTTAATGCAGAAGAAAGGCACCAAAAAGTCTATAGTTCATCCTAGACTTGGCATTTATCTCAGGAGTGTCCTGCTGTCACCTCGTTTCACATGAGGATGATCACGGGACGTGATCACGGGACTGAACAAACATAAGACATCTGAAACAAGACGGGCCTGAATAATCATAAGGCATCTGACACAAGCAAAGTGCTGGTAGTGTCAATCAGATGTTAGATACCTTGTTAAGATGATGAGGTAAGTAATAGCCAAAACCCGGTAGACCACATTAATTCACTGAAAAAACAAAGAGATGAACATAAAGATGGTTTAGTGCACGGTAAGGCTCAAGTACTGAATCGCAAAGATACAGATTGGTAAAAAGTATATAAAGAGTTCTGGGACAATATCTTTTGGACATACAAGGCAAAGAATCACCAGATACCACAGTGATGGAAAGAGGAAAGAAAGAAATGAGAAGAAAGGAATTGCTTTTGATCCAAAAGCATGTATCAGTGAAACTTGGGCAGGTGTGATTGCCTGTGAAATTCCCCCATCCATACACATCAGTCTCAGAATCGACCAAATGCTACAAAACTCTGGATGGTGGTTCATTTTGCAGTGTAGTACTGAACTCAAACATACTCCCTCTTAGATGGGCAAATGGTTCATTTGAAACAGGCCTTTAATTCCTATGTAGCCCATACTTAAATATAAGTGCCCACTAATTAAATCTGGTGTTTTGTACTGCAAAGCCAATTGACACCTTCCAACGGCTCAGTGATGGATCACACGGACAAGCACAGGGTGGGTGAACAGATCAAACACAGAGCTGGGAAGAACAAAGATCAGTGCCTGCTCATGTGATCATGTCTCCAGTGTCAACACATTTAGAATGTAGTTTTAATGGTGGTTGAGAAAAGTAGGTTATGCAATAAAATGGGGTTCCTATAGTCACTGAAAAACCAATTGTTTGTGAAGTCTCCTGAATTTCACATATTTGCTTTTCTATTTATGAGGTAATAGATTGCAGTGGTTATCTTAGGTAATGGGACATACTGCAAGATTTGAGACAAACTAATGAGCCCTCTGATGTTAAACTTTCTTCTCAGACGAACTCTGCACCCAGCGCTCATAGTGTAATCCAGAGTGAAAGGATACAAGATTTTCAAACGTTATTTGTATGACCATCTACACTATTAGAAGGTATTAAGCTGTTTCTAGAGGTAACAAAACACATGCTAGTACACTAACACTCGGCTTAAAATACAGTCAATGACTTCTAATTAGTTTATGTGTACCATGTATATTGTATACAAATTAAATGGATTCATATTTAGGATATACCTCAATCTTAACACTTCCTTGCTTTTAACTGACTCTGCACAGGTTTTTAATTCCACTGTTAACAGCCTGAACTGTAAAGCTTTATGAAGCTCAACTCTGAGCCTTCTATTACTTAATGAATTGGAAACAAGTACTGCATCACTAGCACCTTACATCAGCGTTGAAGAAAAGGAATGGACAGTGTAAAGTGTACATATATATATATATATAATTTAAAAAAATAAATACAATGAACTTAAAAGGTGTCTATAATAAACACAAAACAAAATTAAACTAATTAGCAGTAATTGATTTGCAAACTTAAAGTCTAATACCACTAACGATGAACAGAAATCAACCACCACAGAATGACTTTCACTAACTTTATTGTTAAGCTACACATACTTCACAAAAACGTTTGGGAACAGCATTCGAAATGTACTTTTTTTTTAAATGGATCTCAGTGAAGATTATTAAAACATACCAAAGGAAACCAGGGGTTTTAAAAAGATTACAAAGGGATTTAAGATTTAAACAGCCAAACATTTTTAAACCAATGTAACAAAAGAATCAGGAACCTCTGTAGCTTCCAATAGTTTTTTTTACCCCCCCCCCCCCCCTTCATTTACAGAGTCCTATCACTACCTCTTGTGACGACAAGCAACCAGAATCTACAAGGGGCACAACACTGTCTTTACATGGTAATAATGCAGACCCACTACAACCATTTTCACCCACTCAATAACATGCATGGTTAACATGTATTAGCATGCGGCTGACCAACTTGCAGGGTGGCGAGCTACACACATACACAAACTCACTGCTCTGATACGAACGGTGATACATTTGTTACTTCAGTCCATGTTTTTTGCCTCAAGATCATGCCAGTCACTGACAAATGTGGAACCGGCCAAACAGTAACTGCAAAATAAAGCTAAAAACAGCACACACACACACCAGAAGAAACAATAATAAAAAATAACCATCTACACAATTTAATAAACAATAAATTATTTCACCAGGTACCTAGTTTGTTTTGTCTAAAAACCACCTCAGCAAATAATTAAGGCACCAATTTCAGATCCTATTTTTACCCCCATGATGTGTTCCCTTTAATATAAACACTAGTGCCATATTTCTTTGAAAACATCTCTGCAGTCTTCCATAAATAATTAAAAAGAACAAACATGGCTGTCTCACACTTGTAACAGAGTGCCGTTTGATACCAGTGCTGTGTGTTTGACCCTGTGTTGCAAAACTGGAAGTACTGCTGACTGGGTGACTCTGACCTGTCTTTTTTTTATACTTGGTCTAGTTAGCAGCAAGACCTCCATACCTCTGCATAGATACGTTTTAGCTATTGGTTCCTTTGCATTACCACCTCCAAATCTGAGGTAAAGAAGATGAAAGTTTGCCCTAACAGTCAAAGGATTTACTGCTGTTGTGGGATAAAAAAGTTTGAGTTTCTGTTAACCCTTAAGACAGCATGAGGAGGAAGCTCAACTAGCAGCTTGTTGACACAGAGGTTTGAAGGGCAAAGCTTCGAGAGCAGTGCATCGTGGTTCACGATGACAGCGGCGTGAGGAATGCTCGAATACTGCAGGACGTGTCCGTCACTCAAGAGGGTCTGCCATGATGGTTTAAAAAGAGAGCAAGCGTTCCATATACATCATACACACGCCTCACTAAACAGCAGATGAAGACATTAGAGGAAAAGGCTAGTCAGTTTTGTTTTACATACAGTGGTCTCAGAGAGGTTTTGGAGTGGTACGGACATCGTGAGGAGCTGAAGGCAAGACGGGAAGGTAACTCTCCTTCCAGCGGAAGCCCCTTTATGAAATGAGGTGAGGCTGTGGACAGTTTTTGGCTCCGCAGAGCTGCATAACACTTGGAGCCCACTGAGCAGAGAGGGGCAGTGAGGAATGGAGGAGGAGAACAGAGACGTGAGGTAGAGGCCAAGGCCCAGGAGTCAAAGAGAACAAAAAGCGCTTGACACAAAGGTAGAACAAGAAAGGTAAATGAGGAAGAAGAGAAAAATTTGAAAAGAAAACAAAAACACACACAAACAAAACAACAACAACAATAATCTCAAGTCAGTCAGAGGAGGACAGAGAGAGGGAGGGAGAAGAGGGGAGCCCAAGGTGTTGTGGTCTGTGATGAAGATGTCAGGTCAGGTCTGGAGGGTTACGGGTGGTTCTGGGCTGAGCATGAACACGGTCCACACAGACTGGAGCAGGAGTGGAGGAGGGGTGGTGGTGGAGGTGGTGGTGGTTTTGGTGGTGGAGTTTCACCGCTGCAAAAACAGGCCGAAAAACACAATCAATCATGTGTGGTCACTCGTACACTGGAATGACTGCAGATAGACAGTGACAAACAATGGTAACATAAGACAATCACAGTGCTAGGAGTGGTGAAGGGTTTCATGTTTAGACTGGGGGACGACGACAAATAACTAAAAGTTGCGCAGATACAGCAAGTTTTCCAAATAACTTAAGGGGCAGCTACAGAACAGGTTATGGTCCTATGGACTAATACAGACAAGGTCAAATTTATGAAAGCAACGGGGTTTCTAAAAATGAAGAAAATCAAGACATCTATGACGAGAGTCATTTTAGTTTATATTTCTGGTGAATTTATTTCATTCATTTCTGATGTCAGATGGAGATGACGCATTCTAACTTTCCTTTTACGCGATTGTTATTTAGTGTTAGGTACGACTTGCTTCATCTCTGCCTTGTACTGTGTTACTGGGAGTGAATTCTGGATTCCAACATGACTGTGTTCTGAATTGCTGTTTCACAGACAACTGACGATGCTTGTGGTAAGAAGGCTTGTTTACAGGACATGTTTATGCTCATGGCTACTGGGACAGTTGTTTGGTTCTGCAGTCTGCCTGCTGTGGGGCGATTTGTGGGCTGTGTTGATGCCCGTTTGCTTTTTTTTGATAGAATTTTGCTGTCTGCCATTTTTGAGGCTTGAATTAGAAAATGCTTCCTCCTTGCCATTACCACGCGAGTTTGAGCGAGTTTCGACCCTAAATGAAGATCTTGCGCTACTATTCACAGAGGATTTGCATGTCTTGCTGAACTGACCGAAATTAGTGGCTTGGCCACTAGAGGGCAGTACAGTCAAGCCTCTCTGAATTGATGGGGATCTAGATGTGGAGGCAGGGGATGCAGTGATGCCTGAAAGGCAGTTTTTAGTGGCCTCCATGGAACGAGATTTGCTGGGCTGCTTTTTTGGAACCACGTGCTCGTTCCTGGCTTCTGGATAAGATCTCGGACAATTCTCTTCTTTTCCTTGCTTTTTTCTCTCTGACCTCATCGCGGCAGGCGAGTGGCATTTAGAGGTAGGGTCTTTTACAGAGCACGCAGACAAAGGCATGGCGCTACTCGTGGGCAATGATGCACGGCGCGCTTTGATGAACGTGTTGTCACGATGCGGCACACACCCCTCCAGGCCTTTTGTCTGAGTGCCTGCGACCTGCAGCGATGGCGGAACCAAAGGCCCCGAGCTTCCGTCCAGCGAGCGCGACAACCCCCGACCCCGGGAACGGACGCTCACAAACGTAGTGCCGCGCGCCAAGCCGGCAGATAGCGGTCTCCGCTCCGAGGCCGGTGGCTGCGGCGCGCTGGAGAAGGACGACGACAGTGAGGAAGAGGAGGAGATTGGTCTTACGGGGCTGCCGTAGAGGCTGCGCGACAACGCCCTCGCGTGGCCGCCTACGCCCTGCGGGCCCGGCGAGGGTGGCAGCGCGGGGCTGGTGCGCGAGCTGCTCCGCATGGGGCTGCGTGGCGCGCGGCCCGACTTGGTGCCCAGCTGCTTGGTGCGCGAGCGCCGGGGGCTGCCACCGTTGCTGTGCGCGAGCAGGGGGGCCTCCAGATCCTCCAGGCGCTGGGTGAGTGCAAGCTTCTGCTGAATGGCCATGCGCAGGAGTGAGTTCAGTGTCTTCTTCTCGTCCTCGGCTGCGGCGAGCTGCCTCTGCATCTCATCCAGCTGAGTTACATACTGGTCACATCTGAAGGAGCCGGGAAGGCGGGGGGTGGGGGGGATATGATGAAAAAAACATTTAATTCTTGACAAAGCCACCAGAAAATATCAGGAAATCAGGAAAATATGACATTTCTCTAGGATGGGTTACTGACAATAAAAACATACTAAAACAACTCCAGGCTGGAAGGATTTAAAATGATTAAAATGGTAATTGCTCTGCTTGGCCACATTGTGGCACCAGACACAAAACTTACAAACACTAAAAGGTCATGAAGCAGGTGTCAAACATTAGGGAAGTGTTTCACAAAAGAGGGATTTCAGAATATTGGCCAAATGTTTCATGCCAAAATCCAAACTATTAATGCCTCAGGAAAGCTTTCCACATGACATCCTCCCCACACATTAGCTTGTCTCTAAAGTCCTTACTGCCAACAAACAACGAAAAGCTCAGAAAGCAAAACAGATGCCACTTTGATGATGTTTGTGTACAGAGTGAAATGTATCAGAGCACATGACCCAAGACAAAGACAAATAAGATTACTTTTTTATTACAGAGTCATAATCTAATATTCTGCACGTTGCAGTCTCAATAATACCAGGCCCACAGAAAACCAATATAAAGCATGGCATTATTTGGAGATTATACAGGTATTGCAGACACCCTCAAATATTTAAAAAAAAATAAATAAATAATAATTGTGATTAGTTTCAGTGATATTAGAACCTTGTGTGCAAGTAATATTTACCACACATAGAGCCTTTGATCATTACATTCCTCACAGGCAAGATATAAAACCAACAAGCCTGCTGCACGACACAGACCTCTTCCATCAAAGGTCACTGTTTGACTTGACCCTTCTACTTGCCTGTCATTTGCACTCTGACCAGAGAGGCACGTGGCCTGTGTACACGAGAGGCTGGGACACATGTGCGTTAAGATCCATGTGAGGAGAGCTGGCTGGCAGAACAGGCGCCCGAATTACGGATCATCCGACCCCCCCCCGTGAACATCGTGGCCGTCTAATCTTGGCGTGGGCCATACCTGCTAGCAAACATGACCCGCAGCGAGGAGAAAGTGGCAGCATCTTCCTTCAGGGCCTTGAGCTCATTCCGCAGCTTCACCATGGTCTCAGACACCATGCTCTTCTCCGTCTCATACTTGCTCTTCAGGTTGTTCAGGGCCAGCTCCGCCGTCTGGAAGCACAGGCAGCATGTTACTACGGCAAGGGGGACGACGATGACGACACGCGACTGGAAACTAGAAAAAGAATGACTACATGTAGCAAAACGAGATACTCACTTTGAACTCTCTATAGAACATTGTTACACATGTTATATAACTAAAGAAACATGGGAGTGTCAATATTCACAATATGATTTTTATACAACACTTCAGCACTACAATGTGGCTGGTGCCTTGTGTCCAGTTTATGAGCAAACCTCAGAAAAACAAAATACTGATAGATATCGTGATATATATATATATATATATATATATATATATATATATATATATATATATATATATATATATATATATTATTTTTTTAAATTTATTTAGAGAAACCTTTCTTAAATACATCCAAAACAACAAAGCTGCTTGCCTGAAGAATAAAATCAACCAAGAAAACACTTATGAACAATGCAGCAACACACACTTGAATTATACACAGTAGGGCTTAGAAGTAAGGTGATGAGGCTAATTAAGTCAATTAGCTATGCTGAAGGAGGAAGCATGGAGTGGTGAATGGTAAATATATGTATGTGTGTATGTGTGTATGTGCAAGAGCCAAAGAGAGACACGACAACTCCTGGGGTTCAATAAATGATCAAATCTCAGATCACTACTTCAAACAAAAACAAATCACAACAGGAAAAATCTTTAAAAACCTGCAGAACAAGCTGTCCCATACTCCACTGAGCATACTTCAGGAACTGACTGTCTGAGCAGCTGGATAAGGGAGGTAGGGGGAAGCCAGTGTGCTTACTAAATGCTTTCCGTGAACAACGATGCAAAAGAGAAACAGTAGCAGGTTTCAATGACAAATGCAAGTCACGACGAACAGGTACGACAAACGGAACAGAAAGGTCAGCATTAGGTGCAGGCACGCACACAGAATTGAGTGTTTCAGCCCCTGTACACAAAGATGATGCTAAATAGCTTCAATGCAATTAGGCAATATGGCCAATGTAATGCCCAGACACTGACGGGGGAATTTTGGTCTGGATATACCACTGGTTTAAAACAAGGTGAAGCAGAAGAGTGGACAGGCATCAATTCTGACTGACTGCTCCAACAGCAGCCTCACCTAAAGGCTTTAACGCTCGCATGTATTAACCATGTGGTCCATGGTGCCTGGCGGGAATGTTTACTGGAAACTGGAAGCCTGATAACCTTGACCTTTAGCAGCTATGATGGGTACCTGTTTGTTGGCCTTCAGGACGGTCCTGAGTGTGGCGATCTGTTCTCTCTTAGTGCTCAGGAGAGACTTCAGCTTCAGCACCTCCTCAAGCAGTGCCTCTGCATCGCGGTCAGACTCAGTGCTGCCCCCTGCAGATGTGGAGGGCAAAGTGCCGCGCTGCCGGCATAGGTCCACTGCCACCTGCAAACCACCAAAATGTCTATTAATTTTTACTTTACTGTTATTTTTTAATTTTTTTTTTTACCTTTCTTCTTCTGAGGTACTTCATTACAGAATACTGGCAATACAATTCAGAAAGTGATTTAGGACACACATACCCAAACTCTACTTTACCATTTGAGATAAAATCCATCCCTGACTTGTAGAAGTATAGCACATGGTGTATATGGTGTTAACAGTTTCTGGATAAAGGGCTTATTTGCATGATGTTGGTTCTGACAAATGCTGTGACCATAAAGTCGTGCGTGTTTAACTTTGGTCCCCATTGCAACAGAGAGACACTTGAACGAGGTCTACAGGGGAGGAGAGTAAGCACACCAAGACTGGAACAACAAGGTCCATACTCTACATTCCATTAAAGCTCCGACACCTACTGGGTATCCTCATCTCACCTACCTTTCGGCCTCCGTTCCCTTCTGTGATGTGTAAAAAGTTGCTTGCGCTTGTCTATTTTTCAAGTACTGCCAACAAATACCTACCCGGAGGTGTTTAATCTGGCAGCGAATGACAGCCACCAGGTTGCGCACATTGGTGGGGTCCCGGAAGTCGAGCGTGGGCGAGCTGGGCCCGTTCCCCCAGGGTGCCGACGGGTCCTCGCCACTGGCCTCTGCCTCAGGGGCGTGGCCTTCCTTGCCGAGTGCCTCGGCCGAGCGCCTCTGCTTGCGGAAGGCGCCATGGTGGTGGCGCGTGCTGGAATGGTGGTGCCGGCTAAGGCGGCCACCCTCGCGGTAGTAGTCGAGCGTGACACGGCGCGGCGTCAGGTTGTTGCACACGCACACGTGGTGGTAGAGGTTGGCCAGCTCCTCGGAGAAGGCCAGCAGCTCCTCCTGCGTGGCACTCAGGTGGCCCTCCGAGTCGGTGGCCACGCGGCGGGTGGCGCCGATCTCCCGCTCCAGCTGCCCGATGCGCTCCTGGTCGTGGCGGCTGGCGGCGATGCACTGGCGGATCTTGTCGGCCAGCTCCTGCGCCTCCGTGCGCCAGCGCTCCTTCTCCTGCTGGTGGCGCTCGTCCAGCGCCTTGCAGTGCTCGCCCGCCTCCTTCAGCTCATCGCGCAGCTGCATGAGCTCAGCGTTAGCCGCCCGCATGCGGCCCTCCAGCACCTCAGCGCTGCGCGCGTCCAGCTCGTAGTCGCCGTCGACCGCTGCGCTCTCTAGCTCCGAGCCGTTCTGGAGCTGGGTGTGCCCGCCGCCGCCCGCATCGCCCCTTGGGTGGGCCGTGGACAGAGCAGAACAGCTCTGTAGTGCCTCCAGGCGCTGTGAAAGCTGCTCCACCTTCACCTTGTGCTCGTCCAGGATCTCTTGGGACTCAGCCAGCTGCTCCTGGAGCTCCTGAACTGTACCGGTTAGGGTGGCTTTCTCCCTCTCCACCTGCAGGGAGGAATATGAATGCGCCATCACAGTGATGCAAGGCTAACAGTAGCAGAGGAAATCAGTGATATGGGATTATTCCAGCCATTGCTCTGTTGGCCAGCAATAACTGCTGAACTTGCGTACAAACTGCATTTTCACTGCATATCTGCATGTAAGCCATAGTTTTCAAGAAATAAGGTTCTTAAATTTAGCACCTCACGTCCACGGCTGGGACACATTCCCCTGTCAACCTCAGCTACGCTAGCCAATCATGGACAACTGTGCTTTTGAATTTGCTGACGAGGGTGGGACGGCGCTTTCCTCCTAGCGTGTTCGGCTGCCCTGTGTTGCAGCATGGTCAGCAGCTCGAAAAAGATGAGGCGCTTGGCTTCATGAGTCTCAGAGGAAACGTGCGTTCACTACACCCTTCATGGCTGGCAGCTGTTGTATGACAGGGAAGAGCTAGCTAGCTGGTGGGTGGGAACTGGCTTAGTAACTAAAGCTGGGAGAAGACCCTTCAGACTAACACCTGTTATTTAAAATAACGTGCTAATAATAAAAGATTGCAGTGAGGCAAAGATAAGCTGCTTGGCAATTTCAAAACAGAACTGATTTGTAAGGACTTCTGGTGAAATGCGAAAAGGATGTGGTTTTTTTAAGCAGGAAGTAAGCTTGTTGCCTTGCACGCATTCACCTAAACCAACGCCAGAGGTTGGCAAAATATTTACATATCAGTTTTGCACACCTCACTGATGTTCCATTTTTGGTGCAATTTGATTAAATACATTTTGTTTAGGGTGTATAATTCAAACAATCAAATGACCAAAGAACTCTCCTTCTCAGGCCATTTGCATAATGGGAATGTATTTCATGAAGGAGGATATATCAGTTAGCTGTAAAAACAAGCAAAACTGGGGCAGAGGGAGTGTTAGTTTTTTGGGTAAAAAAAAAAAGAAAAAAGGGACATTCCTACTGACTGTGTGTGGACATCCTACGCTGTGAAATGTGCATGCGTATATAGGCCCCCCACCTGCAGTAGCTGCTGCTGGAGCTTCTGACTGTCGGACAGATGCAGCTCGCTCAGCAGGTCGGCCACCAGCCCCGGGGCCTGGGGGCGGAGGAAGCGCTCGCCAATCCTGGGCGTGGAGCACCGCTGCTTTTCGCTGCCCTTGGAGTGGTTGTAGCCGCTGTCCTGCTCGTCCGATGGGCCGTCCCTGCCCTCTGGCCCCTCGGCCTCGTCCTTGGTCCTGCCGGCATCCAGGCTATCATCCAGGCCCAGGTCCAGGTGCGCTACGGAGTCGAAGGGGTTAATCGTGTGAGCCGCCAACTCCCTCCGCAGGCTGTTCTTCTGCTCACGCTCCTCCTTCAGCGCCTCCAGCGCCTCGTCCAGCTGCCGCTCAGCGATTTCGCGCAGGCGCCCAGCCTCCTCTAGCTGGGCCCGGAGAAGCTCCAGCTCCTCCTCCTTCTGGGTCAGCTCCACCTTCAGGGCCTCGAACTCTACCTGGGGGCCACAAAGTGGTCCAAGGGTGGGGTCGTGAGCGAAGGTGAGCCCACCAAAGACATCAGTTCATAAATATATATACAGGGAACAAGATATTAATTATAAAGGAGAAAAATATATCGAATATATAGCCAATCATTGGCCAACAGAAATGCACGTAGTGTAAAAAACCTCCAAGATCAGGTTTAAACAAAAGTGAAAAAGCCTACCAAAACAAAAAAAAACAAACAAAAAACCTCTAAGACTGGATTAAGAACCATGTAGGGAAATGTTCTGGAGACACAAGTTCTTGTTTTGCTTAGAATGGATTCAGATACAGTAAAGGGACAAATTCAAAAGCATCTAATCTTTCTCCATCAGTTCCACACTGATTGGCTTTACTTGTTCCAGTAAGCTCTAAGAAAAATGGGATAAGATGACTTTCTTTAGTACCACAAGAAGGGAAGAGCGAATGTCAGTTTGTGTGAGTTTGGCGCGTTTGCCATGAGTAAAATCTTTCCATTATGCAGTCTAACTTGTGGAGGACTATTGTGAAGAAATAGCTGAGGCAGGGCTCCTACAAAAGGAGTACTTGTATTGCCCTGATCAGTTGAGAGAATGCACACACGCACACGTGCCGACGCACAAACACACACACAAACAAACAACAGCAACAACAACAAAAAACACCTCTCACCAAGTCCTTTTAACAACAGGAGGCTTTACGCAGCAGAAATTGGAAGAGAGATTACTGCACTTCCCAAAGTTACACAGCAGTTTCCTCCATCCAGATCAGCCCCAGCTGTGTGCGGTTTCACAGCGTTTCAAGCGCGATGTCAAGGCGATTCGTCAGGGTAAGTCATCCGGGGCTATGAATCACTGCAGGCAGCAGCTCATTCCTACTTATCCAACAAACAGAGCTCTTGCTCGGTCTCTCCCCAGCTCAGGAAGTGCGCGCACACACACCTGGTTCTCTTTGAGTACAGAGACTTGTTTCTGCAGGGAGGTGTTCTCCTCCTCCAGTTCACTGTTGTCCTGGAGCTGCTGAAGTTCCCGAACCTTAAACTCCCTTATTTCCTCTCTCACATGAGCCTTCTCTGCCTCCAAACACTCACACTCCTGCACGCGCACACACACACACACACACACACACACACACACACACACACACACACACACACACACACACACACACACACACACACAGAGAGAGAGAGAGAGAGAGAGGGGGGAGGAAAGCAGTATTGAGATCATTAAGCGAATACTGGGGGATACTGAACCTGCATGAAGTCAATTTAAGAAGTAATGCTAAGTTAGTAAAGCTGTATTCCAATTGCCCTAGCAGTTCCCCGACTACACAAGGAATTCAGCCATTTTAAGGAATATTCCAAACCGTAGGGAGGGAATAATGTTAATTTCAAAAGGGAACAGAATAGTTTACCCATCAATCACTGCCTGTCCCGTCAAGGCCTTCTGGCGAGTTGAGTTGAACCTACTGACTGGCTGATTATCCAAGAGCAACAAAGGAACTGCAATATGCTGGAGTACATTTTAGCTGAATACTATCAATATTGTGGAAGTAACCGTTTCTGTAAAGTTCTGCTAGAAAACGAATTTAGCTTGTTAACATTTATCTAGTAAGCTATTGTTAGTTAGCCTTAGATAAGTACTTGCAATAGCAAGCTGTTCAGCAAGCATTAACCAGACATTAGTTTTTACGTGCAAACTGTAGGGTCTACATATGTAGATACAGTTCAGTCTAGCCACATTAACAAAGGAACTGTCTAAAGTGTCCAGCTGTCAAGAGAAATGAAATGTGATATGCGTAATGCCTTCTGCATGATGATGTTACATGGCATTCCCAATGAAGAGATTCAATCAACTACAGTTCCCTTGACCCACATCATGTGATTAGTGTGTAGGGGGTGGCCGGGGTGCGGCTCATTTGAAATGTGTGGAGCATTGCTGAGCTCCCACGTCCTGCACGCCCAACCTGGTGGAAAGGAAGGTCCACCACCTCCAGCCCTTTGAGCTACGCCCTAACCCCTGTGTAGCCAAGCGCATTTGGGGACAGGGGTGCTGTTCTTTCAGCATTGGCTAGTCAGCTGTGACCTCTGTGTCTTATTCAAGCTGAAACTGAAACCAGGCAGGGTTTCGAATTACAATAGCTGCAACGGGCCAAACCCTGCCGACGCATCACAGATCCAACATCAGTAGGAGTCTGGTTTCAACCCCTCATATGATCAAGTCTCACACCACATCCTACAATTAAATGACTTCTGTCAGCATGTCATTTTTACAAAAGTCCTTTCAAAGTGCATCAAAATAACTGACAAGATAAAGTGACCCAACCAAAAGTACTATTATAAAGTCTGGGTTAAAATTGCTATTGCAGAGAAAAATATGTTATAACCATAGTTTCGGAAAGCTATGGGAGAGGTGGAGCTATTGAAGAATGCCTTTTTCCCCCAAATAAGGAAAAATGTTACTTTCCTTATGAGACCTTTGAAAAACTGTTACATCAGGCATGATTTTGGTACCTTTTTCAGCTGGGTAGTGAGATTTGCCAGCCTCTCACTTTCAGCAATGCTATTGGCCAGTGCCATACGGGCCTGCTTTAGCTCCGCATGCAGGTCATCCATTCGCGTCGCCATGGCAGCCTCCTTGCTGGCTGTCTCCTGGAGCAGGTTCTCCTCTCGATTTTGCCCATCTGCTGCTGCACGTTTTTGGCTGCTCACAGAGTCGGCCAGGGCCTACACACACACACACACACACACACACACACACACACACACACACACACACACACACACACACACACAATTGATGATACTACCAACACTAATACACTTCATCTGTGGATTGATTTATTTTTCACTTCATCACACATAGCCAATCAGGATTAGGGCTTCAAGACATAATTACTGAAATTAACTGCCTTTAATCCACCCACATACCCACCAAGTGAAGAAACTAAATTGTGTACTGTGAGTTAGTGAAGCGAGTAGAGTCCTCCCTCAGTACACGAACAATGCCACTGCAGTGACATTACATTCCCACTCCACCGGCAACCGAGAAGCCCCTGCCTCACCATGTCATGGCCTCCATCTAACAACGAGGCCCCTTTTACAATGGGACAAATGCTACAAATTTACAGCAGATTTTCCCACCGTTATGCATGCTGAAGTGGGCCGACCCAGATCACATGGTACAGCTCAATTCATGAGGTCGGACAGATATACGTCTGGAAGTAACTGGACAGTGGCAGCTGCACATGCTAACATTCAATTTAACATGAAACAATGACTTTGAGGTTAAAGTTCAAGGGTGATTACATCTATACTGGTGAGAGCTTAATAAGAAACCCTTAATAAGAATACACTCTACCCCATTCAGGGGACCCCAAGTGATTCAGTGAGTGGCTGCTGAGTTATTTCTTGGCCAGCTGTGGGTTGTTGTCATCACCCTGTAAGACTGGGAAAGGTCTAGGATTATCTCAGGATGTGGCATCTCCATGCTGAATCAGTTGCTGTTGTGTGTCACGATAAGGAACAAAGAAATGGCAAATATCAATTATGCATTGTGAAGCTGGAAAAAAAGGAAACACAGGAAGTTCAAAATCAACTGTTTGATATGTTGTTACAAAGTAAGGTTATGAGGAAGTTGTGAGGTTTGCAACAGCATACCACTTGGTAGCGTAACCCCCCGCCAAAATATAGGCAGAGGAGAAGACCAGCTCAAATACCACAGCAGGATGCACATGATACCAAGTCTATCCCTCAAGAATAGAGAGGTCAGGGTACAATTTTCTAAGAAGTACACAGAGGTCTTATGTGAGGCCATATAATATGGACAAAGGATGGAGGGTTTCCTTTAGAGCCTATCCCCTCCCAGTCTTTCTCTCCAGGATGCGTCACCTCTCACCACTGTCCTGTCACTGTTGGCTTACTCGCACATGGACTTCTAGAAAGCAGCTTTGAGACCATGTCATGTGTCAAAAGCTGCGCAAATAAAAAAAATGTAACGTTTTCAACTGAATTGACCACAACCAGATTGGTGAAATGAAGAAAGTGTGGAGCAAATAACAAAGAACCTCTGCAAAGTAAACCATCTCATTTGTGAACTGTGGGTGTCACGAGCATACACAGGCTCCAGCACTCTAGGTTTTTATTGAGGATGTGGCGGCCCACAGAAGCAGAAGGGTGAATTCTATAGAGAAGCCTCTTAAGTGCCACCTGATGCTTCACCTTTCACCGGGACAAAGGCATCCTTTGAGGAACAAGGGAGTTTCTCAAAGCTAAGAAGTGGAAGTCACTGGCCGAGGGAGAGAACCGGTCTGACCCCACTGAGCATGCAGTTCACTTACTGAAGACAGACTTAGGGTAAAAGCCCCGACACGACCAGGTACTGAAATCTGCCAGCATTACGGGCCTGGGAGAGCATAACCAGGGAAGATGCCCAGCGTTTCGCAGAGTTGCCCAATGAGGTTACTTATGGTCGCTGTGGGCTATACACCCACTTTAGCTTTAACCTCTTCATCGTTCCTTCAGTTCAAATCCAATGTACTGAAATACAAATAGAGACTGTACTATAAATTTACAAAGTAAACTGTCATTGTATCTTGGTTATCTTGGTTACACTGTCCCCAAGCCTTTAATATATACATGTTGCTTTTCAACTACTGACAATTAGTCAGTCAACACCTTGATTTCAAATATATTTAAAACACTGACCTACATTCAGATTTCATGTTTGGCTAATTGGACAGAAAGAGCCCATGTGAGTGTAAGGGAGAGAAACATGACCTGGTCATATCACTGCTAAACAGTAAAACTGGCATAGACAAATGACCCAAATCACCCTAGAGCTTGGATAGAAGACCAAAAAGGAATCTTGATGGCCAGTTTTTGGTATTAAATCAGATAAACCTCTAGCCTTATACTCAAATATATAAACTGCTTAAAAAGCATGCAAACTGTTCAAAACAGTATAAACATATTTTAGCACAACTAAATTTAGGATGATTTGACAACAAGTTTCATACATTGTAGTTCTGCTATGCTTAGTACCCTGACAATAGTATCGGTTTTAGGTAAATAACATGTTAAAAGGTGCTACTTGCCATAACACACAAAAATATTTTTTGGGGAGTTTGTATTGCTGAATATTTTTTCTTAAAATGTGAACATGAGTTTATTAATTAGTTAATTAAACTGCTCATTAGTTTAGTTTAATAATTTCCAAGTGTGGAGGTGATGGAATGATCTGAAAATTCCAGTTGCTGCCCAACTATAGCAGAAACGCTATCTAACCCCTACAACGCTATCTTGGCTAGTTTTATGAAACCGGGAATATAATGGAATAACTTGTTCTTTGGCATCTGAAGTGTTGCTGAAGAGGCAAATTGTACAAGTTAGGAAAACATCATCAGCCTGACTCATTCCAGCTACAAAGTCTCCATTGAGGAACTACTCTCAATGCCATCATGTGTCCCTCACAAGCCCCCCCCCCCCCCCCCCCCCACACACACACACACACTTGAGCCATAAGTCAACAGAAAAGAGCAAGAAAGAGCAATAAGACAGGCCCTAACATTAAGCCAACTTCAGGACTACCCTCAAACCAAGAAGTACATCACGAATGAATGGATTTGGAAATAAATTTAGATGGTCTTTGCACATTGGCTTGTGCAGGAAACAAAAACAACCCAAAAAGACCCAATGGGAAGACTTATTTTGGATGCAGTCCTTTAATTTGTTACTTTCCAAAATAACAGATCAAACTGAAATCATAGCTAGGTTTCATTTGCAGGCTAATGAAATCCAGAAATTGCTTCTTGTAAAAAAGATGGTCAACATGGTCAGCTGTCTCTCCAGATGCTGTTTCTTTTTGACAAGAAGCAAAATAATTGTCTTTTATCAACTAAGCAGATTTAGTGAGTGAAAGCTTAAAATATCACAGAATGTGCTCTGATAAAATGAACATGGTTATGAGGAATCTTAGATTAATCTAATTAATTACAATTTTAAATTATACTATGATTTTCAATAGCAGCAGTAGGGGCAATGTGCATCATCAAAGGTGATACTCATGACGACGTTCACTTCAGCCTACAAATCTCTATATATTCTCAACATATTTGAAAATTCATTCCAGTCCTCTCTCATTTTTCTCAAATTTACCAAGCCTGTGGCAAATACTCTGTATGGTGTTGTATTACTAACAAGCACCAGAGCAAAATATGTACACAAAGCAAACAGGGTCAACATATTGATCCAGATAACCAATGCAAATTTGATTCTTTGTGGGAAGTGGGAAGTGCAATCTAATATGGAAAAATAAGCATCTGATATTTAAAAAAAATAAAGAAATATTCAAGCTAACGATATTTGGATTAAAACTATTGACATGTCTTTAAAAGCCACAGTACTCTCACTGGGATTGTGGTCAGGATGTCCCCAGCACACAATAAAAGAAAATAATTTGTCTAATTATAGTATTGCAATAAAAATACTCATTCCAAAATTGCTGTTGTCTTTACCACATTAAAATGACCGAACGTGTATTGTAAATGTTAACACAGCCATTGAGTGCAAGTGTTACCTTAGCTCTGGGTACTGACCTCACGCAGCTGCTGCACCTCCAGTCTGAGGGCCTCGTGCTCCTCCTCCAGCTGGTTATGTCTGCTCTTCAGAGCTGCACTCTCCTCCAGCACGGCCAGGCCATACCGTGCCGCCTGGAGCTTCTCCTCGTTGGCCTCCTGGAGCTCGGCCGTCAGCCGCTCCACCTCTGCCCGGAGGCTCATACCTCCACCCGCCACCTCCACCTCTTCCTCCTCCAACATCCCGCCCTGCGGCTCTTCACGCGTCACGCCAGGAGCCAAACCTCACTCCTCAGCCCTCATGCCCCTACCAGGAGAGGGAGAGAGAGAGAGAGAGAGAGAGAGAGAGAGAGAGAGAGAGAGAGAGAGAGAGAAAAAGAGTTAACTGTAACTCTTGGCTGAGGGACACAAAACTAACATTACAAGGTCAACAGCAAAACTCACTGCACTGCCATATTCAATAACTAAAATGGTCAAATGTCAGTCTAGTAGAGTAGCACTTCTGAACAGCGCTGATCAAACACAAGACCATAATAAACAACCTTAAGAGCAGCTAGTATGCTGCCCCTGCTTTCCTGACACAGAGTGTGACTAGCGGCTTAGTGAGACTCGCAACCCTTTTTACTTCTCAGTCTGGATCAGCAAAGTCCTTGCGACATTCCGAAGATCCTACACGTTACAATTCTAAAGTAATTCGAAGAAAGGCATCTTGAGTGAACCATATTTGTTGTTTAAAAATAAATGTTAAATTCTATGGTCCAAGCTAGCACATAAAGCTTAGCTGTTTTAATTGCTTAATTATGGATGACAATAGCTATGCTAACGAAAAAAAAAACAAAAAACCACCACATGTTTATATAAACAAATACATTTAAGGTGTTAATCCTGTGCTAGCCAGCAAGGTAAAGTGGTAAACGTTATAATGCTATATCAAAGGCCGTTACCGGTTAGCTAGCTAGCTAATTGACTTTGGCAATGGCCCAGGTTAAAAGCCGGGCAGAATTGTTGTTAGCAATCAATATGGATGCGCTTAACTTAATCAACGGAGCTATCGTTAGTTACCTTGTCTAGCTAGGTTAGATAAATCTTAAAGTCATTCACCACTGCCACAGACAACGCCAGCTATCTATCTAACCAGCTAGCATTAGCTAGGTTCATTTGAACATCACTGAAGGAGGCGGCAAGACGGCTGTCAAGAGACTGGCGATAACTGACCACCACCACAGACTCCAACAAGACGCTATCTTAGCTAGAATTAACTAGCGTTACAACCCTAGCACTAGAGGGAGAAATGAATAACTAAGCTAAGATACTAACCGCTATGGTACCACTTACTATCCCCTAGCTAACTAATTAATTAGTAAGCTAACGCTATCTAGCTAGCTGGGCTAATTAACTGGGCTGGATGATGGCTGGCTAGCTAGCGTTAAGCAGGGCTTACCAAATTTATTCGTCTGGATCATACGGTGTTTCAAGATTTCTCTAACGGAAAGCGTTGCACATAGTTCTTTCTTGGCGATCACTTCCAGTAGCAGGCTCTTCCGAAAATCAATTGACTGTGTTGGAGACGCAAGGCTTGTTCAAAACGTAGCTACTGGTAACAAAACCAGACACCTCCTTGCGCGCCGTAGTGTGGTTGAGTACTCGACGACCGCCCCTTGCTTCCTAGACAACGTCAGAGCGCTCAGTTCTGACTCAGTTCTGGTTGCTCCGGGATAAATGTATTTCCTGCTAATCGGAACCATATTATTAGCACGTCCTTTATTTATTCAGGTATTTCGGACTTTCCACCTATTTTTCAAGGGTGACAAAACAGACGCATACAGGCAAGTAAAACAGTCACATATGATAAATGATAAAAGCTTACCTTGCTTAAAGCCAACACATCCAGTTTAGTGTAAAAGGCAGATTGCAATGCAAAGTGTAGCGTTTGTTTTATTATACATCTTCAAATCCATGAAGACCCCCAAAGAAACATTTTGAAGCAGTGAAGAATATTACTATTTGTGAGAGTAGTAAGTATTTTCAGTGACATAAGATACAGGTGGCAAAAACACCTTTATCGTACACATTTATAAAAAAAAAATGAACTGATCACTTTAGGCACTTTAAAGTGATGAAATTATTACTTTGTCGTAGATTAAATTTACCATTTCCACCCTGAAATTTAATGTCTGCCATTGTGAGTGGCATTAGATTTCAAACACTGAACATTTAAAGTGGTGTGTGAGAATGCAATCCTCAATTTGTGCAATTTAAATCGACACCACCAAGTGGCTGGTGAGAGTAAGTGCAGTCAACCTATCCACCATCTTCCGAAGCTCCCATACACATTGACATCATAGAGCTGCACTGGTCCTGGCTCCGATATAGGAGGAGAATAACGTGCACCACAAGAAGATAGCAAGACTGAGGATGTAAATTATGGCATAAAAAAAACGTGGAGTTCCCATGTCTGCTGAAGCAAGAGGAAAAGAAAAATGAGCCAGAGAGACCAAGATTGGGGTTCACGCTTTAGTGTGGGAAACTCTGCAGCGGGCATCCACACAACCCCCAAGTTTAAAGGTTAAAAGTCACTGGGCCTTGCCATTATGAGCAGGCCAGGGATGTAAACGTCAGACCAGAGAGGTGGACAACGATGCAATTAAAAAACAAACCATTCATGTTGATCTAACATTCAGAAATAATATGGACAGTAGATATATATATGTACACTTTTGTGACAAGACACAATGTGAAAACAAATTACATATTTGTTGTCTCTATGTTGATATTTCTTAATTATCTCAGATTATGTGAACTATTTATGTGTTTCCAGAGAAACCGACAATACAAGCAAATTCTGGATAATCCAGGGAGAAGCAAACTATGCATCTTGTTGGAATATTCACCTTTGCTGGTTCACTTCCTGGCAGTCTCCAACCCCCTTGGGATGAATTAAGAGGTGGCCTTTGACCTGGAGTTGTGAGCATCAGGGTCGAGAACTGACGTTAACAGCAGCATCTGACCATGTACAAGGCTGGCCTGGACAAGAACCATTACCGACCACCGACTCCGGTACTGCAGTTGCAGTGTGGGAACCAGAGCTTTCTCTGGCACTCCAGCTGCAAACCCCAGTTCAGTCATGGGAATGGAAGAGCCCAGAGCAGATAAAGGAATATCCATGTTGCTCTCATAGAAAACCGTGTAAATTCCACACTGTGGTCTGGATTAGAAAGCAGTTCATATTTATCTTATTGGCATAAGAAAGTTAATAAAGCCTTTCATCATGTGCTTGTGACTCTTTGATTTGCTAGAAGAGAAGGACTGACTGGTTTTAGAATCATTTCCCCAAACCCACATTCTACTTCAGTGTGGCTGTCTGCCTACAGCTGTCAGGAAATCAACCCCATTCCTATGTCACTCATCACATCTGTACTCACCTTTCCAGAATGCTATTAAACTGCTATGAGAGACAGGGAAGGATAGCTGGGCAGGAGGTATACATAAAAGGTAAACCCTTTTTATTCAAAGATTATTGAACATATGAGCTCTCAGCCAGGTGGAAGCATGGGTTGGAGGAAAAGAGAGAAATTAATTAGCATAAAAAAAAAGGATATATGTGGTATATGATATATATGGTATATCAAATATGGTTACATTTACCCATAGGTACTTCATGTTCTGAGAGATGTGGCCCTCCAGATAATGTTTCTCAACTTCCTTTGAAATTCCTTTGAATTATCTAAAATGTAAAATGAACACTTGCAATCCTTTGCCAGATTTTTTATCGAATGTCGAGCAGATACAATGTCAAATGGTTGTTCTTCAACCTACACAATTTTCACTTTGACAAACAAAAGAAAAAGAAAAAACCTACAAAGCAACACAAAAAAAAAAAAAGGATAAATAAATGGGTCAAACACACATGGATGCATGAAGTTGGAGAGTTTATTCAGCGAGTAGTCATTGATGGCTGCGCTAATATTGCATAAGTAATCTATAAAAAGAATCCAAGTCCTATTGAAGTTCATGCAGTTATTGATTGTTTCGAGTTTGAGATGAGGATGTGGCGAGGCATATTTCAATTTGAGTTAAATACGATGTCTAGTTAGTAAAGGGGTTGAAGGCTAGGACCTGTCATTTGCTTCTGGTGAGGTCCCAAAAGGGTAATCTTTTAATCAGATGTCTACAAGACACAGACATGTCAAATAAGATCTTAGGATTTTTGTATTCACTATGTATACAGTATATGAAGAACATGTATCTTTTCACAGTTTCAAACAGTTAAATCTGTTAAAGCGCGTATAACTGGCGAATAATCCATCTGAAACCAGTATGGTCAGTTCTGTATCACTGGGTGGGGTATTCCACAGGAACCTGAATGTACTCTGCTCCCAGAAGCCCATGGGCCCACCAGGGAGCACTTAATCAGGAGCAAGACGGGATGACAGCAAAACAGAGAGCAAAATCAATGGGCGGGGCTGGCGGTGGGGGGGGAGTGTATAGAGCAAGACCATGAGCAGAAAGAAGTGTGAAAGTGATGGTGAGACAGTTATGGCTTATCGTCACAGGGCTACTATAAAAACTCACGGGTCTGGGTGTCAGACTACAACTGAACTTCTGCATCCACTGAAGGAGTACGGACACAGATCTCTAGCCAGGGCTGCTGTACACTCCCTGAATCCCAGTGGCTAGCTGCACCCGGAGCCATGAAGGCACACCTGTGGATCCTTCTTCTGTTGCTGCCTCTGACTGTGAAGGCCCTACGAAGGTACGTGAACACTCTGTGTACTTTCTCATAAAGGTGATTATATAGGTTTCGAATGTAGAATATGTTCTCCATTGTTAAATATATATAAAATAATTTTAGATATATATAAAATGAATATTGCAGTTTACAATTGGTAATAAAGTAACTGTTTAAATATTGTGACAAGTACTGAAAACAGAGGTTATCATTTTGGCATGTATTAAGTTAGTCATCTGGCCATTTCTGATTCACTGATGGTTGGAATAAGGTCATTGTGATATCCCATGTATATCATAATGCATTTTGTGTGTTTAATCTGCTTCGCTATAAAACATAATATATGTGATTGCTCCACTCTGGAACTGAGCAGAGAGTTGCACAATGTTTGGTCTTCACCATGACAACTGTTAGATTGCTACATGACGTCACGTCATCAAACGGGGCCTCCTCCAGTCTAATGGTGTGCAGCTTCTCCACCGCTGTCCTCATCAGCTATGATCATGCTTCCCTTTTCTCCCCTCTCTTCCGTTTGTCTCGTCTTATCTGGCAGGATCTCCTGTTCTCTGCATTTTTTTTTAGAAGGAAATGTACTGATATGATGATATCATATTTGTCACATACCATTTTAATAATTGTGAAATAATTAATGCCTGAACTTCAAGGGCCTCTTTCTAAGGCTAAAAGTAAGCTAACCTCACTAGGGGAGTCTAAATGTAGGAAGTCTTAAAATGCCTTCTAGGCTGGAACTTGTTTCCTGTATAATATGCTGCAGTATGTGTTTTATTCTATGAATGCTATTCTTCTTCCTCTCTTGGCTAATTAGGGTAACTCTGAAGAAAATGCCCTCCATTCGAGAGACCCTTAAGGGGCTTGGTGTCACACCAGCGCAAGCGTTTGCTGAACTCGCGCCGAAACTGTCCGGTGGCCTGTCACCTAGCAATGGGACAGCCTCAACAGCTCTGACCAACTATTTAGATGTGAGAAACAAGAATGTTTCATCAGTTGATAACAATGTATATAGTGTAGTTCGAGTTTTCACTGCTAAAAGATACTATGGACACATACTGTGTAGTATTTAGATATTCTGTTTTCTCTCTTCTCACTCTCTCTCCTTCTCTCTCTTTCTATCTATGTTTCTCTGTTTCTCTCTCTCTCTCTCTCTCTCTCTCTCTCTCTCTCTCTCTCTCTCTCTCTCTCTCTCTCTCTCTCTCAGACTCAGTACTTTGGGGAGATCATTATTGGTTCACCAGCTCAGATGTTCAATGTTGTGTTTGACACGGGTTCTGCCAACCTTTGGGTGCCCTCGCAAAGCTGTTCTCCACTATACACAGCCTGTTGTGAGTGAATTACAACACACACACACACACACACACACACACACACACACACACACACACACACACACACACATCCCTTATAGATCAATTAACACAACTTCATTGCTCTCTCTCTCTCTCTCTCTCTCTCTCTCTCTCTCTCTCTCTCTCTCTCTCTCTCTCTCTCTCTCTCCTTTTCCCCTTTCTCTCAGTCACTCATAATCGATATGATGCCTCCAAATCTCTCACACACATTCACAACGGAACAGGATTCTCCATCCAGTATGCTTCCGGAAACGTGCGGGGATTCCTGAGCGAGGACATTGTCATGGTGGGTATAAAAATGGCAGTGCAGGCCTAGTGAATGTCCTCATAACCTCAATGTCCAGATCTGCCTTTTATGGTTGAACCTTCTGACCCTTATGTCCCCAGGTGGGTGGAATCCCAGTGGTGCAAGTATTTGCAGAGGCCACTGCTCTCCCTGCCGTCCCTTTCATCTTTGCGAAGTTTGACGGAGTGTTGGGAATGGGCTACCCGGACATGGCCATCGATGGCATCACGCCGGTGTTCGACCGCATCATGTCTCAAGACGTGCTGAAAGAGCAGGTTTTCTCCGTGTACTACAGCAGGTGATCTCCACGAAGGCACGACTGGGACGGGATGGTGTCATGTATAAAGCTATGGGACCTCACATGGGACACATAGCTCACCGCTCCGCTCCACCTTTGTGGGAACAACCCTAGCTCCCGACAAGCTAATGCTCGTGCCTGTGCTTTGCTCACTACTCTGAGCTGTTTAATTGACATTTGTTTGTTCCTTTACCACAAGCGTGCGTGTGTGTGTGTGTGTGTGTGTGTGTGTGTGTGTGTGCCAGGGATCCACAACGTATCCCTGGGGGACAACTGCTACTGGGGGGCACAGAGTCTAAGTACTACACAGGCACATTCAACTATGTTCACACCAAGGGGGAGGGCAAGTGGGAGGTCACCATGAAGGGGTAAGAATCTCATCATCATTAAGATTCAATCTCACGTTATTTATTACAACCAGTCCACCCTGTTTGTAAGGCAGTAACTCTTCGTTCACATTACTGAAAATATGGTTCAGTTTCACCACTCAGCATAGTATTTTCACCAAAAAGCAATAAATGTAAGATTTATCCACTGGTAAATGTATACAGGAAGTAATAACAGAGGTCAGTTCTTTAGTAAATAAAAATTAAAAGAGCCTTGTAAATAAACGAGTAATTTGATTTAATAGCTTTCATGTGCCCTAGGGATAAATGTCTGTAAGTCTGTAAGCATAGCACACACACGTGCAGCATCTGTGATCATGTCTCACTTGGAAAATACACGGGCATTTTATGGTAATGTGTCTGCTCATTAAAAAAGTGGAGACAAAATACAGAACAATTGGTGTGTAAATAACAGAGAAAAAACACTACAAATCAAATGAAAAAGTGACCTCAGTGAATTAAAAAATAACATTTAAAATGCAAAACTAATTATTAAATTGTTGCCCAGTTTCTCAAATAGTTTGTATATCAGTTTACATACCATGTTTAATCCTCATTATGTTACCATGAAAATGATATTTTCAAAACTAAGATAGGGTTTAGGGTTTTATTGGAGTATAGTATTATTGAATTTTGGAAGTAGTAAGACTGCAGAAGAGAATCTATCAAAATGTGTATACTGGATCTGAATGCTAAAATTAATTATTATGAATGAAAAATGATATATGTATATGTATTACAGTGTGTCTGTGGGGATGGAGACATTGTTCTGTACAGAAGGCTGTACTGCTATGATTGACACGGGCTCCTCGTTTATAACGGGCCCCGCCTCCTCAGTCTCCGTGCTCATGAGGACAATCGGAGCTGTTGAGCTTGCAGAGGGAGAAGTAAGTTTTGTTTAGTTCATGAAACTCTAATTCCACATTTGAGAATGTAAAGGACCTGTCCTTTCTGCATATCATCTACATAAACCCGCCAGTGACTTGATTACAAGAAACACTTTATTGGTACTCTTTAGTAAGTCAGTTTTGTAAGCTGCTCTTGAATAGAGTGTCTGCTAAATGCCATAAATGTAAATGTAGTAGTTGGTGTACAGCTCAACTCCATATCCATACTGGTTACCATGTTAAAGTCTGTAACCCTACTGGTTACCATGTTAAAGTCTGTAAACATACTGGATGCCAGGCAGTTTGGCTTAGCTGTCCTCATGTCAGTGTTAATGTTAATATCAGTCAGAGTTGAAGTTTTAATGCATTGTTTAGAATGATACATATTTTTGTATACTTATAAAATTGTCTTTTTTATAAAAAAAGTTCCATGGCGTGCTTTTGAACTGACAAAACCCCATTTTGAACTGACAAAATCTCAAGTCAGTAATGTTGACAGTTATGTATTAAGACCTAATGAACAAACAACCCCCAACTCCAAAATTGTGGCTGAGAAATATTTGACTGAGATAAACTATGATAGATCAGAACTGTCATTTGGAAATCATTTTCAAGTAAATTAGTGTCAAAACCCCATAACCCTTATTAAGGAGCACAAAACTTAGATATTAGAGCTGTTTAAACTTTTTGTAAATTTGGATGGATTGTGCTTCTAAGAACAGGCCTTGTCACCTGCTCTATATTGGTCAATATGACTGTAATTCTGTTCCGCTGGAAAAATATTACAATTCCCATGCTCAAAATTGTTCAAAACATGCATTATAAAATGCACAATAAAATGAAAAACATCCATTATAGCATGCATAATAAAATGGAAAACTTGCATTATAGCATGTACAATAAGATGGAAAACTAAAGCATATATAAGATGGAAGCAGCTCTGAAAACAAAAAGCCTTCTAGCTATTTATTATTGACTGACCTAGTTTTTCTGTCTTTATTGTTATTTTGTCTATGTGTAGCACGAAAGAGACTAAATTAAATAAATAAACTGAAAAAAAGTCTATTTAATAAATACATTTGGGGGAGGGCCTGTGATTTAGTTAAATACTTAAAAGAGGTTACAGTTTTATGTATTTCTAAAATTCTCAGAAATAATGTACATGCCCTATATTAACTAATCTACAAACCATAACCACATCATGAACCACTGAATGAGTCAAGCATAGATGTCCATGCCAAGACCCCAGGAAGACGTCTAACAGCTGACAGAAAAATGGGGTTTAGAGTAAAGTGAAAGGTGTAGATCATATAACATCTTTACTATGTTGTGTTATTTTCATCTAATGCTACAGTAAAAGTTGCATTTTGCTATTAATTTGATTTATTTTACCAAAAGTAATAACGCAGACAGACAGACAGACAACATTCAGTTTCAACATTTCTTTTTTTTTTATGGGTGCTATGACCATACATTGACTTTAGTCCAGCTTGATATAGATTCTTCAATAACCATAGTCCAAGTCAAAAGCAATTTTACTGTCATTCTTTCTCACCATAGAAATGTTGAGTGAGAAATATTGCATCTCCAGGACACAATGCTAACACTCTGTTGTTTATAAGAATGGACCAGGATCGGTAAAAGGATTGTTGCTACATATGCAGGCTTTTGTGTATAGCTTGTCCTCAACTCTGTCTTCATTCTTCTTTAGTATACTGTGAACTGTGACCTGGTCATGTCCTTACCCATCGTGGCCTTTCACCTTGGTGGTCAGGCGTATCCTCTCACACAGGAAGACTACATTCTCCGGGTATGATGTGCTCAACCTCAATATTTTAAACATGAACACACGTCTTGGTCAGCATTTTCATGTTTCCATTGATCTTAGTCAACATATATATCAGTCATTGTTACAGTCAGTCCATTAACGTCCATGAATCTCCACCTTCTTGTGTTCTACTTCTTTTCCTATCTATAGCAGTCACAGTTCGGGGAAGACATTTGCACTGTGACTTTCAGAGCGCTCGACATCCCGCCTCCTACCGGTCCTGTGTGGATACTGGGAGCTAACTTCATCGCCCGATACTACACCAAGTTCGACCGGAGAAACAACCGCATTGGCTTCGCACAAGCAGTGTGACGGCTGCCAGGACCATCCAGCCATATCCTTCTACTGCACCACAACCATATTACTCCCACCCCATTAGAGTTATAGTGAGTCTATAGTTTCTTCCTCAGGCGACTGAGGTAACCCAATTCATAGGTTTCGACAGAGCCTGAGGCAAAGCTGCAATGGTATTATCTTTTTCCTTTTTCTTGGTTCATAGTTTGATTCTTAATAGCAGAAACTGGTTCTAGGACAAGTCTTAGGAATCACATGGAATGCACGTGCTCTTTTGCCCCACTTAGAGAAACATGTGCCTTTGTCACACGCCATCACAGTTTTGTTAGCAGAGTTTTTGATACTATTTATTGAACATTTTTTAGATGTAGGCCTCTCTGGCACAGGGTTTAACTCTCAAAATACCTTCCTGGCTCTAATCACCAAGAAGCGGGTCAAAAGTCAAGGTCTCCTTTACTGTGATCCTAATTTCAAATCATGTATCAGAACAGCCTTCTGTCAGCAAGAACACAGATGATGGCTGATCTTTTTTTTTTTTCAAAGGAACCCCTGAGAATCTTAGTACAAGTTAGACAACCTAATGTACTATGGTATTTCTGTCATCTACACACATACACCCCCCCCCCCCCCAAAAAAAAACCCTCAACTATCTTGGTTATAACCTTAACTAGAAGGACATCTGAGATTCTGAAACCTGGGTCTTCTTGGTTAATGATGAAAAGCATGGGAGCCCCGTGTCTGTTCCTGGATGTCTACCACATCCTAATCTAACACATTTGGCTCTCATATCAAGATCTTATTGATGGCCTTGATTAAGTGGATCATTCGTGTTAGAAGTAAGTGCCGCTGTGTTCTGCTTCAGACCATGAAAATAACTGAAAGGGCCTGGGGCAGGTGGTGAAAAATGCAGAACATAGGAGGCCCTGTTTTAAGGAATTCTATTATTAATGGCCAAGTTTTGCACGTTGAAGGGGGTATGCTTAATTAAAACTCTATCCCCTAAGGCAGGCTTTTAACATGCTTTACATTTGATCTTTTTCCAACCTAGAAAATATTGCTATTATTCTTTGTTCTCTTCCTTTTTTTATGGTCTATGTAATCTCATTAGTTTTTGCATTAATATATGCTTTACTGTATTAAAATAGAATTATTAACTCTTTATTTTGATCATTTACACATAAAAAGTATGTTACTTTGAAACTTTGACTAACAAACAAGGTTTAGGACATTTACAATAGGTAAATGCCATCAAGTGTCACACACACACACACACACACACACACACACACACACACACACACACACACACACACACACACACACACACACACACACACACACACACACACACACACACACACACACACACACACACTTGAAATGTAAGACCCTGGCTGGTTCTTATTTTTTTGTCTTCTCCTCTCCCACTCTGTTTGGCTACAGAACTGATGCCAGATAATGTTCACATTAAAAGGATTATGAAATGGAATGCCAGATAGGATGTCCTGTTGTGTGGCAAAAATGCCTCCTCTCACTGAGAGCTATGACTTTTATCACCCTCCCCCCATCCTGTTCCACCTTCTGTTTCCCTTATTATAATTTATGCCCTTTTTCTAGCAGAGCTTGACTAGTGTCTCCCGTTGCTTGATGTAATTTCATTTAGCTGGAACAGAAGCCAGTTATGGCTCTTAAATCAAGGTCTGGTGGAAACTCTACCTATCTATAAGGAAATACATTGATTATGTGGTCCTAGCATGGTGCTCCGATTCTTAATACCTGGGAACCCTTTACACAGTGGTGGATCAGAACAACGTCTGACTCATTTGTTCCAGTACATAAGTGGATGGACCAGTAACACTGAATATTTCTGTTTTCAGAAGCTTTAACATGCTTTGAAGGAAGAAATCTCCTTTGTACCAAAATACATTGTCATCAATTTACACATCCCAAGGACATCCCAAAACAATAAATACATTACAAACCAATAATTTAATTAACTGATAGGAGTATCTTACTCATATCTTGGTGTCTTTGTTCTCTACTTAGGCCAGATTGCCTCGGTAGCCAATAAGCAGTAGAAGGTATTGTACCTATGTAGGCTGGATCTGAAATAGGCAATGTGATGAGACAAAATTAAAATATATGTTAAATGACAGATCATAAATAGGGTCAAATTAATTAAATAACAAGTATAAAAATATCAATTATTGCTACAGACAGAATTGCTTATTAGAATCCAGTAATTAGGTAAACTACAATAATAACCAAGCCCCAAGTCTCCTTGAAATTAATCACTGCAGTACAACCTTCGACTTTTTTTCTTTCAAGAATGCTTTAAAATTGACACACATTTCTTTTTATCACAATGTTTTTTTAGATTTATTGTTGGGTCCCTACGACATAAGAGTGTAGGGAGAAGAAAGACCCTGCACTTATCTAGGCATATTTCTCTGACTACATTTTTGAAACCACCATGCATAGATTTGAACTTGCAACCTAGTTAAGGAAATGAACCCTTGCACTTTTTCAATCACTTGAGGCTCTGAGAATCAGATCTACAAACATCCACAACATGATTATGCAAGAAAGACACTCAGGTTATAAATAGTTATAGATATGAAATATCTAGAGAAGCAAAGGTTACAGGTCCCATCCTGAACAAAGACAGGAAAGATGCCATAACATCATTCACCAGGGTTTTCATTAGATGCCTGCCTAAGATGTGACCAAAATTGTCCTGTGATAAAACGTGCATGTTTTGTAAACTCACTGTCCCTTTTGAAGCGAATGCAACGAAAGAGATAAATGCGGGACCATTTGGCTAATGTGGCAGGTTAACCGGAAGATCGCAAAAGCTGGCATGCTGTCTGGGAGCGGCTGGAATATCTCGCCTGCTTTGCCAGCATTCCCAGTGCATCCTTCCATTGTCCTCCATGTCACGCTTTGGCACAAACACAATTATAGGTCAAAGCAGATGTCTGCTCAATGACATTGCAAAAAAACACCACATTTACAAGAAATGGCAGAAGAGCAAATTCTGTAGACAGCAGGCCTTTTTGGAAGTTACATCAACATACACTGAGCTGTACCAGCACCCACAGCCATGCCACTACTATATCAGTCTCATTGCTAGGTTGGTCTGCTACCTAAACGTTTTCTGGCCCACAATTGTCCTGTGGTGCGAAACTGACCAATAATGAACAGGGTAGAGGGTGGCTGACAAACGGGCTAACACACTGTCAACAATCTGGAATTGGACAGTTACAAAATGTATCTATGAGGTAGGTATACCTAATAAAGTGTGGAGGTGCAAGGCAGATGTTTAATTAAATGGCTGAGGAGTGTATGTTTGGGATACTTGGGTCAGTGTCCTTATACTTGCTTCTAGGACAAACATTTTGGCATTTGAATGCTTAGATATTGTTACACCCCCCCGCCAATTATTTATTTATTTATCTATCTATCTATTTATCTATCTATCTTTCTATTTATTTATCTTTTTTTTTTTTTTTTTACAGTTTTGCTCTGTGCAGATCTGTTCAGTTCCCCTAGAGCATAAAGACTGAATAATGCAACACTCCTGTTCTGGCTCACAGATTTTAGGCCCTGTATGTTTGTACTTTGGCAGTTAACACTGATTTGGAATACATGCCTCAGGACTTTGCAGTCTGTGTACTGTGCACTTTCTCACTGTGCATTCTGAGGAAAGAGATCAATGCCAGAACCACTAATAAACTATCCATGGCCTTTTCAGAGGGGAATCTTTACAGGCATGAAAGTCTTTGGCCCTTTGGATTACTAGACATGCACAAATGTCCCGTTTGTTTCTGTCAGGATGGAGGTATCCATAAAAACATTAGAAACAGGCAATGTGGGAGGATCTGAAAGTAATAATATCTGAAATAATAATCTGAAGGATTATATTATGGTTAGTTCCAAATTGGCAAATCAAGTGCCAATCACCAGAAGGGTCAAATACTCTTTATTTGCCTTCATCAGTGCATGAGATCATATTCATATATGGTCTTATGCATCTAATTTAAATGTCCCACTGTTCTCAAGAATAAATTAATGATTAAATTAAATCTTACAGGGGAAAGACCCTAATAAGTGAATATTGCCTGCATGGTCTCGATCTGATGGTCTGACCAGTTGTGAAACTGTCTGAAGTTTAATAGTGCCTAAAGGGAGAACAATGAAAACTCACCATCTCTGTGAGAGCACATATTACAGCCTGCTGGTCTCTAGCATGTAAGGGTTCTGTGCAGTGAATCCTATGGGATTTGAACTTTCAAAACTGTGGGTGTGGAGGGTTTTAGCAGCCCCACACCCCAAACCTCAGACATTATTAATATCTCTGTTTATATTATTCTGCAGATTGAAAACCTTCATTCTGTGATCACAGAAACATGCCTGAAACTTTGATGTTCCGTTGGTCAACGTTGTGGAGGCTACCAGGAATACCAGGTGATCAGCAGACTTTTTCCAATATGACATTCTAGTCAAGGATAATAGTTTTCAGTATATCCTCAGGATTGGAAAATGTCATTTTTTCAAGTTTACATTTGCTTATTAAGAAGCATGTGTCATTTGAAAACATTCAGCTAATAGAAGTATAGTACTTTAAGCTGTCACATTAAATGTTGAGGTACTTCCACCTCTACGTTTAAATTAAATTACCCCAGAAAGCTGAAGAGATACAAAGTCTCAGCAGTTTAGGGAAAAAGACAAACTGATATCAATGTAATGATTATGAATCCTCAACTGCATTTCAGTACCATACAGCCAAAGAGATCAGAGACCAACAACTATTTATATAAAAATATTCCACAAAACATCAAGAACAGTTGTTAGGCACCTTCATAGTCAGATGATTGTACAGATAATTGTCCTTAACTGATATAAAACAAAAAAAATCCTTAAAAAGTACACATTTGTTCATGTATGTGTGTTAGAAAGGAGATTTTGTCTTATACCTCATGGCATTTATAATAAACAATTAATTTATATTATGGTATTTATAATAATATGTAGCATTTAAAGTGTTTAAATTTGTTTACTGACTAATTAGGATGTAAAAAAAATCCATTGATTTGCCATTACTCATTTAAGTTGACTCTATAACTTGAAAATGAGAGCGAGATCTTATGGGTTTTAACCCAAACCGATGTGTAAAGTTGACTGCAAATCAAACATTTATCGATATCACTGTGTTTAAAAACATCTGCATTTGAAAACATTTCATTTGAAATAAAATGTACATGGCAAAAAGACAGAGTGAAAGAGAGGGAGAGACAGAAAGAGAAGATACAGAGAGAGTGGGGGAGGGCTTAAGAGAAATAGAGAGGCGAAACAGCCAAGGCAAGAAGGTGTGTGAGAGTAGTAGAGGGGAGTGTTGCTGTGTTCTGGATCTCATCAGGACTGGTTCTAGGGTTACTGGTTTGGATCCAGATCATATTAAAGGAGGGAAGTCCTTTGCCCCATCCTGCTCTGCATGAAAACAGTCGAGCACTCGCAGGGTTCGGTCAAATATTTTTGTCTTTTCTTCACTTGAAACAACGTGGCAAGCAGGTTCCCAAACTGCTCAAATGCATCTCGACAAAGACCGTAAGCTTCTCCTGCTTGATCCATGAGCCAGATGACCCACTACAAGACAGGCCACATTATCCACAAAACCAAGGTAGGCATGAGGAGATGAAACAAATTCTGTGTGAACATTTTGTGTCATTTTGTAGAGTTTTGTGTATCAGGTGTTGGTCATAAAATAATTATTTAGTGGTGTTCCAGATGTGCAACGTCTTAATGATGATAAGAACAAGTAAAGAAGGGCCTTCTTCACAAATTTGTCAAAATTTTATGGGCTTCTAGTCACGAAGGAGTATGACCCTTCACCATGCCAGTCTTCCACTCCTGCTCCGAGTGCCTCAGTAAGCAGGTGGATTTATGTTAGAGCTCTATACAGTTCATTTAGCTGTGATTTCTTTTTATTGACTCACCTTTTCCAGTAGAGTAAAAATGCATCACTCATGGAATCTCCGCTTTTGTTTGCTGGTCTCTATGAGATCCTTTTTTCCAATGTCACATATTAGATATGACAAGCACTACTTTGGAATGGATCCCAACTTCATTCTGTCGTGGAGCCCTTAGTTAATGGTCTTAATTTCATTTTTTCCTGTTTACTAATTGTCTACAGACTTGTCTAGAAGGTCATGTAAGTGACTGGACCCAACATTCCCTTGGTATGTGTTAAACATCTGCAACTTTATGCTTTTTTTATGATCATAGTATTACAGTCAGGTGTTAGAACAGGACAAATTTTAACTGTGCCAATGGCCACATTTGTTCACATGGAAACCTGGGGGCTAGTGTTCTTAAACTGATGCTGTGTGATTACAGAGCTTATAGATTATTAATGATGTTCTATAAGGTCGTAGTACAGGAATGACCAACCTTTTCATTATTGTTTCTGGTTCAGCACACTGACTAAGATTTATCATGGTAGCTTCTGCATTTACTGTACTTTTACAAGGGTAATTGGGTTTTCTAACCTATATTGTAGTAAACTACATTAAAATAATATTGAATAATAACAGTAACTGTAAGATAGGAATTGTAAGAACAGCCATGTGTAAACAAAATTGTCAAAGATGACATACATATAGCTCGGTAAGACCGGCAATGTGCAGCGCTGCCGTAAGGAACCTGTTGGGATAAATCATAATACGGGAAACGAGGAACAGGTGTGAAACGCTAAAATACTGGTGATTGGGAGCAGGGCAGGCGCTGTGAGTGTGTATGTGAAAGAGTGAGTGTGTCCCTCCTGCTGGATGGACGGCCTACCGTCACAAGTGAAACTGCAGTATGTCATACTATTGTATTGCAGGCACTGTGACAGGGGTTGTGCCCTCATTTAGGTTCCCCATTAAATATTCCCAAAAAATGCCCCAAATAATGTCATACTATACATACCAAGTCATACTATAGTTCAATACACAGATTTACCAAAACCACAGTTTCCTCAGTTTCCTGTCATTGAGAATGAATGTGTTGTGTGGGAATGAAAACTAGAAGGCTCATGTGGATATTTTCAGTTACTGAGAAACATCAAAGCAATCCTACCCTTTTCATGTTTTCTATTTTAAGCAGACAGCTTTTGTTATTATGGTCTTTCAGGTTTCATTCAAGTTAAACACAAACCAGTGCCAAAAACAATATTTATAATCATCAGTCATCCTACTCACATATTTATAATGAATTTAAAAATGCAATCAGCCAGTTGGCACGTAATATTGGACAGATATCCGGTTGAGTTCTATAAGCATTTCTAATCAACTGTTTCTGTTTTTCATTATTTATGACAAATGAACACAGAAATGCCATCACTATTATTCAAACAAAGTCTATGCTTAAGTTATCGTCCACTGTAACTAATTAACCTCAGACCTTAAAATTATAAGTACATTGCTATCAGAAAAACTTGAAACAGTATCACCATATCTAATATATCCTAATCAAATTGGACTGAAGGCTATCCTGGAATAACACACAATGGCTCTTCAACATAATATGTTATGCAGGGAAAATTAGATAAACACATATCATATCAATGGATACAGCAAAGTCCTTTGACAAGGTTAATTGGAACAACATAGAGAAGAATCAATTGCTAAAATATATACAAACAAAGAATATATTAAAATCTAAGAAGATATATATGCTTGATACCCCTCTTAAACTGCAACCTCTTGCTGAAGAAATAAATATTCTGATACCAGAAAACTTACTTCCAGATTAAATGCCCTCCTTAGTAATACAAATAAGACATAAACCATATGTTTGCCAATGAGAAAAGGATATTGTTTTTTGTTTGTTTGTTGTTGATTTATTTTCTTAATTTTGTTTTGTATTGCATGTGTGTCCTTCCGCTTGTGGGAGAGTTTAATTCAATGATCAAAAACATTTATTTATTTATTGTGATTACTGTGAACAAAGTTTCAATTATGTTTTATGCATTATGTTTAAACTTCTCTTTAAGAAGGAGGCAGGTGTGCAGCATGTGCAAAACAACCTTTTCAGGGTCAAACATGCAGCACAGCAAACTAAAACTAGTGTCTCTCTGTATGGATGTGTGTGTTTGTCCCTTACATATGCCCAGGTGAAGAGTCTCTGTATTCTTATACTTCTGTATATTCCACTCTCTATGATGGAAATCCCTGGTCCTTGCAGGCACTCCATAACCAAAGACCACCTGCTTCAGATGAAAAGCCTGGTAGGTGAACCTCCCAGCAATACCTCATTGCATTCATAGATGCCCATTCTTTCATTCTGTGCAGCTATGAACATAATAATGTGGTTCATAATCATCATAATATGGTTGGGGACTGCAGATGAATTGATGCATTTGGTTGCAATCCTACTGATGTTTTCTGGTTTCCTTGCTTTAAGACATATGAATCAACGCATGGAGGTGCTGACGTATGCCAGATACTGTCGAAAAGGCACTAACCATGAGCCTTTACAATTCCTCACAATATAGCATTGCACAGAGAATAAAATGAAGTGCTGATGAGTTGTGTTAGGGAAACTGTTCAGGAAGGGAGTACTTGATTGCATCCATGTTTGCAGACACCAGAAAGTCTTATCATTTCAAAAATTTCAGTAGTGACCGTTTTACACGTGAGTATTCTGTTGATCACGTGTTCAAGATAGGCATAAAACAGCAAGCAGGCCTGTCCATAACAGGAATAGGGAGAACTATATTAAACAAATGTGATGCAGTAGAGAAATTCACTATAAAATCTAATAAATGTATCTGTACCTTTGATTTATAGTTGTTTCTAGCTTTCTGTTCAGACATTGATACCTCCTAACATTTGCATTGTTCCTTAGATCAATATCCAGTTGCGGAATGGATGTACAATAACCTACAAGTTCATTGAGAGGAAACATTTGGTAAGTCTACCTCCTAAAAGTGCTGATTGAACATGATTTGGTTTTCCCTTTTTCTGTTTAGCAGAAACCCACATTTCACATTAGCAAACATTTGAACAACTGTTACTCGGTTTTCCATTGAGAATTGTCCTTTGAATGAGCCAAAACATCCCATTGCTACTTCTGGAGATCTGTAATGCTGACTTCAGTTGTAACATTCAGACCTTTCATGTAACCATATTCTGCAGATGCAATTCAGTGTTATAATTCAGTATGTCAGACTAGGACTGGTGCTAAAATCTGCAGATGGCCAGATGCCAACTTGAGCAAACCTTTAAACCTGGAGGGCTGCAAGATCTCTGTTTGTGTCATCAGCCTTGCTTCTAGAATTCTTTCCTATTCATTTCAAAACTAATGTGCCTGCCTGACTCAGTTACTCAATGCCTATAGAAATCCTTGTCTGACTGGATTCAAAGTCTTAGACTTGAATCAGGTGATATAGCGTTACCCAGGACCCGCCCTGAATCAGGTGACTTAGCCTTACCATGGACCTGCCACGAATCAGGTGACTTTGCATTACAGCTAAAATGCTGTGACGTGGCAGAGCTCCAGAAGTAGGAATGAAAACCTTGGGCCTGTGCCCTCCAGGAATGGGAGTGGAGGCCAATTTAGAGTAACATGCTAGCAGCATACTCAGAACTGCTTCAAACTCCTAAACTACAAAAACCACAGATTCACCTGAGGTGTTCCTGACTGGCCTTGCTGTGGGTCTTTCAGAGCTTGGTGTGTTATGTGAAAGCAGCACTGCCCCGAGTGCTGGAGCTGCTGAGCAAGCGCTTTCATTACGCACAGGGCTCGGAGGCCGCTCTCTCAACCCTCACCCTGCAAAACCTCATCCTCAACATCTACTCGCAGCACTGCGTGCCTGCCCTCAACGAGGAGCTCGAGGTGGGTGACTGTATGTGTGCGCGTGTTGTGAAGTCTCAGCAGCTGTAATTCACCAATGCCATCCATTTATGTGTGGCTAAGAAAGAAAGGACGATACAGCCAAGGAGAACAAGCCCGTTCCAAGAACACGCTGTTTTTCTGCAGCCTTCGTTTACATTAATGGCATTTGGCAAACACTCGTATTCTGGGTGAACTACATATTTATTTTTTATGAAGGTAGTTTTTGTTCTTACAATTGGAATGCTGTGTCATTTTAAAGGAAGCTAATGGAAGTCTAATAAAGGTAGATGTCAAACATCTTGTTGAAAAAAATAATAAAATAATAAAATTGTTTTACAACTTCACCCACCCAGAGCCTGTCTTTACATTTACATCTACTAGATAACACAAAACTAACCCTTCAGAAAAATGGGAAAGAAATGGAAAAATACCACAACTATTTCCCTGCTGCCTAGCTACATGGTCTACATCATTACAGCATGTACAATTAATATTATCTTAAGCAGACAACACAAAATGTAACCTTAAAACTTAAATACTACTGTAAGTTGGTTTTACTATTCCTTCATTCACAATAGTTTCAAAAATGCCAAAATCTCTGTTCATACAGCACTTTCATATAAATATTTGGCCCCGTTCCCCAGTGAAGGTTTCCAGAAAGCACTCCCTAGCACAGTCAGGGCTGCCTGGCCACAATGCTGAAGGTCTGCTGCCCTGTGACGCTTAACTCCAGCAAACCTGGCTGCAATGGTCAGATGCTTCTGGAGACTTCCATTAAGTGGATCAGGCTTATTAGGTTAGGGTCGGAACTAAACTTGGCAGGATGGTCGATCTCCAGGACTGTGAATTGGGCACTGAATTGAATCTCCTGTCTTTCCAGTATGGGCATTGCATTGTATGCAATAAAAATGAAGGAAAATGTCAAAAACTATTAAGCTATCTTTTATTTTTATGTAAGTCTCTAATATAGAAGCAAACTTCTTTTGGTCTTTCCCCTCCCCCTTGCCGCTGCCTCTATACTTCTTCCAGGAGGACCCGGTGGCATTTGAGAGGCAGTTTACTGACTCCCCCATGAGAGCTCTTCAGAGAGCTAAGGAAGTGCTGGATCTCTACCTGGAGCTTATCACGCACACACACACAGTCGTGGACTGGGCCTGTGAGGCAGAGTACAGCAGCCACGGACCTGCTGCCATCACAGAGCCACCAGCCAGCACAGGTATACTCTGGTCTCCTTGGAGATGACACAGGCAAACGAAATCACGCATTGTGACTGAAGTCTTCTGGGTTTTCCGCAGAAGCTGCACTAGGCCTGGGAGGACAGCCACACCAAAGTTCCTCTAAGGAGCGCTTCTATAAACCAGGTTTCATTGTGCTTTCAGTGAGTGCAGGGCTCCTCCTGGTCCTCGGCATCTACTGTTTCATAGACAGAAAGGTAGGACTACTTCGTCAGTTGTATTACTACTTAAAAAAAAAAGAAAGAAAAAGTGACAAATTTATCAACATATCAATAAAGTGAAGACCTAAAATGTCCAGATGGACACATCTGGAGATCCATTACCCAGGAGACCTTAGTGCCCATGTGCACAAGACACGCAAGGGTTTAATATCTAAATCCTTCTGAAGACTGCAAATTAGCCCTGCAACACAATTAAACTGCAAGTTAACACTGCAGCCCCATTAAGTGTAGTCTGTCCATTACTGAAAATAAGCTTGTTCACACCAAATGTGTTTACACATTCTAACAAAAAAAAATTTCTTTTCCCAACAGATACTTCAAGGTCAACTTCAAAGGCTAGCAATGGAGTCAGACAGGTGGTTCTTCTTGCTTTTAATCCACTATCACAACTTTCTTAAACCAACAATGCAATATTCTTCTGCTCCAGTTCTCACATAGTTCAGCATTTATGACACTATAAATAACTGCCAAAAGCATGTATATTGTGCAATCAAAAAAAAAAATCATTAATGCCAGCCTTCAGGTACACGACTCTTTTCTCTTTGCATTCCACAGGCCAGATGTTCGTCCACAAGGCGAGGACATGTATCCTCTCAGCAGCTCCTAATCTAATGAATCCAACAATTCTAACAGCAGCTGCCCTACAGATGTCTTGTGCTCATCTGGTGAACAGCTCACTCGCCAAAAGTTCTCTGTTACACACACAAAATAACAAGCTCACTTTTTGTCTATTCATTAAAAACACTTTCACTGTATACTGTATATATATATATATAATTATACACAGCATACTATACTTGTATTTATGAGCATTACTAGAAAATGAAATAGCAAGTGTGTACAAATACAGTACGCAATACCCATTTGAGAGAAGTTGAGCTGTGTTGTGAATCCTGAGTCTCATGATAAATGTGTGGTCACCAAATTTAGTCAAATCACAAGTGTAATTACAAACTCATTTAAAACATGTACATTCAAATAGCTATAGATTTATGTATGCTGTATCTACAGCTGGGATTATAAAAACTTCAGAAATAAGAGTTTTGTTTACAGGCCTTTCCACACTTTGTTTTGACAAATGGCACAGGCAACAGTAAGGGATCTGTGAAAAAAGAAATCTGGTTTCAAATGTGATCTTTTATGATGTTCATTTAAGAGATAATACATTGTCCCACATATCTGACTCGGAGGCTAAAATACTAAGGTTGGACACAAGGTTATCAGTTGATGTGCTATGTAAATGTGCTCTCAAGCACAAGAGACAGGAAATGCCAGACCCCATTTTTGAAAAGTTGACATTTTAGGTTTCATTTTCATTTCTGTGCGTTTTGTTCTTAGTCAATAGACAAGGGTTAACAAGGCCAAAACTCAGCCAGAAGCAGAGCACGTTGCTCTGGCAAGCCTAACAGGAGGCACCTGCTGAAGCTGTTCAGTTCCCACCCTCACCACCACTTTCCACAGACATGGAGATTAAGGAATGGTCATCTTCACTGCATATGTGCCTGGTTGCCACTAAGGTGGAGCATTAATTAACTTTCATCATTAGCCAACACATTCAAATATGCAGTTCTCAGCATACATAAGGAAATAACTGACTCAAAGTTTTTACTAGATACCCCAGATGTCTTCTAGTGATTAGGACCAGCTAGTAGGGAAAAGAAAAGTGAAGGGACTGACACTTTACAACATGATTTAGTGTAAAATCCCAGGAACAAAAAGTACTTCTGAATGCCCTGGACCATTTCCTTTTAATATGCACAGCAGCAGATGGCAAATGCCATGGTAAAGTGCAGATTACAGAAACCACTTTGTAGTCACGATCAGAATTCAAATAAGCAAAGCATTAGATGTGGCATGCCATTATGGATGTGGCTACTTTGCCCCCTCAAATGTATAGGCATAATTCTTACAGCAAGAGACTAGTTTATATATTAAAATAAATAAATAAATAAATAAATACTTTTTTTTTTAAAAAGGACACATTGAAAAGACCTGAGTGGCTTAAATGTAGATGAATGGCTTTTATACTGTTTTGACTATTTTATGTCTAAAAAACAGTAAAATAAATGAGTTCCCAGAATCCTTTAACTTATTTTCAAAGCAATTTTAATCATGTTTCTGTACAAAATTGACCAAAGATTGATTACAAAAGGCTATAAATGTAAAGTGTTCTCCGATATCCAAGTACATCAAATACAGCTTGATGGGGTTATGATGGGGGTGGGGCAACAACCCTTCAGTTCTGTCATGTGTACACCAACTTCACAAAAATACTCGTAAGAGTCACAGAGTCTCGAGACCATGACAACAAGCCTAATATATACAGGATGAAGATCAGCCTTGTTTGAAAGAAAAGCCTTGTTTGAAAACTTAAGCAAGCTGTGTTCTACGTCACTAGGCATGCCCAATGCTCCAAGTGCACTGAAAAGATAAGAACGCTGTTTTTTTTTTAAAAAAAAAATCTTCAAAATCTCCTTCAAAACTGGTTAGGAAGAGCCCAAGACGCAGTCAGTGTGGGTCAGTGGGCTTCCAGTTCTTCACTGGCTTTACTGACCTAGACTAGCTGACCCCTCATCGGACAACTGAACAGGTTCATGGGTTTATGGGTCTGTGGGTGTTTCCAGGGAGAGTAGATATACACAAGGTGGATGGATCACCGCCGCGTGGGCATCAGTAGCTGTGTGGCTGTGACCGAGTCTGGGAAAAGGTTGTGGTAGGTGGGGAGGGGCACATAGGCAGCTGTGATCATTTTGCCTGGTGAGTGGAAAACAAGACGTGCACTTCAGCAGGAGACACACACAGAAGGACCATAGAGGCTGTTAGAAATTCGACTGTTTCAGTCAGAGATGAGCTGGGACATGTCTTACCTGCGAACCAGCGTCCATGCAGGGCGCTCACAGAAGCCATGGCGGCGGGGATGGAGGGACACTTCACATACACGTTACCCTAAGAGAACAGGAGCGAATGAGTCAATGCAAGCCTGAGAGAAACCAGAAGGGCACAGGTTGGTCTGACCACCATTCAAGGCTGCATGCCACAGAACGTACCTGGGGAGAGTTCTTGTCTACATAAATGTGTATGATGCCTCCATGCTTGTTGCACTCTTCTATGACATCATCCCGAATCTCTGAGTCCCAGCCAGGTTCATTTTCTCTGCAAAGAAGAAAAAAAAAGGTGGTTTTGCTGTTAATATGCACTGATATCTTAAAACACCCATGTGCACACCCATGCACGCAGACAGCGCTGGAGAATCGTGACTGCAGGCACGTGCACACAGAATTCTGGAGCAACTCACGACTGAGGGTTGAACATGTTGGAGAGCTGCAGGCAGTGGGTGGCCAGTGGTTGTGTGGGAAGGTTCATGGCCTGGTTCATCGCAGGGCTGGGGATCAAGGCAGGGGTCGCTATGGCACAAACACAGACAAAGTTTCACTTACGGAAGTCTTCGTCAAATACAGTATGGCAAGTATGATACAGTTTCACAACAGGCAAGTTTCCCTTTTTTGTGCACCAAACCCAACAAGAATCTCAGAGATGTATGGATGAAATAATCACAGTAGCCTACTGAACATGTAACAAGAACCAATGGCACAATTCCTGCCCCTTACAAAGCACAACTGTACAAAATGTATGACTTTTTCCCAGATTCATAACTCAATAACTGCATTTACATGTAGGTGCCAAATTTGATTAATCTCTTTGCATACTTCAGTACTGCTATGTTAACAAGGTTTTATAGACAAAAGGGTCTATAAAACAATGTGTGTATTGAGGTGGTATTTTACTGAAAGGGCAAAGATACAGAATATAAAGAGAAGACAGAATGCAAAACTCAGCCTAGCACCTCCAGGAACTGAGGAAATAAGAGAAAGCGCACAATTATTCTTTCACAGAAGCACACTGAGCAAACTGTTATGATACACATGCAGACAGATCGTCCTCACCTCCAGGCAAGTTAGCAAACGGAATGGAGCCGGTCATTTGCAGGGCCTGTTGTGCAGCAGGGGGAATCTGCAGGCCTGTACCTAGGTGGAGTGGAAAAAGACAGAAAATATAATACAATGCAACAGCAGTACATCTCAACATTCCAGTGCAAAAGGCACTCTATGACCTATGCTTATGTGGACCCCAGCAGATAGGGGCACAGCACCCTGATGCCTACCCTCTGCGAGGCGAGCCATGAGCTGCAGGCGGCCCGTAGTGCCCAGGTCAATGCCCGTGCGCTCCAGCTCATCGTTGTCCAGGAAGGAGCTTGCCGAGGAGCCATCCGAGCGCTCCGTCACGTGGCCCACCTTCATGGGCCGGCCAGCCAACTCAAAGCCATTCAGCTGCTCCAGGGCCTTCTTGGCGCACTCAGCGTCAGCGAACTGCCATGCAGGTAGGGCAGAAAAATCAATAGTAGGCTTCGGCGTATAGGCCACGTAGTAGGCCTCGGAGACTTGGTTCAGACAGACAGCTCAACCTTGACGTATTTTTTCAGTCATATTTCAGCGTAATTCGTATGTCATTTCATATCCAACTTGAGACCTTTATAGACGGAACTCTGTTTAATTAGTCAGACCTGATTTAATGTGACCAACCCCTCCTGAATGTGCCCTGGTGATGTTCAGTATGCCATGCTTCTTGACACTGTGTATTGCTGTGTCAACAATTGTCTCAACGCAACCTTTTATGACAATATTATGACTTAATAAATATGATTAATTAAGGAGACACTCACTGATATGAAGCCGTAGCCTTTGGACCTGCCTGTCTCACTGTCCATCATCAGTTGGATGCTCTCAATCTAAGCCGGAAACACGTAGGCCACACTGAGTGGGATGTCTTCCACATTAACATTTGTGTCATTTCTCCACAAGTGTGTAGGGGTAGAGGACTTACCCTGCCGAACGGCTCGAAGATGCCTCGGAGCATGTCCTCCGTGATGTTGAAGTGCAGTGAGCCAACGTAGAGTCGCATGGGCCCCGCGCTGCCCTTCTGCAGGATACTGGCAGCGGCGGCCGCTGCCGCCCGGTTCTTCTCGGCCTGGAATGCACACACAGAGAGAGAGGGAGAGAAAGCGTGAAACAGAGACAGAGAAACAGCCAGAGAGAGACTGGCATTTAGACGGCAGGTGCAAGGGCGAATGACCATGCAGGATCGTTCGCACCTGTGATGCCTGGACAATGATGGGCACCCCCAGTAGCTTCTGTCCCGTCAGCCCGATGGCCAGCGGCACAGATGTCGCCTCCACAAATTCAACGTAGGCAATGCCCTTGGACCTGCGTGAGTTCCTGTCTGAAATCATCCTCACATCACGCACCTCAAATTAGAAATAAATAAGTATTAGGCAGTCACTAACAATGATGTTCATACATGCTCAAGAAAATATACATGTGGAGAAATAAGGCTGTAAGAGGTAGCAGCTAAGCATACTTTGCCCACGGCAGAAAAGAACTCCTCCAAGTCTCTGGGTCGGATCCTGGCAGCCAGCTGCATGCAGAACACAGTGCGGGCATCTCTCTCCTCTGCGCTGAGATTGTCAATTGGCTGCCTGTAGGAAGAGATTAGTGTCAGTACTAATCAGGCAACTAACCGCACCCCCTTCAAGGAATTTAGGATTAGAAAAGTTCAGAGCTTCAGTATGGTCATGGCAAAATGATGCATACAAAAAAAAAAAAAAACTGTAGAAACTATTATTCACTACAACAATCTATGGAATAGTATGCTAATCAGGGTTTAGTAATAAAAGGAAGCAAACTTCAAATGATTCACAACTTCACTGATTGGAGTAGGGGTGGCTAATGACAGGAGATGAAAAGAGAAATATTACAATGAAAAAAGAAAAGTTATTTTACCTGATGGGGCTTTTGTCTCTCTTTGTGGGGCTCTTGCTTCGAGAACGCCTGCGACTATGATAAACAAAAAGACAGGGGAAACAGGGCAGGTCATCTTTGTTCAAGAGTGGCTGTGTATGCGTAGACACACCACACACATTTAGGAGGCAGCAAGAACCACACAAGAGGGAGATTAGATCATAAAAACCTTAGTTTGGTGGCATGAGGTGGGCCACTCTTCCCTCCAGGACCACCGTTAAATTTCGGGCCCAAACTATGACATAAAACAAGGGTTTGTCTGAGCGTCAAAGCCGAGCCAACATACAGCAGAGAGGGCTGCAGCATGCTGGTGCGAGAGGGCTAGTCTTTTTCATCCTAACAGAGAGGATACCAATAAAGTTGAGCTAACAGGAAGACACTGTATTACATGAGCTTAGGATGGCCCTCTAGAACCAGGATGGAGCAGACTTTGTTGTCCCCGGTTTCATGTATACTAGGTGAAGACATACTTGCTATAAAAATGTTGTTTTTTTAAAAAGTGCATCACACCCAACTTAACACCAACACTAGTAACGGCTTGCTTGGCGTGTAATTATTATAGTGCATGTCTAAAGACAAACATGCAGTAATGGTCATTAACACCTCAGCTGTAACAACATTACAATACTGTTAACAAACTAGCACAACTGTCCACCAGACAGACCAACCACCTTTAAAACAAAACAAGAACTTTTACCTTAACACAGCCACAAATCCTTCTGTTTGACCCTACTGTAAAAACCATAGATATGAAAAATCTGTGGTGAAATTATGGACTATTTACAGGTGGAAGGACAGAGCAGTTCCCTTGCTGCGCTCCTGTCATGGCCCAGATCACTTCACATCTCCACTTTGCTAAACAAACCTTTATGACCTGGGATGGGATCAAATCACACCTGCTCTATTAATGCTAACTTGTATTGATTAACACTGCTAAGGAAGTTGATACACCAAGACGCATGCTGCAAGTGAGAAACAGTAGGCAATTCAGCCTGTAACTGTGAGGGGAGGAGTGAGACCACCAGACATAGCAGATCCAAATAGAAAAAGAAGAAATAACCCCAGGACCCCCATGTCAGATTAATCCTGTCCGAATAGGTATAATGATGCAGTTTGGCCCACTTGTGCTACGGCATTGCTATACAAAGTGAGGCCTGAGTAAACATTTGACTGAGTGGTCAGCAGAGCTTTCTATAGATCTCAGACAACACCCAGTCCTCAGTATTCAGACAGCGGTCATGATGCTCAGCTCTAGATAAGCCTGTACGACAAATGTCAGGAGCTATACTTACTAGGGACTCTTGCGGCCACGGTAGCGGCCGTGTCGTTCGTGAGTGCGAGAGTCAGAGTGGGGGCGCTCTCTGCTACGTGAGCGCTTCCTCTCACGGCTGCGGCTCTTGCGCCGCTCCCGGCTCTTCCGGCGCTCCTTGCTCCTGCTCCTGCGCCTCTCTGCACTCGCACTGCGACTCCGGCTGCGACCATGTTTTTTCCTGGGGGAAATCACATCGATACAAGGGAAAAGTGTGCAGCGCGCCAACTTCATCTGTGTGCAGGGTGACGAGATCACACACTTGTACCAAATGGTAAACCAAAAGGGGTTACTTACTTCCTGCTGTGCTCATCATGGCCATTTGCACTAGAGGACTTGCTGTCATCCTAAGCGGGGTCGATAGAAGAACATCGTGAGGACGGAGAGGATACATAGCAAGTCGTCAAGGGGATGGGGGGGCGGGGATGAGAGAAGATACAAAATATAATCATTTAGAAAAGCAGAATTAATCTCTCTCAATTTGTCTGTTCTGGACAGGCTTCTACCAGCAGGGTCCATAGTTATTTTTTTCCATTCTCAACTTCAGAAGGACATTTTTTTTTTTCCTTTTTAACTACAGTGTTCTCTGTCACAAAGTCAAATATTTTGCCCAAGAAAAAGAATAGAGAATATAGAGGAAAAGATCCCATCAAGCTGAAACGTCTTGGCATGCTAAGAGAAAGCCCACGTTGTCTGGCAGGACCCCCATGTCCAGAGTCTGACAGTGGCAGTACCCTGCTATCTTAAGCCTAAAGCTTGCTGCTAAGGGCAGGGTCGCTAAAGGGATTCCCACAGTTGAGGCCGTGTCATTCCACGAGATCTTCACCCCATTAGAGCGGTCGGACTGTGAGAGCGCGATGCCATCTCTGTCTCACATCTCGTCCTGAAGCAGACAGGGATTTACACGGCTTAGTCATAACGGCTCCCAAGAGACACGGCATCAAAGTAATCCAAAAAAAAAAAAAAAAGTGATGAAAGAATTTAAGATACCACTGAATACCTCATGAAAGGTTTTGTGCCCACTGTACAGATTAACCATCTTTGGGAAGGCTTTATTTATTTATTTATTTATTTATTTATTTATTTATTTTTGTTTAAAAAAGGCAAACTAAAAAGAAACCTGTTCCTAGTAATGGAACTCATTTACTTGATGTATCACACTAATGGAGCTTGCTGTGAGTTATGGTAAATTGGATTAAAGAGGAGCATGAACTTGATGTATAATATGAACTTGAGCTATAGTTAAGGGCATGCAGAAATCAAGATGCTGACTTATTTGATCTGGAGACCATCACAAGAGATTGGCTAGAGAGACAGTATTCATATTCTGAAATTTTACTTTACATATTTTACCAGGGGTTAAAAGTGTACCTGATCTGTATATTTCAAAGCTCTTCTTTTGTACGAAATACTTTAGGATTGTTGACCCGATGAGAACGTGTGTGATGTGTGCATGATGTAGCTGAAATCTACCACTTCATATAACCGCAATAAAAACTATCACTATGGATGATGGCACTGGTACATAAAATTTCATCCTTGTCAGTCAATAATAAAAATGTGAATACTGTCTCTGCTTCATGTTGGGTTATGTCCCTGTTTTTTCCACTGCCATTCATCTTGTTGACACCAAACAGGTGACCGGATGTTCTAAGATGAAGATCTTTTGGTATTTGACCCAAGGGATCACATACAGCAATATATTCCGCAATGACTACCTTACTTTTTTCACAGTTCACACTGGAATCAAAGGTGTATTCAGGGAAGTAGAGGTGAGATATCATTAGGCAAGTCTATAAAAGAGATAGATGGGCATTTATTTGTAATTCAGATTCTTTTCTGAAGCATCATACAAACAACATCATTGTCTTTACCACTCAGACAGATTTGTCAGACATATGCTATAAAAACACAGAGCTTCCGAGTTGCCATAATGTAACAGCTACTCAGTCATGTGCAAAACAGCATTGGTGCCTTCTAATGTAGCTAGAGTTAAAGCGCCTAGTGCGGTTACCAACCTTCTTGTAAGGAGCTTCGAGCATGGCCTCGATATCAAAGTCGTCCGCCATTGGTAGCCTGTTCGTTAAAAACATGTTATATTAATTAACGAACAAATAAATCCTTATTTTAACGGTAATGATGTTACGTTAGCTAGTGAGAGTATTCATTCTTATATGAACTACCTAAGATACAGCTACATCACATTTTAAAGGGTATGCTGGCTAGCTATTGTCGCTAGGTTAGCTAGCCACTGCAGTAGGTTTACATCTACGTGAGAGATTCTGGTTATTTTAGGAAATAATAAATTCTGTAAGATAATTATTATTATGGTTTTGACCGTCTGGATACGTCAATCAAACAAGCAATTTGATCTGGCCGGTTGGACACGCCAGTCAAACGAACACTCGTCAAACAAAAATTCGTTTAACAAATCCCGATTATAACAAGATACCTCTTGAATATTACAAGGAACGTTTTAATAAACATTTTAGCTAATAAAACTCATACTTTAGAAGAAGGGGTACATGAAATATGAAGGATAGGGGCAATTTCAAACGTGAGCACAGTAAATGTTGCACGTTTTCTTGCTAGATAGCTAAGCTAACCTAGCTATGATAGCAAGCTAGCTACTTAACTAAGTCGTCTCAATAGAAGCGTTAACGCTAGCTAGGCCCAGCTAGGCCCAAGAGAGTAGAAACGACTGACGACTCACAAGAAGTAAGAAACATTAGCTAGCAAGCTTCAATGTCGGCTTAGGATAGCAAGCGAGACACTAGTAAGCATTAATTGGCCAAAAGTAACACGAACTAAATTGCTAAATTACCTTCACTGCTGTTTTCCGTTGAACTTCGTCGTGAAATGATGTCACACCGGACATACAAGGAAAAACACGAACAGCTAGCTAGCTGTATCGACTTAGCTAGCTAACTAGCTAACGTTATTTTTACTTTAGACTTTTTGTAATAGTCCTTACTGTGATTACTTAACACCGAATATTAAAGTAATGAAATGAAGCAACAAAAGACAGTGACATATATCTCCGCAATAGGCAAAACGGTTAGCTGTAGCGACCTAACCAGCTAGCTAACTAGCTATATTTGTTTCTGTGAGTTCACCTTCTGTAGGCAACTTCCTGGATATCGCACAAAATGGCGATCGTTTTTAAATGGGGATTCCCAGTCACGACTGCAGGGCTTCCTTTACTCGGCCCACAGAGTTGAGACGGTTTACCCCGAGGCCAGGGGACTACGTTAATGACATATTTCTGAGTACAGTGATGAATTAGAATTATAATATTGCTGACATATTTGTACAAAACAAAATACAGATTACAGGATACTCTTGGAGATTGGGACATATGATTTGCATACACCGTTAAGTTAATTGCTTTTTAATTTTATCAGAGGCAGTTTCTCAAAAATCAGCAGTGGCATCTTGGAGAGGAGGTTCTTATTTCCCTAAATACATAAAAGTGAAGAATACAGTGAATAGTCACTTCACTGGTTCACACCAGCATATCCTTCTGTGATTATGGTACAGGTCTGCCTTTTCTTAATACTGCAAGTGAACGTTCACACATATCAGTTATAAACTCCTGGTGCTATTACTAGGGTATATTATAATTTATTGCTGTGAGAGAGTCTATATTGACACTACAAATTTGGTCACCTTTGAACAATTGGAAGACTGCCTTGATCCTGAACATAACCCTGTAATGATTTGGGCAACAAATAAAGTTATCAGTTAAGTTAAAGTTATCAGTAAAGTTATCAGGTCCTCAAAGTAGATCAGCATTCAGGTGATTCTGATCATGAATGCCTTAATCCCTGTTAGACTGAATTAGTTTTTGGGGGGTATTAACAGAACTTGTTTGAACTGGAAAATAAAAAAATTATATGACATGACAAAGCTGCGACTTTAAAACAAGACAAGGCATATCATGTAACAGACTGGAACAGCTTCCGCAGTTATTTCACAGTTTAGAGTAATAAAGTTGTACTGAGCAGTTTATGACTGTAGTTATACCGTAAAGTTCTACAGACTTTTGTTCCTATCTAACTACTTATTTGGTGCTTTGTAATGTTCATATATATCCTCCAAATGTGCCACATCAACATGTTAATCAAGCACACAAAAATAGACATATTTTAATATGTAGAATTATTTAAAACTTAGGGTAATAACAGGAAAATCTTTCTTAACATGCACATACTCATACACAGTATACAGTTTGGATGTAATGGAGAGAAAAGCTTGTTAACTCATTTTACATGGCAACAACTATTCATGATCCTCATAATCACCTTTTTATGAACTTTTTATACAGAGGGAAGTGGAAGATGTTAGTAGATAGTGAGACTGTATTTTGAAGAAGGTGGGGAGGTGGGGAGAGGGCATGTATACATAACCTACATAACCACTTTTACCAAATTTATTTACAGGACAAATAACAATTGCCTTCAGAACCTATATGGCCAGATAATTTTAGTCTTCTCTATTCAGTTGTTCCTTACAAATAAAATAAATGTAAAAAATATACATATAAAATAAAAAAAAAATATTTTCATGGTCATAGAATAAATGAAAATCAGTTGCTATAAAAATTCACTATTTCACTAGACACTTTTCATAGTTCTATTTTACCCAGGTTTAATTTCATGATCAACCTGTTTGAGAATTGTTTTTATTTTATTATTGTTTTTATCATAATTGTTTTTTTATTTCTGTTTTATTAGACATACAAGCCTATAATGTAATTTAATCAGAATGCAGGTTATGGGGTGTGAGTGTAAGGAGATGGATTTATGTCAAATTATTTTGTTACATGCTGTACACAGACAAAACCGACATTGCAGAAAATTATGAGTCCAACCCTCAGAGAGTCACTATCATCTCTGTGTTTGTGCATTTTTAGGCCTTTTAAGGTGTCGTACAAAAAATCTCATAGAAGGTAAACTTCATGTATCCTCTCTGGCTATACACCTCTGTGAAGCAGCTACACACAGCCATTGAGAAGCAGTCTGATCAATGGTTGCGTGTACATGATTGACCATCTGTGGCGTGCGAGAAGGTGGAACTTATAAACAATGGGCAGTGCAATCCAAAAACAGACGAACAGCATATGGCAATTGTAGAAAACAAATGTCCACATGAAAGGAAAACCAAATCCCAGATTTGTTTAGAAATCCTCACTAGACACATTTTTTTTAAGATCCCAAAATGAGGACCCCAAAAAACCGACGCAAGGTCACCCTAGCAGGGGAGTCCTGACAGGTCAAGCATGTCAATGTCATATATACTGTACAAATTCTATACAGTAATTTACACTATAATAACAGTAAACAAATTATATTAAGAAGAAAAAATATACATATAGTATATATAACTGCTATATGTGGAAAACAATGATCTACAACAGGTATGAATATTGTGCATTCCCCTTCATTTTCAAAGTAAATGTAATTACATTTAAGTACATTAAGGTTATCAGCTGTGATGAGATAATATAGTACCTATTGTAAGACACCTAGTGTAAAACCTTTGGCACTCTTGAACCTTATTCTGCTGTCTCTGCAGGCTGCTGTTGCTCAACATGAAGTATACATTAACTAAGAGGTTGCATGCAGTCAATTTTAGTATACTGTAGACAGACAAAAACTATTCCCATTTGTTTCCAGAATGTGAATGTACTATCACCATTCTTGTTAGCTAGCATCTGTTTGACCCATAGGTATACATATTGAAGACCTTGATAGCTGAGTGAGGATGTACTATTAAAGCCATTTTTTTTCAGGGGCCTATCCATACTAGAAGTGTCCCCTATAGATTTGCATTGACTTTTGCCCATATTTCTTTGATATGTAATCAAACTGGAAGGCTTTTTATTTCTTCAGACCAAAAAAATCTGATATTTCTTAATATAATTTATTATTTTCTCATATTATTTTCTTATGACTTCATTGTGTGTGTAACCTTTCAGGGCAGCAAAACTATTTAGAAATGGTACTCAAAACTGTTAGGCTGGTCAATGATGTAATTAACTAGAACTAATTAAGTGAATAATACATGCACAAATTAATGTTTGTTACTCTTGTAAGCTTTAATGTGAAATAAAACTATATGGATACTTACACACAAAATGTATTGTCACAAAACAAGTGGAAATTGATGCAGGAAATTGGGAATTGATGCAGGAAAACCTGGAACACCTCATAATTTCTGTTATATATCTGCATTTTTTGTGGATGTGTTTATATTACATCCAAACACATCAATTCATTTTATAACACGGTATGTACCAGTATGGTGTGCCCTCATGATGTTATGACATCATCAGCCGGCTTGGACTGTAATATGTATTGGTGATTGGTGATTTGTGTCTCTGAGCACCTCGGTTCCTGCGATTCAGATGCTTGATCTTCATCTAGAGGAACATTAAAGAAAAGCTCATCATCAAAGCAGAACTCATCAGTTGGTGAGGCAAGATATGGCAGCTTGAGCACCAAGCCTGTCAGCACACCTCCGACTGCAGAAATACTAATGGTGCTTCCCAGTGCCACCACTTGATACAAAGCTTGTTCCTTAGCAGTGCGGCCTAGACCAGCCTCCAGTCCTGGGATCAACTTCTGGAGTTCCCCTAACTGAGGATCTCCTTGTTGGGGTGCACGATAAGAAAAGGTCTGGTAGAGGCTGGGGCCATACGTTTCCTCACTGGCCAGCAAGATTGCACAAATGCCAGCTATGGTTGAAATGAGTCCCGTTAGTCCATGGAGGTTGTGGATGCCACACTGGTCCTGAAGGCGCAGTCTTCGTGCCAGGAATGGACTGAGGTACTTATATCCCAGCATGCAAGCCGTGCAGCCCAGCATCCCAAGCACATAAGCAACAGCAGGTGAGATCATCATGTCAACTGAGGCACCGACGGTAACCCCTCCGGCCAAGGTGACGTTCTGGACGTCGGCCATGCTGAGCTTGCCATTTTTGCTGAGCAAGGCTGAGAGGGCGAAAGCAGTAAGTGTGGATGCGCTCAGACCTATGAAAGTGTGGAGAATGGCACGGTGCTGGTCATCCCCCCTCAAGGTCAGTGCACAGTTGAATGAAGGCCAGAATACCCAAAGGAACAGGGTACCTAGTACAGACAGTAGATCAGACTGGTAGGTAGTACCTTCTTTGGAATGGCCCTCGTTCAGACTTGGTCTATACAGGATAAAGGTGACACCGAGACCAAAGTAGCAGGCAAACAGGTGGATAAGAATTGAGCCACCAGCATCGTTGATTTTCAGGTGCTCAACAACAATCCATTCTGTAACTCCGAACACAGGCACCTCCAGCAAGGCCATGACCTACGGATGATGCATCATCTATCATTCACAACTCGTCAACTGATTAAAATGAAGACTTAATCATCTAAAGGGAAAGAATGTCATGAAGAAAAATAAAAACAAACTTACTAAAAGCTGTACAGGACTGGTCTTCCCCAGCACTGCCCCAAATGAGATCAGTACCACTGCACAAGCAAATTCTGCATTTATGAGGTTGATCACTCCCAGGTGAATCTGGCCATCATAATAGAAATGGAAGAAGCCCTGGACCAAAATGGCCCACTGAATTGCAAATGTAGCAGTCAGGAAGTTGAACACCATTCCACCAAAACCGTAGCGACGAAAGAAGGCCAGGAGGCAGCCAAAACCAATGAAGATCATGACCTGGATGTCAGCAAAAAAAGGATAATCTTGGTACACAGTATTCTCCAAAGGCTGTGTCTTATTGTTTTGTAGCAGTGCATTGGTCTGGTCATCATACGTCACAAAAACTGAGTACAGGACCACAACCAAGACTTCCAGTGCAAATACCAGCACTGGAAGCCGTACTCTCAAACTTGTGGAATTCTTCTTCATGCTGTTTGAACGTCTAAGATGAGGTTTCCTTTCTTCTTATTATTTCTTTTACTGTGTTGTCTTATTTCTTGTGTTTATATTCTCATTGGGCTGATAAGCAAGGCTGTGGTGATTGGCTAGAAAGCTGGCATTCTCCAACTGTAGATTATCAGGGCCAGGGATGGGCAGCTGCACTTTGGCCTTTGGTAGCAGTGGGTCTCATGGTTTATAAACACTCAGCAACTTAGAGTGCTACACTCTAGGTCATTCTGTTACAAGACAATGAATGGATAATTATGTGGAAGGCGGCAAAATGACAGGAAAAGACAGAGTGATCGTTAGCATGCTAGAAACTAGAAATCAATTGGGCAAAATGTCAGACTTCTACTGATTTCAAAGAATAGGGCGCATGAGGCACCTATGCTATGCTCCTTTTCTCTGATGGTTTTCTATGTAACATCACATTCTAAAAGCTTGACTTGTTGATGACCCAGTTTATACAATTCTATTAAACCAACAGCAAGTGTAAATATTTGCTCAGAATGGTTACAGTCTTAAAGACGAAGTCATTGTCATTTTTGGTTCTCAATCCTGAGAGAACTTTCCCGTGCCTTTGTCAAATGTAAAACTCTGCATTTTTATTAAGCATAACAGTTTTTTGTTTAACACAGTCTATGTTTATTGTACCTGAAGTCTCATAAGAAATCATATTTAAAACTGTATATGCAGTCCCATTAACAATGACTATTGAAAGACAATTGCCAGATTACAAGCTACATACTACTGTCTGAGGTATAAATTACTCAAGCATAGTATCCACATTATTTACATAGTTTAATTTATTGTGTAATAAAATGGTACTATCATCACAGGAGTACCATCCATTGTTACTAAGAAGTGCTAAGTTTCTGAATCCTTACAACTAAGAACACAGAGTTGGTACAGTTTCAAAGTTAAGCTGTACAGTCCATACTTCCACAGTTTCTCCACATACTGACTAATTCACAACACTATGAAGAAATAAAAGCATAATCAAAATTCTTTTAATTGAATTGAGGTAGCAAATAAGAAGTGTACTTTATATTTGTCAGTATATTGTTTAAACTGTATAAGCATATTGTACTTATTAGAACCAGATTTTTAAAGTCATAATAAATATTATTTTAGCTGAACAAAACTATATTAAACTTAAGAAAATAATTTGAAAATCACTTTTAAACAAAGATAACCACAGCAACATGTGTAATAAAATGACAATTTATTGCATTTGTGCAGACAACTCTACAAAATGGTCCAGAGAAACCATTAGCCATGTAATGCAGAAGCATTTGACAAGGTAAAATAATAATATCATGTATTTCTTTTAAATATGTTATTATAGAACACAATAGAGAATACATAGTGCTATTTCTTTAAAATACTAGACTTGCATGGGCACACAAATTAAACAACCAAGCTAAGATATAACTCTATAATATTTCTGTTATTTACAAAACTGTCCACCAAGACCTTGCCTTACTTCAGAGTGTTAAAACTAAAACGCACAGTCACACATACACACACACACACACACACACACACACACACACACACACACTCATGGCTTGTCTCTTGCTTTTGTCCTCTTTCTTTGTTAGAACTTCTTTCTTACACACACACACACACACACACACACACACACACACACACACACACACACACACACACACACAGGAGAATGAACTCTAAAAAAAACACAACATAAAACACCTATGTACCAAGATCAGCATCTCTGGATCTTCACTATACCTACAATACAATGTACAATGTATTACTGCTCGTCCAAGGGCAGAATACAAACACCAACTGTGTAGAAATGCTAAATGTCATTCTCTAGTTCTGGCTGGGTGCTCACATTGTGGGGATAATATTAGAATTCATAGGACGTGCACGCATGTCTTTCGCAGAACCAGGAGCTAAGTTGCACATCATAAAGCTGAGAATGAATCAGTGTCCACTGAAAAGTCACCAACCTACAGATACATGCCAACATGGAGAGCAGACCCACAGGAATAAGCCGAGTGATGAACTCATAAATCTCATCCATTCATCTACAAAATATCCAATGACCTGTAATGTGGCATTCCTCACAAATAACTGCAGGGACAGGCTACCCTGAGAAGCAGCACATAAGTTGTAGTCCATGATCAGCTCCCCAGACCTTCATAGTTTTGTTTTGTTTTTTCCATTTCATTTTTTTCATTTAGCACTAGAGATCTTTGAGAGATCAGTACGAGATCTTAGGTCAGAATCCAGCTACAACCACTACAGATAGTGTAGGTCAATGGACCATCTTTGACTAATTAAATTATTTCTAACCTAACTATACCTTTCACTTAGTGCAGAGTCCAGTGGTAACATTCTAAACCAAGATAATGAAGCTACAGTAACTCCAAACTCTATTCAGATGGACTAATTCCTGAAGTGTCTTCACCAAATGCTATTCAGATGGAATAATTCCTGATGTGTCTTCAGATGGAATAATTCCTGATGTGTCTTCAGATGGAATAATTCCTGATGTGATTTAATTTACCTATACTCTATGAAGTCTGAATAGCCCTTCCTGTTGAGGAAGCCACAGGTCTTACTTATTATTGCATTAGTAGTAACTCTTATATCTCTTGATCCTCACCACTTTTCCATGCTGTATACTCTCGACTCAGATGTATTGTTTACATCATTCTTTTCACACTGGTTCCTTTAGGATTCTGATCTCTCACTGAATCACATTCTTAAATTTACTGCATATTTTCTGCCTGCAGCTGTCATACACGAGTAATCATTAGCACCTTCAGAAACACCTGCGGTTAATTGAAATACAAATCTAATTTTACCTGGTCATTTTATTGACCTCGCTGAACTATCGGTAGAAAACAGTATGCTTTCATCGCAGGCTATGAGTCGACATTGCATAATAAGCAGGAGTCGTGATTCAAAAATATTCATAAATATATAGAAAGCAGTTTTCCTTAAAGCAAAACTTCACAACACAGAATGATGAGGGAAACATAAGTGGTAATAAAAAAAAAAACATCAACACAAAACCAATGAGGAAATGAACACCATAATATGCACAATATATTCATAGATCTCTAGGCATATTCAACCATCACCTCACAGTGTCTAGCTAAGTTCTGTTCTAATGTATCTGAATGAAATCAGAACCATCTCTCTAATGTAGAGGCTCTGATATGCTACAGAGGCTGACATGTCATGGACCATTTTTCTGGACACAGGCCAAGTCTAGCCTCAAACTAAGATTTCACTTTCCATGGGAATTTACCGTTTTTAGTCTAGAACTAGCCTTGATCTCTGTCCAGCCCTGTAATGTAGAAGGACACCAAGATATGGAGAGCCCTTGGCATGACTATGTATAAAATAATTTCTGATGTTCTATATTTTACTGAGGAGAAAGCTGTTTTTAAAAAGAAACATGGCCATCATCACTTGGTTTGATGATCAGTACTTTACTGTACACCAAAGGTATGGCATGATATATTCTTGTATGTTAAATCTCATGGATCATAAAACATTTAAAGATAATGAAATTAGGAAGATTGAGAAAGCTACTCATTAAAAGTTAATTAAAATATATGATAGGCTTCTACATAGTAATTCTTACTTGTTCAACCGGTGTCATCCTAGCTGGGTAAATTACTGAGATAAAGTAGATACTGAGATATTGGATAAAGTAGATCTTTCAAATCAATTGTCAAAGAAAACTACAATGGGGAAATGGGAACAACAACAGATCTCACAATAAAGGAATGGCAGATAAACAAAAACAATATTCAATTTTCAGATTCTAAAATTTTGTGGCGTTTATTGATCGCTGAAATAGCTCAATAACCTTTAAAAATTTCTCTATCACTGCCAATAGGATTTTTATAATAATAGGTGATCTTTTTTGCTATATGTACTTAGCTATGCTGGTTTGGTAATTATGCAGTAGCAAAACAGTAAGAAAAGTAGAGCAAAAATTCCATGGTAGACACTTTGCCTGAGATCAGTTAATCAACATATCAACTGGCTCTCATTTAGGCCTTCACTCAACCATATGAATAAAGCGCAGACACTGACATGCAAACGGATAAGGTGTACTCTAACACTGTAAGGAGCTCTGTAAATAAAGAATGTTCCACACAAACACTTCAGTTCCTCTGTCCGAGTCAAAGTGACCCAAACCCTGTAGTACTTGTTATTATGCGATTTCCCAGACAAGTTAAGCCTAGTCATATGCTAACTTATACTGTTAATAGATATCATCCATTGCATGCACTAGATGTAGCACATGCCTGGAAATATGTAATATACAAAAAAGCACGTCACTGTGGTGCTTCTTGTGTTAACCAGTGTCAGATCATTTTCATGGTCTGTTTCTATCCTTCTTTTTTTTGGCTTATATATTTACAGGTTAATGGCAGCGGCAGCATCCCCAACACAGTTTGATTTTAAATGAAAACAGCACTAGTTTGTCTTTCAACCTCACAATTATACACAAGACAACAGAAATATTAGATTTTTTCACTAGTCTATTCAGTAAACATATTTTCTTCATTGTAATTATACAAAAAATAAGATAATAGTTTGGATAAATGTATATTTGTATAATCTACTTCTACTATAAGTAAACATATAACAATCATTTTTAAGCAGCGTGTGTTTCCCATACAGATGATGCTTACATATAGGATATTTGAGTCATGGAACATAACTCTGATAAGAATAGAATGTGCGAAATTTCTTTTCACATTAGACAGTGATACATTACTGGCAAAGTTGTGAGAAAATATGTTTGTTGCATCGTAGAGAAGTGAATGATGGGCAGGGAGAGAATATTTCTTTGCCAATGGCAAAAAATTGGATTAACTGTACTGACTTTTAACTGCTGAAATGTGATGTTTCAAATATTTCTGTGAAGTGACTCACATGGTACAATTTCATAATAGTTAATAACCATAGACCCTGTCTTTATCATACATAAAGAGAAAGTACAGATTAAACATAAAAATGCCTGTCAAAATTGTTTTCTTATTATATCCATACAGCACAAATCTCTCATTTTTAAGTATTTGGCAAGAGGTGGTTTTTATCACATTAGCTATTTAAAAATGCTGATGGTTAAATATTTATTTGTATAGATAAACTCTTGAAATATAAATCTATTTTATTTTCATATGTTCCTTCTGGGAAAAAAAAAAAATAAAAAAAATAATAATAATAAAAAAAAAAAAAAAAAAAAAAAAAATATATATATATATATATATATATATATATATATATATATATATATATATATATATATATATATATATTTTATTTTTTTTTTTATTTTTTTTTTTTTTTCTCCAGAAGATGCATAAGAAATTATAAATGTGTGTGTGTGTGTTGTGTACAGGTACTGATGAATGTAATTCATTAATCTATTATGTGTGTAATTAGAATTTGAGCTGTGAAAGTAAAACACTGCCATCATGTTCTCATAAAGATTAATAAGAACTTCCACTCTTACAAACAAGTTCAGAAGAAACTCTGTAATCAGTGAGTTCTACTTGACACAAAAACCACATACACACACGCGCACACACACACACACACACACACACACACACACACACACACACACACGAAACCCTATCACCACAAGTTCGTCTATCTTCAGTGGTTTCTCATTATTAAATATGGTGACATGAAGTACTAGGGACTTATAATATAGACTTACAATACAGGTACAGGGCTTTGCTTTAGGTTCACCAGGTTCACACACTGACCCTGCAGATTTTGATTCAAAGTGCTTCTTGGGCAATTAGACAGTACAGTGGAAGACTTTTTTTCTCATCATACAAACCTTTTCCATTTGACCTTTGATTTGAATTAGTATCCAAATGATGCTCTGTCCATGAACTGCAAATGCATATGGTTTGCTTACCACAAAGCATACTTTTTTTTTTCTTTTTCTCAGCAGTACAACATCACATCAGAGTGTTTGGTTGGGTTTAACTAAAGTACCGGAGCAACTTTTGATTCTTGTTTGTGATACCAACCCTCAGACATTAGTGCTAAACACCTACTAATCGTTTTGCGCACTGTAATGGCAATCAAAAGCCACTACACATGGCTGAGTGTAAGTTGTTCATTAAATGAGGACAAACAGGTGAGGGGATAAATAGGAATCAGTGTCACGGTAGAACAAATACTAAGCTGGTGTTCGATAAGGTGTTGATTATGCAGTGCAAAGTTGCCTGATATGTTTGGGGCTATATTGCTTGTGATAAGGTATGAGGATGCTGGGGTGATCAGTCTTTGCTAACAGGGACATGGAATGAGAGACATAAGCAGTGCTAAGTATTGCATTGCCCCTCAAGAATAGATGGTGATGACCTCCCGGCCGCCACCACGCACAAGGAGGACCCGATTGAGACCCTCGGTGAGGACTTCAAGGAACTCCATGTCTGTAAGAAAGATGGTAGGTCAAGGATGGGAACTATAATTAGGTTCAAGGGCAAAATTATTTCTGCAATGCATTCCTAATGCAAATAATATGAATATAATATGAATATGAAAATATGGAAAGTGTGAGCTGGTATCACAGAACAAGGACAAGGGATGAATGCCCTATAGGTTAGTTTAGTGAAACAAAGCATGCTTAGGTAAGATGTGAGCTGAGCGAGGACCACAGGAAGGATACAGTTCTCTTCGCCCATGCGGTTTTTGGGAGGTCCAGGCATGTTCAGCAGGACCAGCTTTGCGTCCTGCGACTTCCTCACGATGACCTCATTGAGCTTCTGCGCATGGTGCATGCGTCTCACGTTCGACTGGTTCCTGCAGAAGGCGCAAAGGAGCGAACGCCGTCATGCAGCGTTCGTGACAATTCCGCCACAGGTGGTAGAATTAATGTGAAAAGCTCAACGTGATAACATAAGAAGTACTCACAGATTTTCCCACTCCCTGAAGCATGGTCAGGAGAGAACAGCAATGAACTCACGTAGCACCATATGACAGTTGCCATAAAGGTTTTAACACTAGGGGTCAGTTTCCCAGACCCAGAATAAGCACATGCCTAAAACATCTTTAAGGGAGGCCAATTGATTCCAAAACTCACGGCTTCATGTTGAACATGTCTCTGATGCCTTCTGGGATGGCCACAGAGGGATTCTTGGAATTGTCAATGGCATCGCTCCAGGTCATCTGCACAGCCTCCCCGGGGCTCACAGCCTGGGCACTTAGAGAGGTTGGGGAGGTCGGGTTGGTGGGGGTGGGGATGAGGGTGGTATTCATGCCCTGGATGAGCTGCACCTGTTGTGGACGGGAGAGACGAACAGACTAAGAAAGGAAAAAGTGGAGTGAGAAAGGGTGTGGAGGGGAGAAATCGAGAGGGGAAAAATTTAAGTATTCCAGTTTCATTCTTTAAACATCTTTTTCTTTTCCATCCATTTTACATAAATGTCAAAAGAATAAGGACAGAGGAAAAAAGAGAGAAATGCAAACATAAGGCAAAGCGACCTCTGTAACCAAAGAGGAAACATAACATCTCCAAAGACAGCAAAACAGGAACGGCTTTTCCTATTCCTGCAAGAGTTCCAGAGCGTAACCTACATAGCCAGAAGGTGGCAAAGAGGGAAAGTGTCATCAAAGTCAGTATGATTACGGAAAATGATGAGTCATAAGAGTGACAGAGACAGCAAATGTAAAGCTAGAGAGAGGTGGGCAAACAATGCTGTGGTACCTCTTCCTCTGGTTTCTCCTCAACACTGCCCCCTGCTGACTCATCAGTTTTCTGCGCGTGCAGGTTTGGCGGGTTCTTTCGGCGGATGGACCCCCGTGACACATCGGTGATGCTCTGGATCTAGAGGGTCAGCATTACACACTTGTTATTTGACATATTTGGGTTTAGGATTTATTATAAATAAAAAGTATTTCATTAGGCCTTTAATGCGGCTCAAGCAAAGTTAGAAGGGAAGGCTTTTGCTGGTATCACTGAGGGCTATGTTCTGTTCTGTTCTGAACGTTTACTAAATTTAATATACTTTTCCTTGAATATTGGCTACATACCTACATCATTTAAATGACCACTTATCAGACCACTTATCAAAAAATCTAACCTCGACCCATATCAGCTGTCAAACTACATGCCAATCTCAAACCTTCCATTTATTTCCAAGACCCTAGAAATGTTATAACTCAGCAGCTAAGCTCATGTCTGTATCAGAACCAGATACAGAAGGGTAAGTCAGGGTTTAGGCCTAATCACAGTACAGAGGCAGCATTGATTAAAGTAGTTAATGACCTGTTCTTGACTTCTGACCAGGGTTATGTCTCTCTGCTTATATTGCTCGATCTGAATGCAGGATTTTACACTATAGATCACAACATTTTACTACATAGACTCGAAAATGTTTTTCTCTACCAATTTGTTAACATAAATGGAGACTTTTCAGCATACAGCAAGGTTAGTTATGGTGTCCCACAAGGATATTTTCTAGGGCCTCTGCTTTTTTCGTTATATATATTATCTCTAGCTGACATTATACATAATCACTGTGCTAGTTTCCACTGCTACGCTGATGATATTCAGCTATATGTCTCAGCTCAATCAAAGGACATATATCTTAGTATTAGTAATATTCAGGATTGCATAAAGGATGTCAGACACTGGATGCTTAATCCTGACAAAGCAGGGGTGCTTCTATTCGGCCCAGAGACAGCTAGGTCCTCACTCTCTAACTCAATCAACCTCAATGGTCTCCCAATCACATCTTCTCTTACAGTTAAAGATCTTGGAGTAACATGCTCTCCTCGCATGATGCAAAAACGCTAGTCCATGCATTTATCACTTAAGTGCCTAAACAAGTTCTAGCTAGTTCAAAATGCAGCAGCCAGAGTTTTTACTAGAACTAGAAAATTTGATCACATCACTCCTATCTTAGTTACTTTGCACTGGCTCCAAT
>NC_137516.1:6055000-6085000 GCF_041902795.1 Electrophorus electricus | reverse complement strand
ATATGAACATCAGGGACAGACACAAGCTCATTCCCAAGAAGGACAGAGTCCTGGATGAGAGCAGAATAGAACATTACAATTAAATAAGGTCAATGTTCTGCTTGAGACTAAAAGAACATAATGTTCTATAATAGTGTGCAACAGCCAATCAATAATTAGAGTATTCGCATACAGTATCCTGGCATAAGACAAAACAACTACATTTTCTATAGTTAAAATTTTTTTCCAAGTTTGTTTATCCTGTAATTCTGACATATTCTTAAACGCACTGTCTATAATTTCTGGCCAGGGCACATGTAAGTATTCATTAGTCACAACGCCATTTTTCTAGCATTTAAATGCCTGAAACTTTCATTCAAATAACAATTCTTTGCATTGCTGATCCCTTGTAAAACCCTTACAGTTGCACCTAGACAAATGGCTCATTTGTTCTTTGCACAAGGAATAACTTGCATGAATAAGAAGCAAAACTTTTAAAGTCCCCAAAAGCCCCACTGCACTGCAGCTCCGCAGGAGATCACTGGCACCAAGGAATATGATTTAGGAAATCGCTGTAAGGAATCTTCACTGACAGCATTTACACCTTTGCTATTACATTTTTGGCCTTAGACTTTCCGTGGGAATAATATGCACTTGTAATGGATATTGTAAGCATGTCTCAGACAGACAAATTACCAGTGATGCGGTAACACTTGTATTTATACTATTTATTACTTATATTTATCATTTATAATATGAGATTCAAATTGTCAGAGTCTGTGAACAGCCTGAGTCTGATGCCCTGCTGCTGGAATGGCTGTGGATCCTAAGATTGTCTCTCATAATGGTCAGCTAACCTGCTCTAGGGTTCATCTCAAACCACATACTCAAAAAACAAATAGTTAAACAGCATTCTCAGATACTGTACATCAAAGAACAGCTGCAAGCAGTTGTTGAGCAAAAAAGCTCCACTCAAGACTCTCTGAGCTCCTGAGGGTAAGACTAGTCTCCGTTCACCACACTTTTAAGATGTGCTTAATCAAATACTCTTTACAAATTTAAAACTCTGCTTGATCATAGCTGATACTGAGACAAGGAGTGAAAGTTGTTTCACTTTCTTATTCAGGCAAGTGCCCCAAAGGTCAATCTCAGAAGTCACCCAGTTCCTTAGTACTGATGCAACAATCAACTGTCTGACAAGATTCATAAAAGAAACAGGACACAAGAGAAGTCCCTCTCAGAAGTGCATGACTATCTGTTGTCTGAAACATTGAAATTATGCTGAAAGGATTATTTCAGAGACTCCTAAATGTTTCTACATAAAAATGGTGATCTTCTTTGGTATACAGTGCTTAGCTGACAAGATAGTCTATGATATAAGTTAAATATCAGAATGATCAACTCTCTGCATATTGCCACAGTCTGTTGCAATAGCCCAATGTCCCGCTAACATGTTGATAAACATCTGCAGTTTAATTGGGGCTACATGTGTCCATTAAACCACATTTGGTAAATTCTCTTGATGAAATGACTTTTGCCTGGCACTCAGGATGTGAGCTCATCAGCATGCAAGCTCATCAGCATGCGAGCTCATTTGCATGCAAGCTCGCGCACAATGCTGCACTGACCAGTGGTAGTACTTGAAGCGGGGCCTCCAGTTCGGCGTTCTGAGTAGCGTCTGCAGAGCACAGGCCAAGTTCACAAACATGTAGCACATCAGGAAGAACCTGCCGAGAGGAAGAACACAGCTCACCAAGGCTACCAAAAGCACTCTCATGCTCAAGAAGTCAAATAAACACTTATGATCCTTGTACGTAACAAGCGCAGAGCAGAGACATCAAATATTTCTGTTATTCACTGTCATGGTAGGTCGACGATTCCAGCCCAGTTAAGGTTAAGGCAGTACACTTTTTTTAATGCATGATTTATAGCATTTATTTTAATCAAAGAGAAAAGTGCATGATGGTTACATTAAGGTCAGTGCTAATTAGATATTGTGGTTAATGCACTATGGATCAAAGGAAGCAGCATTGCACACATGGAGAGGATGGGTGCAACAGAGTCCAGGGAGGCGATGATAATGCCAATCTCACAGATGCTCGCGGTCAGGAGCAGAGCCCATGTGGGCTCCCCATTTGCCTTTCCATGACCGAATACCTGACACACACACACACACACACACACACACACACACACACACACACACACACAGCACAACACATACACACATTGTAGTCTGTTAGGGTCAGAACAACAACAGTATTTAAAAGAGACACATTGAAAGAGGCATGCTGAATTTGGTTTGCACATCCCATGTGGATGCTCTTACCCTGAGGAAGGGGATAATCCCATCTCGAGCAATGGCTTGCAAGAGGCGGGGTGCGCCAGTCAAACTCTGAAGCCCCGCCCCACATGTGGAAAAAAAGGAACCAAACACAATGACCCACGGGGAGGGCCATGCTAAAGTTCCAATGACCAGGTTACCGTTGACACCTTCACCAAACCTGTGCATTGCAGAATCATAAGGGATATTTTTTATTGCAGTATAAATACGGGATTAAATCAGCAAATACAGTACAAAAAATCCAAGAGACGTAGTGAGATTAATTAAATTAATTCAGGTCTGAGCCGACCTCAATTTTAATAGGCAACTGAAAAAGTGAATCAAATATGATAGACGAATTAGAAAAATGTGAAGTAGAAAAATGCATCGAACATGAAAAATGAAGTGGAAAAGTAAACCTGACGAGTGAACTGGCAGTGAATTGACTCACTTGTCTCTCAGAACCACTCCATCCACACAAGCCCCAAACAGGATCACGGAGGACATGTCTGTGGAGACACTGATCAGGACAACAAACCCACAAATATACAAGAAAAATATGAAACATACAAAAAATGTAAAATGTAAATTAATAAACATTTTGTCTGTGTACCAGTCATTTGGCTTCAAAGTTAGATGACTCAGCAATTTCACGTATAGTTAAGCTTACTCGGGCCATTCCCTGTTTTCCTAATCATGGGCAAAGGTGGGTAGGGGTGAGGTGGGGTGGGAAGGATACATATGGCGGAGGTGGTGGAGATGGCCAGGATGGTGCCAATGGGGATGGACTTCTGAGCGTCCTGCAGGTCACCGGAGCGGTTGGATCCAGCCATGATACCTGGAATGTGCACACATATAAACTAACCCAGAGATTTCTTCCAAGTACGGTTATTGTTTGATGGACAAAAACTGTGGGGTGGGGGGGGGGGGGTTAAGGAGGAAACAAAACATCGATCACAAGAAATCTGATGTTAAAGTCTGTTGTTTAAACATGAGCTAAGCAATGTGGGTGTGAATGTGTCTGTGTGTGTGTGTGTGTGTGTGTGTGTGTGTGTGTGTGTGTGTGTGTGTATGCGTCTGACACAAAACCCAGCATAATCTTGTAGATTTGTGCTGATACATGTTAGATCACAGCTCAGACTCCACTTCACAGCCTAACACTTTACTGCTATCGTCACTTCAGCCTAAGTTTAGCCTTAGCCTTAGAGCAAACACACACACACACACACACACACACACACACACACACACACACACACACACACACACACACACACACTCATACAAAACATACACAAAGACACACTAAATTAAGCAATTAAACATCAGGAGGCAGCCACTAGACTTCCAAGGAAAGGGCTTTGCTGGTATAATTGCAAATAGTCTCTGGTTACTAGCTTCTCATTCACTGTTTTCTCCATATTAGAGGAACAGAAGTTGCAGAAGTAATTGTTCAGCATGGCTGGTGTGCCAGTAAGAACACTGCTAAGATAGAGACCCTCCCTCAGTGGGCCCCTTTGTCATTACACCTGACTTCTGGGTAAAAGATGTCCCAGTGTGATACCTCTTTCTTAGCTGCATTACCAGAAGACCAGGGGAAATCCTAGTCCAATTGGTGGTCTTCTCACTGGCTTCAGGGGCGGGACTAACCTGTGACGGATGGGAAGTAGATGCCCACCAACAGGGTAAAGAAGCTAGTGATGTCGGCCAGGACGTAGCGGTTGCTGTTGGCCAGTGGGATGTCAGGGTCCTCCACGGCTGGCAAGCCTCGCTTCTCCAGGATGTCGTTCTTCTTCATAAAGGTGCTGAATAGATTCTCTATGGAGTTAATTAATTAAAAATTAATGTATTAATTTACATTGTTTTCAAACACGGCTCATGAATTATGTCTATTTTTTACTCATAAATACTTAAATATAAATCAATTTTTTTTATTCATTGTCTTGAAATATTTCCTAATAAGCCCAAGCTTTTTTTTTTTTACTTGATAAAGGCCTTTAATGTTACCATCATTAGGGAGTGCCATTCACTGAATAGTTACACCAGTGACAATAAAATCAACACCACAGAAACAGTAGAAGTCACACTACTGCCAAAATAAGCTCATACAAGAGTGGCATGACTGCACGACACCCCCCACACACACACACACACACCTGCCAGGATGCCACTGGTGATACCAGGGATTCCCTGCAACTGGGAGACGTTGTTGTTGGTGAAGTACTCATCACAGGTGGCGTTGAGGAATTCCGAGTCGCAGAAGAACCTCCAGAGCTTGGTGGTGATGGTGCCATTGCCGCGATCGATGGTCTTGGCACACACGTCCAAGCCCTTGGAAAACAGGGTTCGGTTGCCCAGTAAGCAGATCCTGCCAAGGAGAAGGATACCGGTCTGTGCTCGGCTGAACGAGTCATGTGTTTAGCGTCACTCTGCTTTCCTATAGCATGTCTAGGTTTTATATATGATGAAGTGCTGCCACAGTAATGATAGTAATTTGAATGATTGGAAATTGTGGGGAAAAATAAAATCTCTTCGGTTAAATTTTAATATAACTGGCTATATGTAATGGAGTTAACACTATGTCATGTAACAGTACATGACAATGCTTTTTCTACTTGTGATGTATTACCCTAGCAATCAGTTTCATTGAAAGTTACTGTATTTACATTTATACATCTGTAGGTATGTCATATATATGATTTCCGAACGTATTTCTTTTAAGTATCATTAAGAGGTTCTTCCATTGTGGCTGGTTTTATATCATGTAACAATATGCAGACTGGTAGGCCTGTGATGACACTATTATATATGTCACTATATTTACAAATTTCTATCTAGCTTAGTTTTGTTCTTTGTTCTCTCTTTGCCTGAGGACCGCAATTCTTGAAACATTGCACTTATTAATTATACAGGAGCGTAATTAGCATACAGATGTTCACTCTATTTGTCCACAACAATCTGTAAGGACTATAATTAAGGACTATAATTAAATCAAGGGCCTGATGCAAGAAAAAAAGAATTTCACATCGCTCTCTTGAAAGATGCAAAAGTTCACCGGCAGTTACCATGTAAACAGGTAACGTAGTCATGACAGCGGGAGCTTACGGAAAGTCTGGCGGGTCGAAGGCGGTCTTGATCACCCCGCCGTAGACAGCAAGGATAGAGACGATGACACAGGCGAGGAAGACCAGCGCCAGCTTGTTCACGTACTTCACGCCAACAAAGACGACCAGGGACATGAAGGAGAGCACAATGGTGCCATACACCCGCATGTTATTGAGCATGCCCGCCTCGGCCTCTGCTCCCTCCAGACCCTCGATCTGAAATACGGCAGCCTGTGGGGCTATGTAGATCTATGGGGTGACAGTTGGGACAAAAAGGGTTCGCATACGCATTACAAAAAGTGAAAGGTCAGTGCTCCAATTCCCAAATGCACTGTAAAGGTGAGCTTTGTGTTATGATGCTTTATATATATATATATATATATATATATATATATATATATATATATATATATATATATGTAATTGTAATAACTGGAACAGTACAGATTTAAGCAAGCAGTGCCAGAGCACTTTGCCAACTCTGGAAATCAATAATCATCTGGTCATTTCAGGATCCACTTTATATTTTGCATAGTTATTGGCTCTGTTGTAATATTTCGATCTGTCACCATTGGCTGTCATTTCTAAACATCATGTCAGTCAAAAGATGAGCCTGTCAGAATGCAGTGTGGTTGGGTACCAGCAATATCTCAATGCAGCCCAGGATGTACATGGCACCAGCGAAGGTGGTGCCCAGGTAGAAACAAATGCCCACTGCTCCACCAAACTCTGGCCCCAGTGAGCGAGAGATCATATAGTAGGAACCACCAGCTGGAAAAGATGTAGAGCTTTAATACACAACATATAGAGTAAGCTGTGCTATATAGCTACACACAACAAGCTAAGCTTCTTGCATTTCTCTGTGATACTTTTTCCACTTAAAAATGATATAAAAGCTGAAGTATAAAAATGGCTTGTTTATTCCAGAAACTGTTTAAGAAATTTGTTTAGTTAAGAAATTAGTTTAAAAAAATTTTCTTTCAGTCTTTCTCCCTCTCTCACCCACCTGCTTGCTACACACACACACACACACACACACACACACACAAACACATACACACTCACTCACTCCTAATGGCACACACACAGGCAACACCAGAGGACAGCTGCTGAGCTCAGCTCAGAAGGGAGCTGCACTGTGTATTGTGGCTAACTGCCCATAAGGAAACACGACCACAGCCATCCTGTGGTCTGAAACAAGCACACGCAGACAGACAAGGCTGGATGCATTTCGCTTACCTGGTACGACTCCATTTGTGGCAATCGCACTCATGGAAATTGCAGTCAGCATAGTCTGTAAATAAAGCCACAGTCATAGACTTTAGTACAAAACTCACTGAAATGACGGTCAGAGCTTTAGCTTGTAAGATTAGGCACGTTGGCGCCTTGCCAAAAAGCAAGCTTTCACCGACATCGAGCCTTTATGGATAAGAGTGACTAAAACACAGCTGTCATCCCTTGAGTCTCTATTTGTAAGTACTTCTAAGCCTGACAGCTTGAATGTAAACATGGATCAAGATTTTAAAAAAGGATAAAAATCAAAGGGTGACGGCCTTTTCTGAAGGCAAGTCATTGATACCCCCACGTATTGTAATGTTTGGTGTAAAACACTGTGGTGACATGAATTAATCTACACCATTGTCCTCCTCCAGAGTTTCAGCAAATGAACACTGGAGTCCTCAAGCTACCTAAACAGACATCTGGAAGAGAACCAATACAAACAATAACACCCAAGGATTTCACTGCAGAAAATCAAACTAGGACAAAATTTGGGATTTCACCCAATACAACTTTTGGCATTAAAAACACTTTGTCTTCGAGACTATGTAAATAATTTCTCTTAGTCATAGTTGATATAATTACTGTGCTACAGTGGCGACCTCGGGGGAGGCTGAATGGATACTACCTGAGACTGATTTCTGTTGCCTACCCAGAGATGAACGGCCCCGTGCAACAACTTTAAAACAACTTTAAAAGCGCAGCCAAAAAGTTATTTTACAGCAAATGCTACATGTTCACAGTCACATTAGTCAGTTTTAATTGTGAACCATAAGAGGTCTAATGACAGCAACACAATAATGATTTTCAGAGATAATTAGTTTACAACATGACCCTGCAAAGCTAGTTACTGTATACAAATATGATTGATTAAGAGGCCCGAAGGAAATAAATTTTATTTAGCCTCCCTTTGGACTGTTTAGTGCCTTTTTAATTAGTGTTTTTTATTTGAATGGTGTTCCATAATTTGCGTATTGATTCTGATTGGTCAGTTTAAAGGCTCTCAGCCTTTTCAGCAATTAGATTTGAATTGCAGTGTTTATGTACCATACTGGGCAGAAAATTGTATGCAAACATCTTTTTCTAAAATCTAGTTATGGATTGATCAAAAGAATAACACGAGTCGCCTGCACTGTTTACGTTTTTTTTAGAACAAAATCAGCCTCCCTTAGCTCCTTTGATGAACTGCTATGATGGTTTTGATATAATCATTGTAATGTTTTGTTTAAATAATAGACCTCTATTATGGGGTCTGAGTCTCCACTGCTTATTGATGCTTCATACAAATGTCCACTCTCTTTCTCAGTGAAACTGCAGGTCTCCTGTTATGAATTCAGCCCTGCTTTTCAATGGCAGTTCAGTTTATTTCATGCTGAAACCACCAACACTACACAGCCAAATCAAAAGAGGTTCAGTAGCCTAATGCCTGTCTAACTATTTAACATTCCTTGATGTCAACAAAGGCAAACAGTGAGCCACTACACCAATAGTTCTGTACAACAAAAGTACAACAGTATAATCTCCTATCTTTAATAAAGCTCTTAAAGTGTAGGGTGACAATACCATGCCTCAGTATGAGGGTTAACATCACTGATGTAACTCTACTCTGTGTACTAAATGTATATTTCAATGTCTCATGGAGTACAATGTGTTCTTTTATACGAATGTGTGTGTGCGTGTGTGTGTGTGTATGTGTGTGTGTGTGTGTGTGTGTGTGTGTGTGTGTGTGTGTGTGTGTGTGTGTGTGTGTGTGTTTGAGAGAGAGAGCAAGAAAGAGAGAGATGGGTTTGGCAGTCAGGAATGTATTATAATGAATTTAAGGCTGCACTTGAAAAGGACACTTTTGATATCAAACAGAATTTGACAAGCAGAAAACTCAGAGTAGTAGTTCTGAAGTTTTCCTGAAAAATAACAACCTTTTTGCCTTTTTTTTTTGGTTTTATGATAAGCGTGCTACTAAGGTTAAATAGGGCACAATAATCCTCCATGGGTTTCCACAGGGCATACAACTAGGAGAACTAAGGACAGACATTGTATGAATTATGAATAAGTATTTTAGCTTAATGACCAAATTGGCATGAATTCAGGTATTTACATAAAATGTATATATTTATTTACCCAATACATTGGCTAGTCTAGCTAGTCTACCCATGTACCTATGTCTAAGAGAGATCATGTGAATAAGGGCCTTTTTTCATAAGAATCAGATCTTAAGGATGAACTTCTAACATGTAACGATTTCCGAAAATTAACGACTCATTATTGCCCACATATCACTTGCCCACAGAACAGTAAAATAGTCCCAGGCAAGTTATAAGACTGCAGCAAAACAACTGTAGGAGAATATTGCATCACTGTGATAGTAATGTATTAGAGCTTCCAAGGGCAGTCTCATTCTTTAGATCAATGCAAAGACTATGTGAAGGGATTTTGACCTTTTTAAGCACCAAACTCTAAACTATCCACCTCAACACAGTATAAATCAGCATAAATGTCCTTCTGTCCTTACGTGTTCACTGATAGTTGTAGAGGGCGAGAGCAATGGTACAGTAAAGAATATGAACTCAGCTGTATGAGCTGTCCATGGTGCTGAAGCTGTAGTACTTTTAGAAATGTGGAACATCAGTGATTGCATAATTGTACACAATTCAGGGAAAAGGAGACCGGGTCAGAGAAGGCTTCAGGGAGTCGGTATGCAGCACAGGTGAGAAGTCTCATCTCTCGAGGCTGTGTTACTAAAGAGTAGCAGGAGTCATGAGGCAGAGGAGACTTTTGAGATGTTCCAGACACAAAGGGCAACCAGACCTGAAAGAGATGGTATTTATGGAATGTGCATGGGTGTGTGTCTGTGTGTGTATGTGTATATGTGTGTGTGCGTGAGTGTGTGTGTGTGTATGTGTGTGTGTGGATGTGCGTGTGTGGGTGCGTGTGAGTATTTATACCCTAAGAGGAGAGGAAGAGTTTTAAAAATGCGTGAGGTCAAGTATCTGTGTGTGTGTGTGTGTGTGTGTGTGTGAGAGAGAGAGAGATAGAGAGAGAGAGAGAGAGAGAGAGAGAGAGAGACAGAAAAGCAGTGGCAGAAAGAGAGAGCAGAAAAGAGACACACCGTGGAGCAGCACATGAAAACGATGAGGAAAGTGCCCAGGACTCCACCCACGCCCACCAGCCAGGTCATACGGAGGAAGAGGATCACGCCCAGGATGTTCTGCATGCAGGGCAGGTACACGCCCATCACTGTGCCCATACGAGGCGCCTGTCAGACACCAGCCATAACCCAACACACAGCTATGACCATGAAGAGAGCACAGCAATGTAACAATCCATCTCAAGTAACGAGTGCATTCTTGGTCTTCCCCAAATCCTTGTGAGCGAGGTTGTGTGTTTGTGCGTGTGTTTGTGCGTGTGTGTGTGTGTGTGTGTGTGTGTGTGTGTTTGTGTGTATGTATAAGTGATTGAGAGTGTGTGCTTTAGTGTGTGTGTATGTGCGTTTGTTTACCTGGACCACTTTCTTGCGGGCCTCTTCATTGTTCTCAGCCTCCTCGTGTTCCTTGCTGCCCTGTGGCAGGTTGGAGTAATTGGCCAGGCTGCTGAGTAGTGACGATACCATGGGACTTGTGTCCATCTCCTCCTACAACACACACACACACACACACACACACACACACACACACACACACACGGCCTAATCACCATAACATGTCAAGGAATTTAGAGTAGATTATTATCCCCCAGGATGTGAAATGAGGTCACGAAGGAGAGGCGCTTCTCACTGTTCACAATAGAAACAAACACAGAAGGAAACACCGTTGGAAGTTTTTGCTGTGAAAGCTACAGAAATGTTTCTGGTACCTCAAACAGAGCCATATTTTTCCTGTCGTACTGCTGTGTCTTCTCCACTCCGCTGCTACCGCTGCTGTTGATAAAGGGGCTGCTCTCTTTGGGGTTGCCATCTCCTGCGAACATCCATAGGGACTACATAAGTGCCTCACTAAGCCCTCCACCAGTGCAGTGTTAACAGTAATCACACAACACTGGCAGGATTATGATAAATGAATGCATTATAGCTACACGTGTGAATTTAGAAACATTGTTGTTTATTTACACAGTATTCTGGCATCCCAGTTCTGAGAATATTCTTATTGATTACTAAATATTATACATAGTTTCCATAATTTTCTAACATTTCTGGATTGCTTTTTAAAAATGAAGAGCTCTTCTTTTTAAATATAGAGAATAATTCCAACTAATGCCCAAAAGTACCCGTTTTTGTAAAATGGCATTTGTAGATGTGGGGACTACAAGGTCCCAAGATAAGATATATAAACACACACACACACACACACACACACACACACCTGTCTCTAGTAATCAAGTCCTCCTAAAATCACCGCAGACATGGACCAGGTTGCATTTTGCTGTTCCTTGAGTCTCCAGGAATAGTACACCACACAAAAACAACAATGAAATCTATACAAAGAATACAGTAGTTGTGTGTAGTGTGTGCACAGATATTTCTGGTATATTTCAAGGGTAGCTGGAACCATCTACAAATTTATACAAGTCTACAAGTCTCACTTGTCAAAGGTGCTACATGTACTGCTGTAAATGTGACATTTCAAAAGCCAGTTGAAATCTATGTGTGTAAACCAATCGTTAAAGCAGTATTTGATTTTTCTATAATGTGCAATTACAAATATGATAATTGCCTCTTCATTTCCTCACATGTAACTATATGTGAGAGCAAACTGTAAAGTAGCCAGGAGATTGCTGCTTGAAATGCCTGATTTAATCAAATGTATTCATGTACAATTAATTGCTGGCTGGCTAACCCTCATGAATACTAATTTCTTTGTATGTATTTTTACAGAATGACCCATAAATATGGGATTCAGCAGAGAATAAATGAACAAACAACGCTTATTATATGCAGTTAAAGCTATTTGTAATTTGGCTGTAGACCAGTGCTTGAAGTAGAAAAAATGCCTTGTTCAAATGTTGGCATGTTGTATCGGCCTGTATCAGCAAATCATTAAGTTTTACATTCTGATTTTCTGCATTGATTTAAAGATAGTAGGAGATATCACTGATGTTTACAACAAAGTGACAACCACTTGCCAAAGTATTAATTTTATGACAGTAATAATATAGAATAATTTAATAATGTAATATATGTATGATACTCTATATTATGTATGTGTGGACTGTTATATTTATGTGTGCGCAATAAATGTAAGTTTTCAGAGGCTTTTGTTGATTCTACACCACCAGGCTCTTGTTGCTAGGAGTGGCGCTACGTTAGCTTGCTGCTCTTCGATTTAGTGCAGGTTCTGGCTGAAGCTCTGTTGTGTCATTGTCTGACTCACACGTTCTCTTTGTGCCCTTATGAAGCCAGGCCAACACTGTTATTTGCCATTGACATTACTGCGACATTAATGTTACTTGTCTTGGCTAGCATTAACATTACTTCTGTTGTACTAGACTTGCAGAGAAAGCAGGAACAGGTGAGCATTGCATAGTGCCCCCTGGGTAATGCAGTTTATAAAGGGTCATTATGAATCACCCAGAACCTGATACAGAGAGTGCAGAAAAGAGTTTGGGGAATTTGTGAGAAGTGCCAGTACGCAAAAAGAAAAGTCCTAGTACATCAAAGGGTAAAATGTAGAAGCACCGGCCCACTTCGAGCACTGCTGTCGACAATAATTATGTTCAAAAATAAGGAATACACATACAATAAGGAATAGACAAGAGACAGTAAACAGGGACTGTTGAAATCCAGTAAACAAAATAACAGATGCAGCCGTAAACATCTCCCCACCGCCGCTGAAGGCTGTGGAACCCTCCAATCTGATTATTCTCGTCTCACCCAATCCACTTTGTCCCTTAATTATTTTAAGCTGTGAAAAAAATAATACGAAGCCCTCTCACTTTCATAAAACCACTAAAACAAAGTTCTAGTCTCAGATGGTATGTTTTTGTTTTGTTTTTCATTCTTACTTTTAATCTACACATTAACAGAACTCCACCGATCACTGCTTTCTAATTTGTCAAGTTTTCATACCCATTTTGAGCCACGGTGTTCTGGTTTGTGTGCGATGCGGCTATGTCGCTTGCTCAAGAGATTACAACACTTTATTCAATATCTGCCTCCTACACTGCAATCACGAGGGTAGAATTAGAAGGTTATCACTTTGGTTCCAAGGAGCCAAATCACTCACAATTGACTCTGTATTTCATTCTTTCTTCATTCCCTTTTCTCCTCTATATCTTTTCTCCTTTTTCCAGCCATACCCATGGAAACTTCTGCCAATGCTCCTGCCATTTGTAGCATCTGGCTGACACATTTATCCAAAGCAACTTACAATTCTAATCAAACCCAACCCTTACTAGTCATGTACCTTATCCAGTGAGCTACCACTGCCCAATGCTGCTATATGTCCTCTCCCTCCCTTTTTCACTGCAAGTCCACAGCAGTTGTCTTCACGGCTCACGATGCACTCGAATCAGATTGTCTCAAAAGATAAGAATGGCTCTGTTGTATCAAACACATTTACCCACTGGTTGTTTGACGTTCAGTGTATATTTTGTGGAGGTTTACTAGTCCTATTGAGTTCAATTCAGCCAAGGGAGTGTTTGCTCTTTGCTAAGGAACGGTCATGTTTTGACAAAAGTGTTATTATTCATCTGTCTCTATGCATTACTGCAGTAATTGCTTCAAAATGGTTCCATCTCTGATGCCAAGCTTGGCTAAGCTACACCATACATTATCCAACATTCAGTTATCCTGCATAAGAAGTGATGCAGCGCATGTATGATGCAAGGTTCTGTCTGGGATGAACTGCACAGCGTAGCATCCTGCTGCTATACGTCCTGTCATTTTGGTCCCCAGGGGCTGGAACGCCATACGGGACATCCTCTCTCCTAGACATAACACGGCCCAAACTGCAGTATCGCATTTTCCTCGGGCCCATGCCTCTCGCTTTGCCCAGAGGGCGAATCAGTGAATCAGCAAACGCAAGCGATAGAGCTTCCCTGCACCGCATACCCACCCCACCCCCCGCGGTTGGGATTTTCCTCCTCCCTCACCTGCCTCCAGCATCAGTCACAGAGGTGGGAGAGCTGCAACACATCACATAGCCCGCCACTTTTTGTTTTTCAATATCGAGCCGTGTCTGGGCGACAGAAAAGATGCCAGGTCAACTCCGACAGCCCGCACGACGGAGCTGCCACTCGGCCCGGAAGATAACAGAATGTCCCCAAGGCAAGAGGTGGCGTGGAGCTGGTGACGCTTGTATTCTGGGATGTAGCCCAACACCTGGCAGCTAAGCTGACAGCAAAAACCCCTGTAAATGACTCTGCCCTTAAAGTACTGAGTGTGCTTAGATGACGTAATTGCAACGGAGATGGGGGAAAGGAACTCGGGAATCAGAACAGTCCATTTGGCTCTCGATGATATGCACTCACATAGTTCTGGTTCTGAAACAACCTGGGCCAACAGCTCTGATTAATTGTCCAGGTGAGGAGTAGGGGACCTGGAAAAACATAAACAGCTCTGGCTGGGCGTTGCCCAGAATTGAGCCAAGTACTGAACTGAGGACTTAACTGAGTACCTCTGTTCTATGTGACAGTAAAGAAAGTGAGAGATGAAGAGAAAGAATGAAAGAGAAGAAGAGAAAATAGATCAATCTCTTGATTCTTGGTCGTATTCTTTCAAGTGAAAGAATCCCTTCACAGCGGTCAACATTTTGCTGTTTTAGCTATTAACTTGTTCTGGATTCAAACTAGACTCAAGTGCAGATTCATGGAACTGGTGATGGGATGTGTGTAAGCATGAGAATTGACTTAAACTGGGTTTACAACATAAGATTATTGTGACGATGATGCTGCGTCAGAAGACAGTCACAAATCTGAAAGATTTCTTTGGTCAATGGTGGTTTTTGAAAGTGCAATGTGTCATGTTCTATAGCATCTGATTTAATAACTCTGCGACCAAAGACAGCCTACGATTATCTGTTGGCAGTGTCAGAAAGTTTGCTTCAAAATCTCACAGTGTGACCATTGCAATGACATAAAACTAAAATCAACCAATAGAGAGTGTCCTTGGTTTCCGCACAACTCATGCACCAACTACAAATGAACGGCAGTATAGTAGAGATGGCACCGATCCGATATCTTATATCGGAATTGGGCCGATATCAGCAAAAATGTCGGATCGGATATTGCTGAAAATATTTTGTAAGGAAACCAACAGGTTACCATCACAAATCCAGCCTGAAAATAGTACAGCAGCACTTTGCAGAACATGTGATAACATCCAGGTTAGTTTTAGTAGGTCACATCATAACAGCTGAACTGGTTTGAGCACAGCTTATACACCGCTGTGGAGTTTAACTGTAGCGCTTTCTTCCCATTAACGATTAAAAAACCTGTTATGTTCAAATGCAAATATCCATGCACTCACACACTTGTGATTTGCATTGCTATCATTTTGATAACCCAGTGTGTGGAATCAGCTATCTACCTTCTAGTGAGAACGTTTAAATGAAATAAAAATAGCGTTTTAGCATTGTTGACTGCTATATCAGTGAACAATACATGTAAACAGTTTTTAAAGTTTTGTTTATGAGTCCGTTCTTTAAATTAACAATGACGTTTCCAGTTTGACCATGAAGTAAAGGAAATTCAGGGTCGGTGAAAGGAGAAAGAGGAACAGAAACCTAACAGAAACAGAGCAGGAGAGGAGAAAGAACAACCAAACTAATAAAGTACTCGCTAATTATTCTATGGCATCAGGAAATTCAAACCGCATGAAAAAAACAGAAAACGTTTTCCGTTAGCTTGCTAAGTTTTAAGGTAGATGTGATATTTTGAATAAGAAGCTGGAGGAAAATCTAACTAAATTTAACTGTCCACATATATATATATATATATATATATATATATATATATATATATATATATATGGCTAGAAAGAATAACCTCTTGCAAACATTTTTATTGGTTTTGCAGAGCTCGAGAGAAGAGATACTCTTAGTACTGGTAGTCTCTCTGTCTGCTTACTTAGAGCCTGGTATGCGTTTGGTGTGTAGCAGGTACAGCAGTGATTTACTGCTGAAATTCACAAGAACACGTGTAAGATTATTATTAAGTTAATGTGGAATCACTTGCATTCAGTAATAAGGAAAAATGCAGACGAACTTTAGGGTAAATTTCAGGAGTGAATGAGTTCGTGAAGCAGCTGAGCAGACACAGCCAGTTTGTGTGTGTGTGTGTGTGTGTGTTTGTGTGTGTAAGAGAGAGAGAGATCTGAATAGCAGTTTCAAGGCTGGTTAATATGCACACAATTTAACATAACATGCACACTCCGCAGGACAGAGGACGAAATTCAATCAGTTTGTATGCATGTTCGGAACTGCTGAAACACAGTCGGTTTGTATGTTTTTGCCCCACAGGCCCTTAGAGCTGCTAGCACAGACGTCCTTGACTTAAATCTTCGCGTCTTCGTGAGCTCGCAACACCTCAGACCTTTACATGGTGATCGTGGGGGACGGAGCTCAACGGCTTAAGCCAGACGACTGCAGCTCTCTGGTTGAGAGTTTGGGTCGGGGCTTGTGCCTGCATTGCCGTATGGATGTGCGATGCCAGACATCTGCAGAGCACTCCTTTGGCGCTGTGATTAAGATTAACGACGACGAGGGCGTCACCACCAAGTTCTGCAGCCACTAAAATAATAGAGGCACTGCAGGCTGCTTCCGTAGTGCAGGCAGACAGGAACAGCCCGGCACAGGTCACTGAGCAACGAGTGCGTGTGATGTGTTTATCCTAAACTGGGTATTTTCTGACAGCTTTTAAAAGCTTAATAAAATTGAGCTTCACCACACAACTATTTGGATCATGGCAGGTCATTGTTACCTGAAAGCAGCACACACACACACACACATTCAAATTTGTACACACGGTGTGTGTGTGAAAGAATGGTACATAGCAGGTGCCTTATCATTTACCCTGAGTACTTGTCCCACACCCCTCCAACTGTAATCTTTCTTTCTCTCATTTACACATCCCAACACTCCATCTCTTTCCTCCCTCTCCTAACCTATCTTCACTCTGTGCTTCTCTCTGTCGCAGTCTCCCTTGTGGAATATCCAAGCTGTTTCTCACTGGGCTGACAATTCATGCTCTTCTCATGTCAAACACGCCTTTCAAACCCACTAAATCTACACATCTCCTTGATCAAATAAAGACCTAGACTGGAATAGTGCAGTATTTTTTTAGCCATACAAGTAGAAGAGACAGCATTTCAATGTTACAACAGAATGCTAAACATTCTCAAGCCATGATGTTCCAAACAAAAATATAGCTGCACACATCTAGGCAGAGTAAAGCATTCGGTCAGTACAAATGAATGTTGCTTTGAGAGGTTATTGCTTAGTGAAAATACCGATGTAGCAAAATCACCTAGCACTGACGTTGTCCAATAAATTTACACATAATTGTCTGCGACCCTGTATAACCATCTGGAAGTAATCAATCATGTCTGGTCTATCCTTATTTTGAAATGTCGCTAACCTTGCCCCAGATCCAGGTGAACATACTATAGTGTCCTACAGAGCAGAGCTAGAGCACGATTCGACTGGTGCCCATAGCCCCAGACCGGCCGACGGTGCAGAGCTGAAGAGGACAATTACAATTACAGCCTTGACGATTACAGGGGCTTGTTCTTCCAGACTGAGCTAGGACGAGAAGATGCCCATCACAAAACTATGGTATTAACGCTTTGATTTTAGCCCTTTTGTTGTTAGTAGTAGTAGTAGTTATAGTATTATTAGTGAACACGTATCACAAGGGAGGTGCTCATGTAATTAAGCTTTTGATTGTAGCTATGTATCAATTGTCTAATGTCTGCACTTGAGGAATCTTGAGGAAAAACAGATAGACCTAAAAATGACAGCTGCTCAGTGTATGAGATCTTACCTATTGTAGAATACAGGTAGAGCAGAAAATAAAGTTATGTATCTACACTTTATCAGATTAAATTTTGTATGGTTTATCATTCTGAATGATAGATTATAGGTCTCCAGTACCACAGGATACTGAACGCCTGGCTGAATACTGAGTATTAATACAAAACACTGGCTAATGTGTTCTTGCCAGAGGCTGTGGACAGTCTTCAGAAAAAGGTGTCATAGTTGAGCCAAGCAGAGACACACCCTGGTATGAACATACATTAAATCAAATTAGAGTTCCTCCTTGACTTACAGATATTGACACCCACCAACAGCTACGAATACAAAAGACCTGGGACTGCCTCTTCTACCATTGCTCTCCATCTCACCATCTCTCTTTTCATAATGTCACTCTTGGTCTCAGTCAGATTTAATCTGCAGTAATGGCTTGTCTGGCACAAATGTTTCACTCCTTTTCATTCACTTCTGCTCTCTCCTATACACCCCTCTCTAGCATCTCATAGTTGTTGTCACCTTTTCCACTGTACCTTTGGTGCAAATCCATTGCTAAGCATTTGGATTTACACCAAAGTGTATTAAGAAGTACTTAAGCACAGGTAATCAAGGAAATATACAAAGTGATGCTGGGTCACGTTTAGCTTGTATTTAGCTTTATTTCACTCAGTACATATCTGAGTGCAGTCAAGTAGTGACAGTTCATTCATTCTTTTCTTGTCCAGCATTTCCGAAGTTCCAAACTGCTTTTAGAAAATCTCACTATGCTGATTCATGTTTAACTTACTTAATTATTTGATTAGGAGGGCGATAGTTTAAGGGAATTTGTGTGGTATGGTAATGCTGGATATGCAGAAATCCTTTGATACTGTTGACCATGATATTTTGTGGACTAAGCCGAAAGCTATTGGTTTTTAATTATTTTACTGTGAGATGGGATGCTTCATATTTCAAAAGACAGAGGGGTACTCTATCCTTGCTCATGTCTATTAGTTGTAGAGTTCCCCACAGAAGTATATTAGGGGCACTGTTTCTGCATTCACATGAAATTCTTCTATATGTAGATGGATGTCTGAGAACTGGTTGTTACTTTAACTGAAAAAAAACCATAATCTTTTTCTTACTGTAGGCAGTTGGAGATACAAAACTAAGAAGAACTAAGAATATAATTTTTATTAGTTTATAATGTATGTTGGATAGTTACATGTCAGGAGGGGTCAGGCAGATAATGTCTGACCAAGCTCAAAATCAGAATACCAATTTTCTTACCAGAATTTCAAGTTAAAACAATGGATACTTGACTATAACTTTGGTTCAGCCTTATTTTGATAATGACTGTTGCTTATGGTATGATGGCATCTCCAAGCATCTTAAATACAAGCTTAAATACAGGCTTCATAAAATATATGATTTGTTCTTTCAAGCTATACAAACTACACTAGTTAAGATTCCCTTATAGGAACTTAATTTAACTTCAAAAGTTTATTTAACTTTATAATTTGATATAGCTTTATTTTTTTTATTTATTCTTCTTCTCAAGACGTGACACACCAATATTGCCAAAACTGTTTGACGAAAGTTTATTACTTTCAGTGGAAAGGTTTTTGCAGCTTTTTGAAAGGTTTTTTGAATCATAAAAATATAGGCAGTGCTGGGAGACAGGTGAAGAGTGGGGGTGGTGTGCGTTTTAATCTGCTAGAACAGGCTGAGTTGTGATATGACCCAGATAATTGCAGGGGACAGCATGAGAGAGACAGAGAGCTGTTTCTCCCATTATCCTTAGCCTGAGGTAAAAGTGTGCCATTGTCTGACTCAGGGCACTAAATGGTACATTGTACTCTAACAGCAAAGTTAACACAGGTCTCTGCTTCAAACCAGTATAACTGTACTGTGACCCTCATCATCCATACACCTGCAGCTGTGCCCAAGCACTCTCTCTCTCTCTCTCTCTCTCTCGCTCTCTCTCTCTCTCTCTCTCTCTCTCTCTCTCTCTCTCTCTCTCTATATATATATATATATATATATATATATATATATATATATATATATATATATATATATATATATATCTCTCTCTCTCTCTCTCTCTCTCTCTCTCTCTCTCTCTCTCTCTCTCTCTCTCTATATATATATATATATATATATATATATATATATATATATATATATATATATCTCTATATATATCTCTCTCTCTATATATATATATATATATATCTGTAGTGCGTTCACACACACACACACACACACACACGCACACAGTGCCACACAAATATGCACACAGGCACACACATATGCACACACATAAAAAGTAGACCTCAGGTAGAATATGCATATGTATGAAGCATATATATGAACACATGCATTTCTGCATTTGTGAATTCAGAAGCATAACTGAGTAAGTGTTTGGTAGGGCTTGACCACTAACACATGGTGGTTAATGACAGTTAATCATATGTCCATATGATTGGACCTCACCTGTTGTCTAGGTCAGACATTTGAACTTGCAACTTTGAGTTCAAAAATTTAAAAATATTGGCTTTGTAATTTTTTCCCAAATATCTAAAGGCTTATTATATTTATTTTCCCAATAGATTGTAGCTAAAATACTTCAATAATATATATATATATATATATATATATATATATATATATATATATATATATATATATATATATATATATATATATATATATACTTTTATTTTATTTTTTTTTTAATGAAAAAGAATACTTTAGAACTACAGGATGGCCACTACTGGTGCACTGACATCCCTCCTCTACACAACACATAGCTTGACTGGCATTAGATATGGATATAGTTTTAGGCAAAGCAAGGAAAGGCCAGTTTATGTGTATAGCACCATTCACACGCAATAGCTATTCATAGTGCTTTACACAAATATATAGAATCAATGGATGGGTTGAAGTATTAAATAATAAGACCGATAATGTTAAATAAATAATAAAGCTTAATATATCCTGATATAATATAACCTCAAAAGGTCCTTTGCAAAACAACTTACAAAAGAGTTAAAGCGCAATAAAATATGTGGTGTTGAGAAAAAAGATAAAAGATGAAATAAAGCCTGAATAAATTAAAAATTAAAGGAAATTAAAATGTAAAATTGCTGTGCTCGACAAAGGCATGAGAAAATAAGAAACCTTTCAATCTGGACTTAAATATGACTGAATTTGTGGCATATGTAACATCATCCAGAATATTGTTCCATCTGATGTCAGCACACTAAAAGTTTGATTCTAGTGATTACTTGCTGATCAGTATCTACAGATCTGAGAGACCTGCTGGGTTTGCACCCATAAAGTATATCAGAAATGTATTCGGTCCTATAGGTTATTCAATGATTTATGCCCAATTAGAAGTACAATAAATACTGTTAAGTACAATAAACTATAGTAAAATAAATACTATTTTAGACTTTATAACTACAAAAGCTACAGTACACGCAGTGCGACAGGCAAAATAAATCAAATAAACCTTCCAATGGAATTGTGCTTCATCTAAGAACCGAGCTGCAGTGACAAACCTGAAGTCAAATCTGACACTGTATTAAATACTCTCACTAAACCAGGGCTGCATCTGTCATACAACCAAGCAATATGTTTGGATCAGACAGCACAGAAAACAAGACAGCTTAATGAGGAAATGTTGAAATAAACATTTTCTATTTTTTGAGGGGATGGCAGAATTTGAAACAAGAATTCATTAAAGTTCATTCATGAAAAAAAAGTCATTAAAGACACCTAGCCAGACTGAATATTATATGAAATTCTATTGTCATTTTTTGTAATTTCTTATTGGAGTTTTATTGAAACTGTACTGGGCAGATTTCCGCTTTTGTTTAATGGTTGCAGTTTTTACGATAATTATGCGTGTGAACAGGTCACGGTGTTGATGGAGCGCGTCAGATGCACGTGTGGTGTCCCATCCCCTAATCCCGCCCCTTTTCTCCGCACTGCCACGATCTTGCGCAGCCTCTCTCTCTCTCTCTCTCTCTCTCTCTCTCTCTCTCTCTCTCTCTCTCTCTCTCTCTCTCTCTCTCGTTCTGTCTCTTTTGGCTGCAGTCTGACCCACATAGTGGGACGATGCTGCCGGATTGTGTAAGATGTTGCCGCGTGAATCCGCACGCAGGATTTAATCGCGCGTGCGCACGGTTTTTGAAACATACACATATTCAGTGAAAGGTAAAGAGCACCTACCGTAGATGCTATGAGAGTAGTCTAGCATTGCATTACAAGATTACATGTTAATTAGATAAAGTACATTTATAATTACTTTAGCTGATTAATGCATTATTGCTTTTTGCCCTCACAGTTTGCTTGCATTGACATTTAAACAATGCAGCAAATGCTATTTGCCTTATAGATTTACCGGACTCCTTCCATTGTGTTTTTTGTTACTGTAAATAGTCTTGTTTCTTTTTAGTATAATTATCACACTTTTCATAAAAAGCAGCAAAGAGAACAGCCAAAAACCTTTAGACTCCGGCAGGCTTCAACGGCACCAAAGATGAAGGCAGCACTGGTAAAAGAGGACATGTTTTTGGCCTAACATGCACCTAGAACATGGGTGGATGGCATGGCAGCATCTGCATGTGTGCAATGGGTCACAAAGCCTCTAATCATCTTGCGTGTGCGTGTGTGTGTGTGTGTGTGTGTGTGTGTGTGTGTGTGTGTGTGTGTGTGTGTGTGTGTGTGTGTGTGTGTGTGTGTGTGTGTGTGTGTGTGTCACCATCCATCTTACCAGCACACTGTGGCTCTCGCAAATACACACACATTTATATGCAGGTCCCTTCAGATGGATAATTTGCCATACTGTCTAATGGGGGCTAAACTTCTCAGATTTCCACAATATTTACATAATGCATGGCAGAGTACCCAAGAAAAATGGCTTCAAAAGGAATACTGATTTGCAGTCACACTAATAGGAGGATATAAAGGTGGGTTTTTAATGTAAAACTATTTTGACAGTTTTATTGCTCCCAATAAAATTCTTTCTGGACATGAATATTTGTCCAGTGATAATTTTACTGTCACCAGGTGGGTTTTTGGAACTTTTAAGTGACAGTTTTATTGCCTCCTGTAAAAGTTGTTTCTGGTCATAAATATTTGTCCAAACATGTTATACACTTCATCATTATCATGTATTAGGGGGTAAAAATTATTTACAGTCATAAATATTTCTACTTGTCCAGACATGTTGTACACCTGTTCATTGAAAAAAGAATGATTGCTTGAACCTTTCATTATGACTTCAGGGATTTTTCCATGTTTGAAATTCAAACAAACATTTACTTTCAGTGTGACCAGCTATGGCACTGAGTCCCTAAAGTCATAAGGTAAAGTTCAAGCATTGACTTTCAGCTAATTACGATATTACATTGAGATGTGAGTAGAAATATGTACTGTGATGTGTGGTGGGATGGGGGCAGTTGGTTAAGCATTCATTGTATTCAAAACTATATTACCAATTCTACATTTCTTAAAAATGTAAATTTGCAACATTCATTGTAGAATGTTCATTGTAATCGATTCTAGGTTGGTGTGCTAAGCTTCAAAAAGCTTACTGTATGTAATTTTTATAAACCAACAACAAATGAAGAGAATCAAATAACTTGCTGTTTGTCATTATTTATATCTCTACAATGAATGAAATTCAAGGAATATTTCACGGGACGATTATGAAAGACCCTTGGGAGAAGTTCAGGGGATGATGGGGTAAGACCTCTCAGGTTTGGACGGCAGCGGGAGCAGTAAACAAGCTGAGGGCTACGGGAAGCTTCGCAACATCAAACAAACTCAAATGGTGATTATAAGAGGATTTGGGAGGTGAAGGAAGGTGACTGGATTATGACCCCCAAGCTCCTAAATGCATTTCTAACAAAGGACTTTAAGATCCCGTGTACATTGTGTCCTGAGAAAACAAACATTTCATAAGAAATTATGTTTCATTAGCCCGTAATAATGTTAATGAGCATGTGTCCATTCTGTCCAGAGAAACACTTACTTAGGACAAACATTTTATTAGCCCCTTATAAAAGTTAAGAATGTGGTGTACATTGTGTCCAGAGAAAACAATTACAAAGTAAACAAGTGTGTAATACTCTATGCAAAGAAAAAAAAGATTCCATTTTGAGAAAGAAATTTTATTAACCGGTAATAAATGTCTGGACATATGCAAATATTTATGACTGGAAAGAATTTTCATTGGCAATAAAACTGCCAAAATAGTTTGACATGAAAACCCTTTACATTTTCTCTCATATTGTGTTTCTATTATTTGCAACAACCCCATTGTTTTGTTTTCCTCTGGTTTAGATGATGATACCAAATTACAAAAGTTCATTTGCAGTCTTATCAATGTTAATGGTTAACTAATTTTCCTGGGAGAAACAGTTGAATGCTCAAAAGAATCCATAGAAAATGAACCCTGAAACTTTCCACAGAGCAAATTGAAATTATGATAAGTGACAATGAAACTGTAACCAACTGTAATTTTAGACAGCCATGCCGTGGGGTTCTTCAATCATGGGACCCCAATCAACTAATGCGCATGCACAATAACCTCAGCTCAAATTCTGTAGGGCAGATCTCATGGAGGAGTAGGGAAATAAGATCAGAACAGCACTACCTGTCTTCCACACTCACAGACCTCACACAAAATATCAAAGGAGCGCAAGCAGTGTTGGCATGTAGTGAACTGCATGTAACTAAACTAGTAGTTTAATTTCATTTTGCAGCAGCTTGCTGGTAGTTCAATTACATTCATATTTTTATATATTTTTGTGTAGTTAACTACTGCAACTACTAACTTTGGGTTATAGAAAGCTGACATTCCTTGCAGTTTATTTAATTATTTATTGGGGTTTACATTTGACCGGTGAACAAGAGGGAATTTTTTGTAATAAATTCAATTGTGTGACAATTTTTTTGCTGGCAAATGACTTTTTTGTATTATATTTTATTATAATTTATCGCATGCACATTCTCAAATTGATATTTTTTCACAGTGTAGTTTGAACTACTTTTTCTAAGCTGATTTAGTTACCAAACTAGATTTCTCCCTATGGTAGCTTCAGTGTAGTTCGACTTCTTCCAGTGTGAAGTAACTGGTATCTTGCAAAGCTATGCTTTTAAAATAGTTTTTCCCAATCTGTAAGCAACCAATGTGATGCTTTTGATCACAAAGAGCTGGAAAACTGGCCAGGATTGAAACAAAGATGGATGGCACCTAATACAGGCCAATTTGTGAGAGAAATCCATTTCAGTCTTCCAGAGATTTGAGACTGGGATGGAGGTTCATCGTTCAACGGGACAATGACCTTAAATATCCTGCTAAAGCTACACTGGGGCGGGGGGGGCGGGGGGGTGTTAAAGGGAAACATTTATATATATTGGAGAGGCCTAGTAAAAACCTAGACCTCAATCCATCTGAGAATATGTGGCATGATGTAAAGATTGCTGTACACAACTAACTTGAAGATGCTGGAATAGCTTTGCCTTGAAGAAATATTTCCAGTAACTATATGTGCTAATCTAATAGAGACATAAACCAAGAGATGTGCAGCTGTAATTGGTGCAAAAGGTTGCTCTACAAAGTATTGACTTGGGGGGGGGGGGGGGGGGATACTTATCCATACTGAAATGTCTGTTGTCTTAATTATTGCTTATGTCACTATAAAAAGGTTAGGCATGCTGTGTAATTCAAATTGTATTAAACCTCAAAAAATCCATTTTAATTCCATTTAATTTATTTTCACAAGACACTGTAACTGTAATATAACATACACATGTGTGTCTGCACGTTATCTCTCTCTCCCTCACACAAGCAGCAATTACAAAATATAAGTGATGTAGGTGTAAGGTAAGAGTCACGCCATGCTCTTCACAGGGTCTAGGCTTCTGTGCTATCCACAGCATAGTCCAAAGCACAGAGGGAACGTTGATGTCTGCCTCTTGCAGCGAAATGATGGAAGCATTTTCTAGAGCATTTTCTCACATTCAAGAGGACTGGACACAGAAGAGACAGAAGCTTGTCTTAAACGGGGCATAGAGAAGCCAGAAACTAATTAAAAGTGTGAAAACACCCTACTATAACAATAGTTCTCAAGCACAGTCTTGGGAAACCTATCAACCATACGTCCCAGCCCCAACATGTTCCAGCGCTTCGGATAATTGCCAAGAACCATGGCCTGAGTTGGGATCATCTCCACTATATAACAAAAGGAAGGAGAGATGGAGAGAGAGCGACAGAGAGAGAGAGAGAGAGAGAGAGAGTCCTGATTTAGTACTGGTAGGGAGAACATGTAGTATCTTCTAATTTCTCCCTGCAACTGAACTACCTTCTCCCAAACAGTCCCAAATTGCCACCTTAGGGAGGAACATACAGGAGTTATGACCCATGGCTAATAAAACTGCAGCCTTTGATTGTGGTGTCAGCAATGGCGCCTTCATAGCCCCATATCCCAGCAGACCAGTACCAGACCATTATGCCTGGGCATTTCCACAAAATCGTTAGTCTGCCTGGTGTATGATTAACGCCTTTTAGTTAGTGGTAGAGAGGGGTGTAATCATTCATAAATGTGCAACCAAAAGGATTATACTCTGAAATAGTGCTTGAAGACTTTTTTCCTGGTTATCAATATAGCATCATTTTAATGAAACTGCATTTATGAAATAGGCCTGATTCTAAAATCATTTTTTATTTCATTTTCCTCACTCAACTGTATTTTCACAGTTTCATTGCAAATAGGTGCTTTTTTTTTTTTAAAGCAACCCACCTTCTGAGTTTTTGCTCTAAGGCAGTGCGCCTTCGGCCCCTTCCAAAAAAGTGGACTGGCGAAGATGTTTTAGTGCTCGTTAGCATCTTAACATCCTATTGGCCAGATCATATTGTTTGCAGCATGACCTCACTCACAGCACTGCAAAATCTCCACAACACAATCACTGTGCTTCAGTCAGGCTTTTTTTTTTTTGGAGCTACCTTGAAAAGGAGTGTTATTCAGACCAGTAAATTAACCTTCACTACTAGCAGTAGTTTTTTGTTGTTTCCTATTTGTAATTAGGATCCTTTTGGGGCAATTTTTTTTTTACCTGTCACTGCTGGTATAGCTGGTCCATGAGAAAGAACAGGAGTGAGAAGCAGAGGCTCATATTGGACCACTGCACACAGGAAACCGAAGCAGGACAGGTACAGCTCAATATAGCACACTTGCAGTGCACCAACCTCTATTCTCTGATGCACCCAGATAATGTATGTGTGTGTGTGGAGTGCATTTGTCAGTGCTACATTTCATAATCATTATTCACTAGGTAGAGCTGGGAGTCTGTTAGAAATTCTCAATTTTCTACAAGAATATGTGTGTGTATGTTGGGAGGGGTGCTGTAAATGAAATAAGGAAGTGCATACAAGCACAGAGCTTTGCAAACCTTGCAGTGCTAACCGTACTAGAACTGTCAATGCATCTGAGCCTAACATCTGTACCTCTACCTTGTCCTCACTGTTCATAGTTTACACAAGCTCTCGATTGCCCCGCCCACCACAGTCATCCCTGTCCCCCCTACACTCATGGCATTTAGCTGACGCTTTTATCCAAAGCAACTTACAATTATGAGTGAGTACAGCTTGAGCAATTGAGGGTTAAGGGCCTTGCTCAAGGGCCCAACAGTGGCAACTTGGCAGTGGCAGGGCTTGAACCAGGACCCTTCCGATTACAAGTCAACTGACCCCTGCCAATATGCCAGGCAGAAACAGCTGGCCAACCCTGTTTAGCAAAACTGTCTGTCAAATTGGGATACACAGCAGGATTAAAAGAGAAGGGGTATGCTAAAATAATGCACGTGGCATTAAGTGGGGGCATTTATATAATACAGTGTTGTGAGTGACAGTGACACAATACTTGATCATGCCTCCCACAATTACATAAGAATGTCTGGCCACAAAACCCCTACCACAAGCCCTAGACTTATCTCCAAAATGTCAGAATCTCCAAACAATGAGAAAACAATGTCTCTCTGTATCTTCTGGTAAACAACAGCTTTTTCATATTAAATTCTACTGCTTATTTCATGCTCTCAGTGACATGCAAGCCCGATTTTTATGTCTTTTAATCAAATCACCAAAAATGCATTTTTTCATGTGACTTTGACTTTGGGCCTGTGACAAATATATATAAAAGTGTTTTTGAGACACCTGCAATGTTAATTTTTGTGTAGCCAACTGGTAGACATTGGCTTATGATAGTGGCTTGAATAAACTGGATCAAAAGTCCTGATTGATTGAAAAAAGGGGTCGCCACTAACAGCTGGATCAGACGAATTAGCCCTAGCCACATGTGCACAGCTGTTTCTGATGGGCACGTTTTACGGTGATGTTTGTGAGCAAACGAACTGACAACAATGGTAGGCTATTGTACTGAAAACAGATCACACACCTTGGTCCACAGTAGTCTAGGGTTTTTTTTCAAATACAGCCTAACCACATGCGTGTGTGTTTAAAGGTGCAGATGAGATCCAGACCTCTCTAATTCAGTGGAGTGCTGTTTTTGCTTTAATCTCTCAGTGTATCTCTGCCTTTTAAAGCAACTTTGGACCACCAGGCCCTGACGTTATTTTAACCTCGTCACTCACCAGGACGAACTGCCAGCATGACACCATGCATGTTGCAAACCCCACCCCTTTTGGTGCTCACTTCTGCATAATTTCAGCGTGGAACATTTCACTGAGACACGGCCATCACCAAAGATACTGTGTGCTGTTTCATTAAGCGATTCATTAAACCTACTGTGCCACTACAGAGACTCTCTTCTCACTAATAGTGGTAGCCATTGGAGCGATCACTTCATTGGAGAGCTCATCTAAGAAGGAATCTGCTTAATTTCATTTCTGCGTAATGTCTCTGGTATTTAATATGAAAATATGACCAGCCCATTTGATCCCCTCCCATCCATATCAGTGAAGACTCAATCCCCCCCTGTTGCATAAAATGCCACGACTCCACTGTCAAGCGAGCGCCTGGCAAATCGATTCCATTTCCAAGCGGAACCAGGGTCTACCTTGTACCATGAAACGGCCACCCAAAGTTTATTGAGGTATGCAGGAAAATGCCTATGTGAAAGAATTGCAAGAAAATACAAAGACACGCACAGGCTCCCACGTGCTATGCAGCTGTTTCTGCTATTGTATACATTCACTTAATGCCAATCACTCCTAGAACCAATAAGTATTAGGCTTACTGTGATCAGTGTTCGATTATTAGAAGATCAGCTTTGTTCTTTTGATAACCACTTGAACAGTAGGCTGCATAAGAGTAAAAAGAAATTCACACAGGCCATGTCCCATTTGTTTTCTGAGTTTAACTAACCTACTTTTGTCTCAGTTGCTGTGCTGGACCTAAGTTTGTTTTGTTTGCCCCTGCGAACACAAGAACAGAATTAGGCACTTACAGTTACACATTATTATGTTATTACATTATACATTACTACAGTGTAATGTACAATGCTGCATTGTATAATACCTGTAAGAGCCTAATTAAGTAATTACTGAACCTTACCTATCGCAAAGCCATATGTGCGCCAATCCATTTTATATGCCGGAGTATTAACAACACCATTATTGTATTATAATGCACTTACGTGGGCTCATTAGTGTACAGAGACCATCCACCGCATCCTGCCAATATGCACACAGCTTGGTGTCTCCTTCCATAGTTGTGGGGGCAGATTTGTTATGTCCCAAATAAGGAATTTGTCTCTCTCTTTCTCTTGCTTTCTTTCTTTTTTCTATTCCCGACACAATCACAATCACGCTATCAGAAGAGAGCTGGCAAGTGTGAATATTTATGTGTGTATGTGAGCGTTGGTGAATGTGTGACCATTAAAATAAGAGAACTATAACTATAGTGAAACATGGTGAATCAGACGTTGACACACGCACACGCATGCACAAACCCTTTCACACATACCTATGAACTTGTACATTTCAGAACAATCAGCGTAATCATAATTTTAGAGTAATGATAGATCTTTCTAAAATGTTGATATCCATCTGTTACTTCATGGTTTATTGCTTTCATTTTGTAGCACTGCCAGTTGTTATTTGACTTTGTTCATCATGATTGTTAAATTGGAAAGATTCACATAGTCTTCCTCTCTCACTGATAAGTAACACTCTGAATGGTTAGCTGACTGCCAAGGCCACTGTAAATTTACCCAACAACCCATTCTCAGTTTGTTTAACAATCACAACACACACACACACACACACAGACACACACACACACACACAAACACACACACACACACACACACAAAATTGCAGTTTCTGATTACATTGTTGG
>NC_137516.1:5955000-6050000 GCF_041902795.1 Electrophorus electricus | reverse complement strand
CTCATCTCCTAGTTTTGCCTTTGTTGGGTTCCAGCTGCTCGATTAGATCTCATTTGGTTGAACTCATTTGGTTGATACAGCCTTGCAGGAGAAATACGAACTGTCCGTTCTCATAAGATGGATGATTAGAAGTAAAGCTCTTTGCATGTGAAAACTGCTATATCCTATTGCTCTCTTTATTGAGTTGTGGTGTAACAGAACCAAGATTAATAAAACGTGCAATGCAGACATCATTATTAGATTTGAATAGATGATATGAAAACAGAATTTTTTTTTTTTTCTGGAAAAAGCCTTTGTATGTGTAAAAGTGCTTTGCAATTAGCAGTTGTGCTTTCCCTGACACTGAGAAAGCACAAGCGATATATTTTAGAATGTATGGATTTCAAGTATTATTGATTAATTAAAAAAAAAAAAAAACGTACTCTGGACCATATCGAATACATTCAAAGTAGAGGTTTTGGAGAACATCGCATTCCTCTATGCAAATATGAAAGGCGTGGCCTGGATATAGCACCGCCTCTCGGGCTGGCAGCTATCCGCAGTGCCATTTGCATCTGGGCCAAGCAGCTCTAGTCTGATGGGTGTACGCCTCCACTCATATGTGCACAAATGACCCTCATAGACCCACAGTGCCAGCCTAATCCAGAGATTAAGGACAGAGAGACGCAAAGCAATTTCCTTTTTTATGAATCCCAACCCGAAGCAGACAGATTACGTTTGAAAAGAAGATGCCGAGTAGTCCTTTCTCATTACTCCACCAAAAGCTTCTCGCATGAAAGATTCCCAAATGAACAATCAGATCGTTACAACCCTCAGTGCCATGTTTTGATAGATGGTTATTGGGACATTTATTACTGGTCTAAATTCCCCATGTTCCTAGGACAGTGTAGGATGTGTTCTGGGTGGTGGGATTACAGAAAATGCAAAGGACATAAAAGAAACAGATCACAGCCAACAGTGAAAGCTGGAGCAGATCGCCCCACTAAAGGGGCTTTGGTTGCCAATGAAAAAACATATTTTTCATGCTGATAAATCTTGCTATTAAATGACTTGACCTTTGCTTGGTTAATTCTGTGAAACATATGATTAGAACCATCTGAACAGCAATGCTAAGAGAACTGGAAAACCATCACATTCCTAAATAAGATGACTGAAAAATGTTTTGGGATTTTCTTGAGGTTATACTGAATGATTACTGCCCACTATGACCTCTGACCTCTGACCATACTGCCCCCATCACCCCCCCCTCCCCCACCAAAAAAAACAAAAAAAAAAAACATTGATACTTCCTTTTTTCCCCTAGAATCATTATCGGGGGATTCTGGGATGGCCAGGGATATTGGCGGTCCTGGTGAGCTACGGCAGAGGGATTACAGTCCTTGGAATCAATTTGGAAACCTTTTTAACCTATCGTGGCCTATCGTGTTTTGACTGGTTGGTATCACATAAGGATCAGTACTTACATCCTTAAAGGGCTTTTGAAACCTGTGGAATTAGTCACGTCATGCCCACTAAGTGCTTGTTTGTTTTTTGGCTGAGTCTGAACCTGGTATTTTTCTTTTCATAAAACGCGCGCGTGTATATGTGTGTGTGTATCTGTTCTGCCGTTTGCAGTGTGAGGGGTTCGTGCTGAAAGTATATTGACGTTTTCTGACCTCTGCCTGTCCCCTTTTTCTGACACCTCAGCTTTCAACGCTAAGATTTACAGCCAATCAGGGAGAAGAATGGAAAGGTGGGTGGGGAGGTCAAGAGTGGGGGGGGGCATTTGAAGGACAAATCACGTGTGCTCCCCGAAAGTACTAGAAATCAGGTCTGTGCTAAAAGATCCCTGGAAATATGAGAAATCACGTCTGTCCTGAAGTGTACAAAATTTTGTCTGTCCTAAATGCTCGCCGGGAGTGTGAGAAATCCTACTGAAAGAAAGTCAAGCAAGGTCTCTCCTTATTTTGAGTATATAACAACTTTTTGTACCACCAGTCTGTCATTCCCCTGAAGGCCGAGAGCACAGAGCAGTGTTATACTGCAACCAGGTGATGTGTATGTGTGTGTGTGTGTGTGTGTGTGTGTGTGTGTGTGTGTGTGTGTGTGTGTGTGTGTGAAACTGCTGCTTGTAGGCTAAATAAAGCTTTGAATTGGTTATGATTGAATCAACTTGACTGTGAATGGAAATGTCCTTCTCTGACACTTTGTCTGCATCGAGTTCGATTTGTGATTCTCTAACAGTGGAACTTATCTGTGAGCTTTCAGAAGTGATGCACATTTTTTTTAAAAAACAGCTCTGCATAATTTTGTTCCCAGGCACAAAATCTCTACAAGATATAACCACAAGTACCTGCAGATTTATTCGGTGATCTACGAACGCACTTTCCAGGAAAAACTCCTCCCATCACCCTAATCCTGTACTGCATGAAATTCACAATCATGTGATACAAATCTATTCTCATGTCAATCTTATCAGCACATGCAGACTCTACAATCTAGCCTTGACATAAGAAGTGATTTATATTACTGATTTGTATAACAGTATGATTTTTGTAAGATCAATATGGCATGTGGCCTCCGGTGGTCTTGACAACGGATTAGTCACATCACACGCTGACATCAGTGCGCTGGGTATTCTTAGACGGGAAAATAAAAGGAGATCCCTCTGGGAATATGGTCCAGGAAAAATACCTCCAGTGCTAATTACATTTAAGGAGATAACCTGAGTAGTGCAGAATTTCATGCATAACACTGGCTATACTGTTACGTGTGGGGTGCAGCGCTGTGGAGAAAGCAGAGGCTGGTGTTGGCATTAAGCACGGCATCATTTTTTGGAAGGGTACCGAAAGGTCTTCTGTGCTGCGTGGGAGGGGGCAGCGCAGAACAGGTAGTAGGGCGAATGTCCCCGAGCGTTTCATCCGAGCACTGCCAGTACGAGCCTAATACATTAGTAAAGAGAAACATTTATAAATCACCTTCACACACACACACACACACACACACACACTAGGCAACAAAAAGAGAGAGAGCGGTGTTCACACCAACGCTGCCACCATCGTAACCCCAGACAGCAGCTCTGTGTTCATCGATCACGCCTGATGCGCCCTTTCCTGTAGAAGCTGTGATCGCCATGACACTGCCTGCTTCGAGAAGGAAGCAAAGGGAAGGTGCTATGGGCCGAAGGGATCACTGAGGAGGACAGACAGGTGTAATGAATGGAGACTGGCATTCCGAAATAGCTCAGGAGAAACGGAAGGAGTCCCAGCAGATCAATTATGTAGCAGGACGATGAAAGATATTCAGCATGACGATTATGTCCACATCCCCCACACACACACCATTATTACACTGTGTGTGTATGTGTGTGTGTGTGTGTGTGTGTGTGTGTGTGTGTGTGGGATGCGGACTCTCCTTTGGAATCTCTGTGAAACATTTGCGCTTAACTCTCTCTGCTCCTTGCCCCCCAACACCCTGCCCACGCCCCCCCCACACACACTCCCATCCATGTAATCAAAATCTAGAAGCCTTAGCTTCAGAGTGATGTAACAGAAAACCATTTGCCCCAAGTTCAAACCTTGATAATACCACAGCCATGTGTGGGCAGGAGCCTGCGAGAGCAAAATGTGCTGATTGGCTGCATGTGCCTCAGCGGTAGCATGTGACACCCTTTCACCTCCGTGGTTTGTAGCTGTCATGTGATGTGGGAGAACTGCCTGATGGGTGGGAATTGGCCATGACTAAAATAGGAAGAAAATTGGGGCAAAATCCAAAACAAGTCTGAATCGAGCTAGGACTTCCATCTCCTGCCAAAGTAGCTCCAGTGTTTTGCATTCATGAGCAACTGAGCAGGTACACAATGGCACAAAAGTAGCAAAAGAAGCATTTTATGGCCATGCTTTCTGAATGTCCACTCTGGCCCTTACTGAGCGTGACTTCCACTGAACCGTAAATCAATTGAGTGCGGAGCTGAAGCACCAGATATTGATCTTGCCTAGAACACATCTGCAGCGTGGCGCACCTTATACATGTCTGTGCTTCAGAAAAGGCCATCAGAAAGGTAAAGCGGCCATTCGCTGGGAGCAGGTGTCCGGGCAGTATTTTTTTACTTCAAGCTAACCAGATAGCGTCATGTGTCATTCCATTCAAAGGTATTGATCACACAACCACAATTACCAACTTTAATTTCTCAGTTTCAGCAGGTATAAAAGGGGATACAAGGCAGGAGTGATGGAGTCATTAAGACAAGAAACATAAATGAAGGCACATGAGTGGAAAAAGCAAGCGAGGGAGAGAGGGAGAGTGCGGGAGAAAAGGCAGCGGGTCTATATGCACTGAAGGATGAGACGGTTTTGAATGTAAAATATATTCCCCAGTTTCTATGTCCACCTCCACCCACAGAATGGAAGATGAAGGTCCACTCAAAAGGTTTAGAGAAAACTCAATATGGATGTCTGTGCAAGCATGCGTGCGTGTGTGTCATAAAGTGCACATGCGTGTAATGGTTTTCCAATCCCTGAAGTCCTGTGTGTGTGTGTGTGTGTGTGTGTGTGTGTGTGTGTGTGTGTGTGTGTGTGTGTGTGTGTGTGTGTGCACTCTTTTACAATACATTGGTCCAATTCCTCAGTTCAGTTTCTGTTATGTAATGGAAAAAAAAAAAAAAAACAATCCGAGGAGGCTGAACCCAGATCCGAGCGCTTCCTCCAAAGTGCCTTAAAAGTGCCGGTTCAAGTGTGCTCTTGCTGCATGGCTACCTGCTGTAATGCGGCTGATAAATCCCACATGCCACCATTGTATACCACACTGGTGCATTTTAAATAACTACGGCTTCTCCTAACAATGTAGGAATTCTTTAAATCAATCTTGAAATCCTGAAACATGTGCATGTGTGTGTGTGTGTGTGTGTGCGTGTGCGTGTGCGTGTGCATGTGCGTGTGCGTGTGCGTGTGTGTGTGTGTGTGTGTGTATGTGGGCAGGGTGTGAGGTTCTAGCAAGTACAGATCCTTTCTCTCTCTCTCTTTCTCTCTCTCTTCAGCCCAAACAGCTCCCAGTAGACATCCATTATTCAGCACTAAGCTCTTTCATCACCATTCATACAACATCCTGCCATGGCCAAGCTATTTACCACCACCGCTGTGCAATATATATATATATCTCACACACACACACACACACACACGCACACACATGAATGCACACCTTCACACAGACTAACAGACTATACAGACTTCACATACCCACTCAGGAATTGAGTGATGCATTTTTAAAAACTTTTTATCTGTTTTGAGTCTTGAAACACCTAACAATACAGAGAACTGAAAATGAAGCTGGGAATTTTCCCCTTGACAGCAGTACAGAAGCTGCATTCTCATTCCTCCTTATTTGCACCACATTCTACATGAGACAACTACACTCAAGTTGCTTGCATGTGACATTCCTGTGGTTTTATGAGGTTGCTCTTTTATTGATTCAACTGGCATGTTTACAGGGCAGATATCCAAACCAAAAGCAGTAAGAGCTGACCCTATCTGGAACAATATGGGAGGGGATGACCACAGGATACAGGACACAACCCCACGAGGGTGGGAAAGCAAACAAACAAACCACAGCACAATTGCACAACTCCCACTCTGACCGGAGCCTTTTCATCTGTCATGGGTTGGACGACAAAACGGGAGTGCCAGTGTCCTTTCCCATTGGCACCGCATGTGTTAAATTCGCCTTTAGCGGTGGTTGGCTCATCCCTGGCTCTGACGAGGGGGCTGTTGCGCTGTCTCCATGTATGTGCAGTGACGTAGGAGGCCCCGGATATAGCTTCACCCTCGGTCCCTGGCGGCTACCCAAACACTAGATCTGTTGGTGCACGCAGCGTGCGACCCTGCGTCGACATGGCTGGCATGAGCCTCGCCGATTCCTGCACCATTGTCCTGCCACAGCCCACAGTACCAGGACAATCCCAGTCGTGATGGAGATGGAGGTGTGTAGTCTGAATTTTTTGGACCCTCCAGACATCTGCACCCCTCTGTCATTGCCTGGGACTCAAAGTTCCACCACTGGTCAATATGCTGCAATGCCAGTAACGCAGAAGACACTCTAAAGTCATCTTTTTGTAGGCGTGATGGTGTTCTGGTCTTGAGCCACATGTCTTTCCAGTCACTTCATAAAACACTCCCTGGCCACAAGATCAATGTGGTTCCCAGCATCATTGGTGGGGAATACACCCAGAACATCCCTCGCAACTGTCATCACTGGGACAACCGAGCACAGGGACTTCAGAGGTGCCTGTGGATTCTCTTTTAGTCCTTTCTTGCAGTGCAGGTGTGGCAACAGTCCATGTGCAGCTCCACAACGGTGTGGCATCCTGGCTAATAGAAGCACTGCCTGAGCTGATGCATAGTCTTAGTCATACCGAAGTTCCCCCTTGCTGGCCTGCAAGATCCCTGAGTGCAAACTACAGGAGAATCAGGGGCTCCCACGCCGACATCTTTGCGATCGATACCTCCCAGCCCAGAAAAAGTAGGTCGCTGCAGTACACTAAGCTGCCCTATGAGTGGCAGGCTTGCTCGGTCAGACCATGAGGTGCAACATCTGACCTCTATGGCTCCACCCATCTTGCCACCACTTGAGCACCTGATGGAGTTTGATGGTGCTCCTCTGGGCTGCAGGACTGCATGAGTCCCTCCTGGGGAGCATCACCAGTTGCACTGTATCCCTCCATCTACTTTATCCTCCAGGTGATCGCAATGGTGGCAGCTCACGTCAAAGTAGTAGGGACAGCGGGACAGCATGTCTGCGCTGCTGTCAAGTCTCCTGGGCCACTGCAGGATTGTGAATCAGTACTCCCTCAATGCAGTAATCCAAATGAGCCATTTGCCCCTCTGGCTCCTGGAACCACAACAGCCGTGCTAGCAACACCTAGTCAGCACACGCAAACAGCCAACAGCCCTCTACAGGTGATGTAATCACTGTGTTCTGGTTTGCTGAGCCGTCGCCTATAACACACAGTCACCCTCTCGGCTCTGTCCTCCACCTGTGTTGACACTACACCAGTCCTCCCGTTTTTGGGTACCTGCATGAGCAGTTCATAACAACAAACAACAACACCACCCCACAAGGAAACAACAAACAATAACACAAACCCCACAAAACAGATGGAGAGAGGAACAAAGGTGCAAAACCAAATGCACATGCCCAAACTGTAGTGTCTGTAGCACAGTGGATGCCATAATAACATTACAGGTAATTTAGTAGAGCTGAACTTTCTCATGACACTACTGGCAAAGAGGTACATTGGTGGGAATGCTGGTCAACAGAGAGTCTCTCTCTCTCACTCACTCTCTCTCTCTCTCTCTCTCTCTCTCTCTTTCTCTTTTCCCTCTCTCTTTCTCTTTTCTCTCTCTCTTTCTCTCTCTCTCTCACACACACACACACACATACGAAGGTGTACACACACAGACCACAAGAAATCAATTTTGAATTGTTTGGCAGTCAGCGAGAGCGAGAACCCAGACGCAGGGAGGAGGGCCATGTGTCTTTATAAAGCCGAACTGCATTCATCACCCACGTTCATGGTGGTGCAGGAAAACTCGTTAGTTACCATGGCGCTGGCCGGGCTGGGCCTGTCATGGGTACTAATGCCTTCAGAAGCACCACTGATAGGCAGAGAACTGAGCTACGCACAGACTCTTGCTGCAAACCTAGCCAGATACATCATTATTATAACACACTATGCCAACCTAGTAGTCATTAATATAGCTCTTTGAACTTCTTCATAAGCAAGTTGAAAATGGCTGAAATGTATGTTTTATGAATGGCTGAGTCCTCATGCACTTTCTATCACTGAACAAACGGGCCGGTGTAGCACCGAGGCAGAACCATGGCCCATAGAGGTGGGAAGGGCACATGCAGACAGAGCAGCCCCCCAACTGTACGGACTTGGCTTCACCATGAGCTTTCAACACTCAATGAAGCCAAAGACGTGCAGGAAGTTCGACATGACATTCTCATGGAATACCACAAAAATGCTCGAAAAACCACAAAGCACGAACACACACCTAATGGAAAAGCAGACAAAAAGACACAACTATATGGTACATGCTCACACTTAGCGAAGTTGTCGTCTAGATAATACCAAGATGCACTCATGTATGATAGAACAAAAAACCTGTTCCTCCCACTGTCACACATTATAATGGTTATATCCATGACTCAAGTACACCAGTCTGAGGAGTGTGAAGTCCCAAAATCTGATTGCTCATCTTTTTAACTCCTTTAAAAAAAAAAAATCAAACTGTGAAACAGGTTAAACACACACACACACACACACATACACACACACACATATATATATATATATATATATATATATATATATATATATATATATATATATATAGAGAGAGAGAGAGAGAGAGAGAGAGAGAGAGAGAGAGAGAGAGAGAGAAAGAAAAAGAACATAACATGTCAAGCGGTGTTGTCTACTTTGGTGGAGAAATCCTCTCCGCATTACAAATGAAATCTACTGGCTAGATCAGAGAAGCTAACGAGTTCACGCCACCCCTCGTACAAACAGCGGGCGGGGGGGGGGGGGATTGATTTATCAACCCATCAAATAGTGATCCCAGATACTTAAACAAGGACAGAAGGACTAAAGCCAAATGTTGTGTCAAATAAGCAAGAAACATCAGCTAGCGTTAAAAGCCAACTGCATAAATGTGTCATTTATGTTGATACTCCTATTAATGAAAAGGCTTTTACAATACCTTCAGTATTAAAATGGTTGATTCTTAAGGTTTTTGAAATGTATGCAGAGAAATGCACAGGGAGCGAGAGAGAGATGGAGAGACTCAGAGAGGTATACTTAACAACACTGGTACAAGCTAGACGGTACGAAATAAAGACACTAAAACCAATGTGAAGCTATAGATTTAAGTGTGTCTATTTTTATGAAGTATTTAACTAAATACACAATTTAAAAACTGAAGTTATATACAAAATTATTTAAAGAATGAATGTGAAATAATTACCTAAATAAAGTCAGTCAATCTAACACGAGCCAAAGCCATTAATGTAAAAATAATAATAGTTTATGGCTGAATTAAGGAATGGGAAACGTAAAAGTGTGGTCACCTGACAAAATGTTGTGATTCATGTTTAACAGATGACGGAGTAACAGTGGTTTGTAGAACTGATCGTGCTGTGTAGACATTACAGTGAAAACAAGGCAGCAGTGAAAAAGTGCCAAAGTGATTGTAACATGCAGTTCCAGACCTACAAACATCTGACAGTATAGTTGAACACTTTACGGGAAATAAATCACATTTCTACTGCATGGTCCACACTAAAAGTTTGATCCTGGGTGTCCCTGCGAATAAGGGGTGTTTCGGATGATAACGAGCTTTATGAAAATCATTAAGGCTCCATCTGTCCTTGCTGCAGCCATTTCAGTTTATTATTTATGACTGAATTATGGAGATTACTCATGCTTTGATTTTAATGCAGAAAATTAATGCCAATAAAGCACAATAAAGCACGGATGTAATTTGGAAATGGCTACACCAGTTCCAAAACAAAAAATAAAACAAACAAACAAAAAACACCCTAAAACAGCAGCCTTTTTTACTTAAGAGTTTGGATACTGGCTGGAGCCCTGATGATGTCACTGCCATCCGTGGCCGGGATTCCAAGGGAGTAAATTGGCTGTTCTCCCGGTGGGAGGGATTGTATTACTCCGCCCCTGTCATTCACTGCGGCACTAACCAATCGTGTGTGTGTGTTTGTGTACGTTTTCTGACGAAGGGCAGCTAGTGCTCCTCCTTTGAGTGAATTGGGCTACCCTCTGTCGTAACATGGACAGCAGTTGGAAAAAGATGTGGCGTCAAGTGCTACAGGCAGCGGGTTAAGGGGCAGGTGCGTATGAGTGAATGACCCTGACGCGCAGTACGGACTTAATAACGGCGGTGTCGTTGAGAAGAGCGCATCGCGCTCATTAAAAGCTCGGCAACGTGGAGTTAACAAAGGTCCGGCCACTTGGTCAACATCCCAATAACCGAGCAGTGTTGCGAAGAAGCAGCGATCCGGCTTGAGAGCGTTTAAAGCCTGCGTTAGGGTTAGATTGCTTTATTTAAACTCAACCGATTCGCCTTTTCGGACAATCATAAAACCACTGAGTAAGTGTTTGGGCTCTTTAGAAGAAACGCCGCTAACAAAGTTGTCTTTTCAATAACACCTTAACATCTGTGCGATCCCGTTCTACAGCTTCGATTATTTAAAACGATTATTTAAGTCTTAGAAGACAAGCCTGACCCTGACCAAAGACAGTCCTCGAGAAGAGGGAATGTTAAATACTGGAACAAAATGTTTTACGTTTAAGCGCCAGTTCGCCTCCGCTGTGGGACTTTTTATGTACGCCAAGTGGTTGTGGCTAAACAAGCACCCCGGTGGAACCATGCCAGAGAATTCCTCCTTGCATTTCAGATCAAATGGATGCTTGGCCACTTCTTCACACGCAGCGAGGGGGCGTGTCAAATGACCCGAGGAGGGAGCTCCGCTGCGCCGAGCTGCTGCAGTGCGCCCGCACCCTGCGCAGAATACCAATGTCTCAGCGTCATGTTACCTTAGCAACAGCCCGGGCTCCATCTAGCTCGCTGCTGAGATGTTACTGCACGGGCCAACGCGCAGCTTTAGAATATGTCCCAAACAGGGTCGTGGAAGTCTTCCAAGCCATTCACCGGTGTGTTTCTACTCGTGGGGAGTTCTTATTTGTGGAGTGGATTACCTGTGATTAATCAGGTGTTATTTACAGTGAAGGTTAATGTTTGAGAGAAAATGCATGGTTTGTGACTGGCTGCACAGTCTAGGCTGAGCCCCGTGGGACATGGAGCACGCTATTCCTGTTGGAGGGCACATCGGCAATCTAGGTTATGCACCACAAGCTTTCGGAAGCATGCAGGCCCACTATTTTTGGTTTAGGTTTAGCAGTAAATAATTGTGTGCAGACAAGATCTGGCAGACAAATCTGTAAAGACAGAGTGACATTTGCTGGCCAAACTTGAGATCCATTTTCCATACACTCTCCAAAGTTTTTTTGCCAACACAGCCCCTTCTTAACTGACTTGGAGGTACAGCAAAGAAAACAGAACATAGCACAGACCACTACAGCTCCCTAAAAATGTAAACTAAAGAGCAAACAATGTGTATTTGTGGAATTTGCCTGTCTGCTGAAGTAGTTTTAGATTCTTTTTACACCAGAGGTGTTTCCAAACTCTAATCTCTTTTCAGAACAGGACTCTCTGACACTTTGGTTTGAGAGTTGGTGTATCTGCAGCGGTTCATCTTCCAAGGACACTAGTAACCAGTAAAACTAGTGGCTGAAATCACCTTTCTGTGAGAATAGTGATGATCCAACCCTTTACCAGAAAAACACAATAACAGTTGAACACACACCATTCGTGTTCAAGGTCTACAGTGCCATGATCATAATATATATTCTGAATAGAAGGGCTTGTCTTATTGTCTTTTGGATAGGACAGTGATAGGACAAGCTAATCACAGGCTTTTGAATTCTATGCAATTACAATACAGTTAGTGGATAGTGAAAATTACGACTGAATGGGATGTTAAATGAAAACTTTAATATATGTAACATAACTGATACAAATCCTTACCAGAATTAAGTTAAATGAAGATTTGTTCATTTGTTATTCCCCAAGAGTTATGAACCCAACCCTTCCAGCCACTGAATACAATCTTCTTCTGTTCCTTCTTGAGATAAAGATGTACAAATTACCATGGTATCACAACCTGCAACTAATATTTAGTACAATTATATTATAAAAATATAACTTTTGAGTGATTGATAAAAAGGCAAAATAAAATACTGTACATTTTATGATATATTTAGATAAACAAGGATGTACTGTGCTTGAGAAAATATTTTATTTAAAAAATAATGTAATGTAATAAACTGCTGAACGTATTAATATTTTTTATATACTTTTTTTAACTACCTCATCCACTCTCCAGATGTTAATGTCTGTCAGGATATCTCAAGCATCTCCAGGGGTACGGCGTGACGATGACCCGTTGCAATCCAAGCAGCCCCTGCACAGAAAGTATCTGACACAGGTTAGAACTTCCTGTCTGAACTTGCTCTGTGTGCATGCGTACAGGTACATGTTAACTGCTGAGTTTAAGAGGGTCAGCATGTTGCCGATGTCTGCTGCCACGTTTATTTCCAGGCTGTAGTCATCATGGTCCATATCCCATTTCCAGCTGCGCAGCACTATCTGCGTAATTGACCGCGTGATGGACAGCAGCACGAACGTCATGGACACGGTCACCAGGAGCACCACCGACTTCCTCTTCCGCGAGCGCAGCAACGGCGGCACCTTGTGGCCACGGGTGGCAGCGCGGCACTCGGCTTCCACGTGCACCCGGTTGCTGAGGGAGATTTGGCGCAGGGTAAGGCTGTTGGTTACGCCGACGACAACAAAGGGCAGGACGTGGGATAGAGCCGTCTGGAGGCTCACCACAGTGCCAACGTACTCGACGGAGGCGTCCGTCCGGTACACGCAGAACCAGCGCTTGAGCTTGCGGTCGTGCACGGATACATAGGCCCAGTAATAGGGCACCGCAAAAAGATGCCCCAGCACGAAGACGCCGCCAATGACCCACAGCGCAGCGCGGGTGTGGCAGAGCCGGTTCCGCATGCCCCACGTGGTAATGGCCAAGAAGCGCTCGGCAGTGAAGACCACCACCAGCCAGGTGGAGGCATTGTAGGCACCATAGCTGAAGATGTCCCGCAGGTTGCACCAAGGCTCGCGAGACCAGAAGGGCTCGACCGTGTGGTATTTCACAGAGAGTTCCAAAACCACGATGAACACCAGCACGCCCGTGTCGGCGACGGCCATCGCCATCAGGTACATAGTGCTGGATTTAGAGAGCATGCATTTGCGTCTCCAGAAGATCAGGAAAGACACAGTATTAGCTATGGGACAGAGTGAATTATCAGAGTTCATCACTTGTATACAGACTCTGAATTCAGAGCATGCATATTTTACATTAGATTAACTGGTTGAAGACATGTTTATGGTTTATCACACTTGGGTAAAGATTGAGTAGGTTAATGTCTGTCATCTATGACATTTGAGATTAAACACAATTTAGATTAGTTAAAACTATAATCTGAGGAGAAACCAATGCAACAATTCTCCTTCATGTTATATAATTAGCTAAGATTATCCAAAAAAAACCAAAAACACTGTGAGAAATCTTAACTCTCAGAATTCAGGCATTCATCTGGTTGGACCAGTACTCACAGGGGATCCCAATGGCTGCGAGAACAGGGTAGTAGACCCTCTGCAAGTGGATCATCCAGTGCTCCTCAGTCGGCATGTCCCCCTCTGATATCTCAGCATCCTGCAGCCACCTCCCAGGACTCTTGTCTCACAGCCCATAGGTGGACAGGTGGAGAGGCAGAGGCTTGTCATCTTGTCATCTCTTACCACCTGCCCCCACACAGAACCTGCCTCTGTGGTCATGGAAACTTAGATTCATGGCAATTTAGCAACCCTGTCAATTATTACAGCATCTACTCTTTCAATTTATTGACATAACTGAAAAAGCTTATAAAGATAATAAAAAATCAGACGCTGACTAGATCGTAAGGATGGACAGCCGTTTTATTTTTTCCCCACCTGATTTCTGACTCGACAGGTCACCTTACCCTTTTTCTCAGACAGAAATCCAAATAGACATACGTAGTTTTTAGATGTCATGTTTGACCAGCAATTTTACTCAGTTGTGCGGTTAATTTACATAATTTACACAATGATAATGAAGTTCTTCCATTTAGAATTTCAGATCAGTACTTCAGTACTTGTTTGAATATACAGTTAATTCTGTGCACACTGATCCGTTCTGTGCTTTTAAGGCAAATATGTAGAAGAGGCTTTGTTAGTGAGATACAAGTTTATGTAAAACAAATACAATTTCTCAAAGAAAAGATTTACTTGTTTAAATGCTGCAAGAGGCAAATTGTTTAATATTCTACTAAACAGTAATGGCTTTTCAGTTATACCCAAAACTGTTAAGCAAAACACTTACTATTGATTCAATCTGACACAAACACACAAATAAGTTCTTTTTTTTTTAAACCCTGCTCTTAAATGTACTTAGATCTTCATCTTAGGGCTATAGTAAGACCTCCTGGCCTGGCCTCTCTGTAGTCAGGAACATACCATATCATATAATCAGTGTACTGAGGTACAGTGGGGGAGAGACCATGGAGGCATGTGAATGTTAAGAGTACATTACAGTTCTGAAAGATACAGATTGCCAGCAGTCTATAGCTAGCTGAAAATATGTATGATAAAATTTGCTCCAACATTCATGTGCATACCAAAATACTTGCTGAAGTATTTTTCACTCACAGCACGTTAGAGATGGAGATCTTTGGTAAGCCAGAAAGAAGAGTATTGCAGTAGTCCAGATGAGTTAAAGGAGCAATAAGTCATTTTTCCAATGATTCTTCTTCTCATTATGAAACAGCCATTATACTGGCACCTAGTGGCATGGATGTTTCAGAGCTTCTGTACTAAATGTATTTTATACCTACATGTGGAAAAACCACTATGTAGCATCAACTGGTTCATTTTGAGGACTACAAAGCAATTCGATTCTTCATCTCGTGTGAGCTACTCTATTTTTTTTTAATTATTAGATAATCACATTAATAAATATTGTTTGATAATTTTTGGTGATAAAAATTACCTTACTCCTTTAACACAAAAACATACAAATTTTTGTTGTCGTCTGTTGAGAGAATGTGATGGAACTTGAATATATTTCTGCGGTGATAGCATTCACGTTTGCAAACACCGACATTTGTTAAAGATAAGGTTGCTATTGAAAGTAATGCCCTATTCTTGAGTTTTTAGACTTCACAGATAGGCACTCTAAACGTGCTAGGAACATTATTGGTACATTTTAAAGAGATATTCTACATATATGACCTTAGCAAACAAATGAACGATAGATATACAGATATTTTGCAGATTTATGTTTAGGGGAAAAAAAGTATATCTGTATTTTTCTCCAAATAAAACTATTGACCTTTTGATTCTGCTGTAGGCTACAAACTAGCCCCCACACATTACTGTGAAGTAGCCTATCTATAAAACCATAAAACTGACTTTCCTAAAAAATTAATGAATGAGAGAAATAATGAGGCATCACACAGAGACGAAACCCCATATTAGGAATGAGCTTAACGCACTGCTGCACAGTTGCAGCAGGGTAACTGCGTTTCTTAAATGCGCTTATTTCCTCAATTGGGTCCACCAAATCGTCAGCGGTAAAGCAGAGTCCGTTAAAAATATGTTGCCTCCCAACACCCCTTCTGAGCTTATATTTCCACGTGCGCTTGGATTTCGAATACATTTCAAAGGCATTTGAAATATAAATGTCTGCGGTTTATTTTCACGCACGTATCTACCTTCAGGTTATCTGGAGTTTCGCGCCTGTTTATTTGAAGCCCATTAAACGGCTTTACGTCGCTCTTCGCGAAGGCCGGCAGGGCGCGCGTGCCTACCACGTCCTATTGTTTGCATTTTAAATTTAATTTCCGTTGGAAACACGAAGGCGACGTTTAGACAGGTCCCTCCAGTTCCGTCCACACATAACAAAAACACATGTCGGGAAACGTGTTTCATTTTTAGAAGCAGGGTCAGCAACACAGGATAGCCAAATAGACCGTTTCTGTGTACGAGGATTATGAAACAATGCCCGAGTTTATTACTGTTTGCTTTTTGTTTTAACGATATCCTCGGATGGTTGTTTTCCCACCACAATATTTTTAACATGTTCAATTTATACACAAAATTCAACGTGTATAAAGTTATTTTATAAATTTTGACAGCACAATTATGTAATGTGTATCCTTCACCACGTAGTTTTCTTTGGGGAGTGATTACCTCAAAGTTCAGGAACACAGCTGTGTGATTTCTGCCAGCCCAGCTGTTGAGCATTCTTAACATGTTTCAAAAATATTTAGGTCTACAGCAGCACAGGCTGACATGCTGCTTCCCTCTACATAACCTTGCGGAGTCTGGTATGTTGTATGGTAATTATGGACTATAGCGGGGCACAGCAGAGTGGTGCTTAAGAGATGGATGGAGGAGTCGGTATGAGGTAGTACATGTATGGAATGTCTGCTGTTCTCTATGAGTTACTGTAGAAAGTCTGGAGGAAAATGTTTGCTTCTTGTAGGAGCAAAAACTGATTAATTCCTATAGACCTTTCCCTGTAGACCTGGGTGCTTCTTTAAAACACAGTAGCCTTCAGGATGTGAATGAAATTTTTAAAAAGATGAAAAGATTTTATTCTATTATTTTAATCCATGGTTGAATGTGATTTTAAATCATGCAGTATGGAGTAGTCCTCTTTTACAAACAGAGACTTCAGTCAGTAGTTCTTGTCTATGTTACAGTAATGTACAGCCACTGGTGAGGGACGTGTGCTATTTCTTCTTGCCTAGTTTTGGAGCTTTGTCCAGGCCTTGGATATACTTGCGAGGTATCTGATATTGCTCTGTAACAAAACAAAGCAAAATGAAAGATAATTGAACATCAAAGATACAAGGCATGGCTACGGCAGATTTAAGCAACCACAATGTGTAGTGCTGTACCTAGTAGCAGCTTGCCGACATGCTGAACCTGGTTGCCTTGGATTTGGACGAGCTGCCGGTCTTTGGCTCCAGGGATGTCGTGGAGGACATAGCTGGCCTGGACACGGTGCTGCAGAGTCTCAGCCACAACAACTGGGTCCATCCCAAATCCTTCCAAATTCTTTATTATCGTGACCTACGGACAACAGTGGAATGAGGGCAGGAAATGCATGTGCTTAAAATACAGAGATGGCTAAAAACATATACAGTATATATGGGAATATGTGGGAATGGAATGTGTCTTGTCTAGGGGTCATCAGCCTAGACTTACTCCTATAGTTATTTTTTGCTTGTAATTTTTTGCAGTGGGAGAGGATGGGATAGTGATGTATTTCACATGTCCCTGAACTTCATGGAAACCGATCTGGCTCATAATGAAGTCCCTGGGATACCTTCTTGTTCGAACCCCTGGAGGCCACATTGATGTCAATAGGTTCCACCTGCCCCTTCCTCACAACAGGAACCTGGCCTGGGAACAGCAACTGGTGGCATGCCTGCATCCTGCTGAGAACCCTGCAAACAGAAGGTGGCGTTCTTCACACTCAATGGGAGCCTGGTCCAACTGTACCCGGTGTGATCGAAATCTGTTAATCAATAATTAAGCACTACCCTGATCAAATTGGGTATTAACCGAAGCCTTAAAGTAAGCTCTGAAGACTTACTTGAAAGAGCTTCAGCAGTTAATCTGACCACACCCTGTTTTAAGATTAGTTTAAACTACAGGCCTTGGTTCTCACTATTGGCTTTTGCCCTCTTCTGACCTCCTAACTATCTATTCTGCATATGGGTTCTTGCATGTACTACCACACCCCAGATGGATGTGAGAGAGAAAGCAAAAATGGGGCCAGTGTGCTGGTATTCATGCTAGGCTAAAGAGCTGCTCGAACAAGCCAACTCTACCCAGCCGGTTTCCATGAACAGCCAGTCCTTTGTCAGCAAGATCAATGAGATGAGGCTGAGGATTTCTTCTCACAGGATGGACAGCTGCGCCTCGTTTTTCCCCAAAAGCTGGCTGAATGCTAACATCTTCAACATGCCAGTCTGTTTATCGCTTGGGTCAGACAGCTGAATGTGGAAAGGACAAAGGCAGCTGTGTGTGTGTGTGTGTATATAAGTAACGCTTGGTGCACCTACACAGACATTACTGAACAATTTTGTTCCTCTGACTTAGAATTTATAACGCTGAGGTGCAGACCTTTCCATCTGCCAAGGGAATTTGCAGTAGTGTTTCTCACTGCAGTTTCCATCCTGCTCCAAGCTAATGCTAAGTCAGCACAAGCTAAACTGCACAATGCTAGAAACGAATGGCAAAACTCTCTTCTGCATGGCATTATTATAGCAGAGGCCTTAAATCTTGCCAAGCTTAAGACTGTGCTCCCCATTGTCCATTATCTTGTTTTCCAACCAGAGAAAATAATATGGACCAGAAGTATTGCAATGTAATGAATGCTAGCAAAGTTTGGCCCTCCCCCCAACCTTGACCAGTCTTCACTTTGGAACATTACTTTGTTCCTGATGGCATACTTACAGACCCTCACCGCCAGGACAAAGTCCACTGTGCAGAGTCTGGGTAGATGGAGCCATGGCTAAACTACAGGACTGCTTCGACAACACAAACTAGGATCTGTCCAAACGAGAAGCCAGTCAGGACAACCACATGGACTTATTCAGCTATGCCTCCTCTATTTTAGCTTACAGCAACTTATTTATGGATAATGTTAATAGGTCCCCTCCAGTGACAATCAAGTTTTGTTTTGTCTGGGCATTTCAGCTTTGAAACTGCAGTGTACCATTGATGGTCTCAAAATCAGATTCAGTCAGCCAGCGTTTCACACGTAACAAACTTTCACACTTCACTTTGCAGGATGTAGATTACCATATCATGAGCATAATGCTATGGTGAAACGAGGGGTGTCAGAGGAGAAGTCAGGTGTAGTCTTGCATTTTGCTAGTTATCACCAAGTTTCACCACTATCAAAACGATGGCAGAGATGTGTTGTTTTTGGTTGCAAAAAGCTGCAAAAGGAGAAAATGTGAGCCTTCATGTATTTTGAAATCATCTGAAAATGAGAGGAATGGGTGCAGTTTTATTTATATATATATATATATATATATATATATATATATATATATATATATATATATATGTGTGTGTGTGTGTGTGTGTGTGTGTGTGTGTGTGTGTGTGTGAGTGAGAGAGAGAGAGAGTCAAAAGTTGAGACTAGCAAAAATTTTGGTTTTCACAAAGTTTGCTACTTCAGTTTATATGGTGGCAATTTGCATTAACTCTTGATTGTAAAGAGTGAACAGATTAATTGCAATTAATTGCAAAGTCATTCCTTGCCATGAAAATTAACTTAATCACAAAAATTACTGCATTCCAGCCACTGCATTTCAGCACTGCCACAAAATGGCCTACTAACATCATTTCAGTGATGATCTCGTTAGCTCAGGAGAAGTGTTAATGAGGACAAGGCAGCTGATATCACTATGTCATGCTGATTAGAAGATCGGACTGGTTGCTTTAAAAGGGTGGTGGTGCTTGAAGTTTTCTTCTGTTAACCATGGTTACCTCCAAGGAAACATGTGCAGTCATTGTTGTATTGCATCAAAAGGGCTTCACAGGCAAGGACATTGCTGCTTGTAAGATGGCACCTAAATCAACCATTTATCAAATTATCGAGAGGTTCAACTGCAGTGAAGAGGGCTTCAGGACACCCAAGAAAGTCAAGCAAGCACCAGAACCGTCTCCTAAAGAGGATTCAGCTACAGGATCGGGTCACCACCAGTGCAGAGCTTTCTCAGGAATGGCAGAAGGCAGGTCTGAGTGCATCTGCATGCAGAATGATGCAAAGGCTTTTGGAAAATAGCCTGGTGTCCTGAAGGACAGCAAAGCCACTTCTCTCCAAAAAAACCCCATCAAGAACACTGACATTCTGCAGGAAGTATAGGGATTGGACTGCAGAGGACTAGGGTAAAGTTATTTTCTCTGATGAGGCCCCCTTCAGACTGTTTGGGACATCTGAAGAAGAAAAGGTGAGCGCTACCTGTGTCATGCCAACAATAAGGCATCCTGAGACCATTCATGTGTGGTGTTGCTTCTCATCCAAGGGAGTGGGTTTGCTCAATTTTGCTGCCAGGAACACTGCCATGAATAAGGAATGGTATCAAGACATCCTCCAAGAGCAACTTCTCCCAATGATCCAGGAGCGATTTGGTGATGAACAATGCTTTTTCCAGCATGACGGAGCACCATGTCACAAGGCAAAAGTGATAACCAAGTGGCTTGGTGAACAAAACATTGAAATTTTGGGTCCATGGCCAGAAAACTCCCCAGAGGTCAATCCCATTGAGAACCTGTAGTCGATCCACAAAAAGAGGGTGGACAAACACAAACTGTGATCAACTCCAAGCACTGATTAGGGAAGAATGGGTTGTCATCAGTCAAGACTTTGCTGAGAATCTGATATCCAGCATGCCAAGGTGAACTTAATATTTAGTGTTGTCCCTTCCTTATGTCTTTGCTTAAACTGGATGTATTTGTCAATAAAAATTTTAAACTAATGAAATGCTTAGAATTGTACTTCACTATACCATATAAACATGACAAAGATCTTTAAAAAAAAAATTTGACACTGTTCCATCCATCTAGCCTAGGTACATAAGTACAAGTCAACACTGGTAAACCAATAAACTTTTATTTTTCTTGGGTTTTATCTGTTGACTGTGTTGAGATACATTTGAAGTTCCAAATCTGCAGTATGCTATAAAATGTTAGTGTGAGCCTGCCAAGGTACATCATTCAAATGCTGACAGGATCATTTATATAGGTTGGGGATGTTGAGGAAGAAAATCAGCACAAGCTGCAGGCAACCAGGGATGGGGATTGGTGGAGAGGCAGGGACTATTTGCATATTCATAGATCCACATGTACTGAATGAAGGCAAAAGTGTAGAGTTACATTTAAGCCACTTTTAGGCTATTAGAGGATTTTCCTTAGCAATATCTTCTAACTTCTGTCATTTTTATGAACAGAGTTTTTAGGGGCTCAATCAGTGACAGGAGAGGGTCTTTAAAAGCACTTGCACAATCACCAACCGGAAAGCCTGGATCAACAGAGCTGTTCCAACCCTGCTGATCTTGCTTTGCGTACAGGAGATCCACTAAGGAGGCAAAGCACTGCTACAAAATGCGAACACAGGAGCACATCTCAGACTTGGCAGGGCATTAAGTCCGTCACAGACTATAAAAGGTAACACCACCTGTCCAACCTCCACAGCAAACCCACCTCTCCATGACGATCTGAATCACTTCTTCACATGTCTGGACTTGCACAACTGTCAACCCACTACCAAACTGACACTGCAGGATGTGCCATCATGTGCACTGGTGCGTAGCTCCCACAAAGGGAGATGGGCCCCTAAGCCTCATCAACCCCAACAAAGCCACTGGACCCTATGAGGTTCCTGGACAGGTCCTGAAACACTGCATGGGACAGCTGACAGCAGTGTTCACCAGCCTGTTTAACATCCATCTGGAACAAGCCACCATCCCCACCTGCCTTAAGTCTGTTTTAATCAACCCTGATCCAAAACAGGTAGCTATCAGGTCCCTGGATGACTATTACCCAGTGGCCTCAACCCCCCCCCCGTTATGAAGTGCTTTGAGCAACTTGTTTTAACACGCATAAAAAGCAACATCCCCTCTTCATTGTACCAACATCAGTTTGCAAACAGGTCAAATGAGGACACTGTCTCACTTTCCTTCATACTGCCCTCTCCATACACTTGGAACAGCAATGTCCGGACACCGTTCATTGATTACATCTCCACTTTTACACACCCTCCGCCCCAAATAAACTGGCCACTACACAATCTTGGCCTCAATAAACACTTGTGCAATTAGATTCCAGACCTTCTTGCCAGCAGACCACAAAGTATGCATGGGTAAGCACTCCTCCTCCCCCTGCGTGCCTCCTACTAGTATACTCCCTCTTCACGTAAGACTGCAAACCCATCCATGATTCCAACATCATAATTATGTTTGCAGATGACACCACCGTGATAGATCCGATTGCCAACAACAACGAGTCAGCCAACAGAAGGTTGTATCTAGGGTGTGGGTGTGAGAGAGATTACAGACACCTGCATCTCGAGTGGGGTGTGAGTGAGATTAGAGAGACCTGTATCTGGACGGTGAATGTGTGAGATTACAGAGACCTGTATCTAGGGCGTGAGTGAGAGTGCATTTAAAAAATTTGTACCAGATAGCTACAGCAAAATCAGAACTAGGACAAACTCTTAGCCACGAGTAACAACATGTAGAACAGTAAACAGTATGTTATATCTAGGTCATAAGTCGTAAATGAAAATTGTACTGATTAAATTGCTTTCTGTTTATAGCTGTGTTTTCCTGAGTAATGAGTAATGTAAGTGAGCAATAAACTCAGTTAAGGTGTCTTATTACACAAACCTCTCAAAAACAAGTCCCAGAGCATCACAGCTAGATGCAGAATTGGGTGTATAGGAAGTCATACCTGCTTAAGAGGTCTTCCCATTTCAAGAGTTCCACATCCTGGTATTCTGACTTCTCCAGCAGGCAGTCACACAGCACAGGATTAATGCTCACATAGCTGACAAATAGACAGAGGCATCAATTGAGCACTTCCACATTGCTAGATAGTCCACTGACTGGGAAAACTAGTGAAAAAGGTCCAAATTTTCCTTCTTGTGAGGAAAGATGAACCTTTTTTTACATGGTAGATTTTTTTTAAAAGGGTTAATCAGTTTTAAAATCTTTCTGGACATGGAAAATATATGTAAATATTTACAGAGGAAGTGCTGGTACAGGTGTCGAAACCTTTACCTTTTGTTGCTTTCGAGGACAAGGTCATTTCTTTTAACATAGTCAGTAATGATGGTCCTCACCTCACTCGCTTGTAAGACTGCCCCCTTTCTGAAAAAGAAAAAGTCAGCATTCAAAATAGAGTCACACCCACACACAGATGAGCACATAATACACCTACAGAGCAATGCATAAAAGTCACACCCAACCACAAAGCAAGGCATTAAGCACACAGTCACACGGAGCAGCACATAATACAGCCAGTCCCGCCCATCCAGCGCATAATACACCCAGACTCATGTTCACCCACACAGCAGTGCATAATACACCCAAAGTCATACCCCCTTACTTTCTGTGGGCATCCTGGAAGAGTGGCTCCAAGCGTGATGTTACCCCGTACAGGGGCGTGATTACGGGGGGCTGGTAGGGCAACTCACTGCTCCCATCCCCCTCCACAGCTTCCTCGGGCGGTTCCCAGTCCTCTGGGATGCAGAAAGAACACAGCCTGGAATCAAGCAGGCAGTTATTAGAGAACAGCTCAGCCTCAAACATTGCCCATAACGTTGCATGAAACATCTAAGATTTCAGAATTTTTTGACTCAATTTGCATGAATACTGATGTATCACTTTTGTTAATTTCATTCAAATTCATATTGTGTTAAAATTTAAAAACAATAAGTCAGTAATTTTCCACAAGACTGTCACGTAAATGCTACAAATATTTGCCTACACACTCATTCACAATACAGAAATGTCATTCTGCCCACATATAAGAGATAATGCCGATGTGTACATTTTTGAATGGAGTGTTTCAGGGTAAATCGCCCGAAGGAAAGTTCCGGATACATACTCAGGGTTCTTCCAGTCCACCTCCACGATGCTGTCCACGCCTTTGCTGAGTTCCTTCACCCGAACCAAACTGTGCTCTTTCTGCATGCACTGCAAAAACTTTGAAAGCTACACAGAGAATGAAAGGAGAGAGAGGGAGAGAGAGAGAGAGAGAGAGAGAAGACATTCTTTTCAGTGCAACCGATTTCTTTTTGGATGTTCAGCAAGTGAGAGGAGAGAGGCAAATACACACCTTTTTAAAGCTGGATTTTTTAATGTCTAGATGTTTTCCTTTGGGGCTGCAATAGAGAAAATGAAAAGAAAACATCACTTTCACAAAACAGAAAAAAACAACAACGTCCCTCACACCGAAATGCCCACCTCGTCCTGAATGTGTGATCTGGAGGTAAGGGAATACACTGAAAAAGTGTGAGTATGAGGGGACATGCTTTGCGAAATTAGAGGCTAGAGGGTACAAGCAAGAATAGTTAAATACCAGCAAGCGGCCATGTGCTTGCGCAGGAAGGTACTGGTCAGCAGGGGGAGCTCTGACTTTTTCACTTTAATTTTCAATGCATGAAGGAAGCACTGAAACAAGAGAGAATCCATCTGCTCTGTAAAGGGATTTAGAATCAGAGTTAGTGTACACTGTGCAGTAAAGCCTAGTGACCATTAAACAGACCCAGAACACTCTAGGCTGATATACTAGTAATTCCAAACTGTCTCAATGTTGTAATTCCAAAAATATATACTCTACATTTTTTAGAACAGGCCTGAAATGTGTGATAAATTCTCCATTCATAGTAAAGAAATCGGGAGACAGATTTATGGCAGACAAAGGCACAGTTTCAAAAAGGACTTGCTTTGAGGAGACCGAGAGTCCTCTTCTCCCTGCGTCTCATCCGTGGCCTCCACCGTCTGCTCCCCTTTCTCTCGCGCTCCCAGGCTGAGATCCTGCAGGTTCTGACAAGGTAACTCCAGCACGGCCACCTGAGTGCCTCTGGGTCCTTCGCTCTCCTCCCCCTCGCATTTCATCACTTCTTCCTTTCCTTCTCCACCAGAATCCAATCCTTCCACCCCTCCCTCCACCTGCACTGAACCATCAGCAACGGGTATGACGGGAGGCGCGGTTTTATCCCCAAAAGCCCTGGAGTTAAAGGGAAAGTAAAGGCCAGTGTAATGAGGCTCTGTGTCTGCGCATCTCACATGTAGCATTGCAGTACTGAGTCAGTAGTAAGATAGGGTGACATAACAATAATTAGTATCATTGTCTTAATTAGATACTGCCTAGACTTCACATGATACAGCCTAGTAATTCTGCCATCAAAATCCCAAATTTGTGTTATCTAGGTCCAAAACTTATTGGCTGTTAATTGGTGAGTGAAGAGCCAGTGATCTTGATGACTAAACCCATATGAAAGGTCAGTAATTATCTTGCAACTGAAGTTCAACTACACCCAAGCAAATAATGTTTTTAAATGTTGCACAATGACATAGTCTTTGCTATTAAAACCCCTTTGACGGGTTAACCTTATTTCTGCTGTTACGACCCCTACCACAGAGTGAATGCAATTTATGGAATTAATATGTGAAGTGTGTATGTGATTTTATGGAATTAATCTGTGAAGTGTGTGTGTGTGTGAGATCTTACCAGAGCTGGTCCATGTACGTGTGTAACACATTTACCCCTTTCCCCTTCATCGCACTACTTATCATCTCACTGCTCGACAAGGCAGCTGTGCCCACGGCCACCGGAGCCCTGTAACCAACCAACACCAGGCAACACTTAAAAATGTAATAAAAGGACTTTCAGTGGAAGATGACAAAAATGACATCTGATGACATTCTGTAGTGCCCAAGTTGTTTAGCCTAGACCAAGACTCAACTAAATGTAGGGACATTTCTAAGCAAACCTCACAGAATCAGAGCTCATTTGCAAATCTAGATGTCTGTAGCCGAGCTGTGAGGTGCAGGTAAAGTGTGAGTGGGTTTATGATTGACAGCATTACCGGTTTGACACTACACTGATAGCACAGCAATCCCCTTGATGTACATCAGGCAGTCCTGTAGAGGACACTACTACTCCAGGCAGCATAAGGTCTACATAAGATGAAGACAAAAAATAGTATGTGTGTCTGTCTGTCTGTCTGTCTGTCTCTCTCTCTCTCTCTCACACACACACACACACACACACACACACTCTTTAGAGAGAAACTCACCTGCCCCACCAATTAATTTCTGCACTACTTGAGGCCATGTGGTAAACGCTGGCAGTATATCAGCGTATCGCCAAAGCGTGTACACTGGTGAGAACACAACAATCAGAACATTCAAAGATATCATCAGTAAGTATGACCGTCTCTCCTATAGATGTAGTATACCTGTAGGGTACAGCTGTTTCTCCAGCTGAAAGAAGATAGGACTCTTTTGAAGGACATACAGAGTAACTGCATCGCCTTTATGCGCATAGATTTTTACAATGTTCAGCTCTTCTTTGTTGGGAACAAGCTCGCCAAGTTGATCCGCGGACAGGGACGGGAACGCAGCCGAGACATCGGCTCTCAGCTTCCTCCTGTTGGACGCATCAGGAAACGATTGAGGACTAATCAATGCACTTCCAAGGCAATATCAAATCTGAAGATCGATATAAACCTCGTGTTAAAGGACATAAAGTGTAAGGTTAAACTTCCATCAGGACGAGTCCTCCAGTCATGCACACCATTTAGTCAATGACAAATATACTAATGTACGAACCATGTACACATAGCTAGCTAGCTACTTGCCTTAACACGCAACAACACAATATAAAGCTATTAGCAAAACATGGCTGAAATTAAATCATGAAGTCGTGCGGTTAGTGTGGCGCTTGAAGCCAAAATGGTAGTAGGTTCGGACTAAAAACCAACCACCCCATCTTTAGCTAGGGATTGCATCGTTAGTTAGCTACAAACCTGTCAGACCCTTTGATAACTGTGTTAGACTTCACACGAAACGCTTTTGTGAACATCCTGCTTTACTTTCGGTCTGCTTATATTTCATTAAAGCAATACAACCTTCTAAGTCCTAGATCATACTGGTACAACTTCAGAACATATGCAGTTTATCTGCTAGTCCATGGGACCTAAGCATGTGGCTGCAATACAAAATACGTCCGTGTAGAAACATCGGCTAACTTTTGAATGGGTGGATCCTCTTACTTACACACACACACACCAACACCAACACCAACAACTCTGATAGTTGTTCCTACGACCCGTCATTTATGTGCGTATACATTTTCTACGAATTTATTACTGAATAAACTCTGGAAACCATAGGCCTAGATTTTTTTATATAAGCTATTCAGAGGATTGCCCTTAAATTAAGCTCACCATTATATTGGCCAAAGTAAAAAATAAAATAAAAAGGATAGCAGTAAATAATATTTGTTATTATTTTATTTACTATTCGAGGTAGGTAAAAGTAAGACAAATGAATGTGTAGGCTTACATCTCACACTCCGAGGCTTAAGGGCTTAAAGGGAGTTTCATCATGTAATTTACTTGTTGGTTGACCTCATCTTATCGTTGCTATGATTGACAGGATCCGATGAAATAACATTCGATGTTAATTTCAATATTAACTTCAAAATAATTAGAATAAGTCTATGCCGCTAAAATAAAGCCTACTTTTTAATCTATGGCTTGAGGAAACTTTAAGAATATCCAAGGAACGGCGTGTCGGAAAAGAGTATCTGAGAATCGTTATGCAATAAATTCAGTCTTTTCTTTTTCGACCCTAAGGTTATCACTGCCGACTTTGACCAGTCTGAAGCCTTACATACAGGATCGACATGTGGTCAGTTTAGCAGCTACTCTGACATGCTGACATACTACAACAGTCCCGTTTGTGCGGACCAAAAAAGCAACGCTGACGGTTTGGTGGCATCCTCTCCCAGCCTCCAGCTAACGGAATAAACTCGAAATCCGAAGCATCCCTAAAGAAGCTCGGTAGTGGAGATGAAAGTATGAGAACATTCGCCTACCATGTTCCCGATCACACGGAATCAGACTGATTCGGCGCCTGCCGCTGAACAAGAAGAAGAAGAGCCGCACCAGAAAAATCTCCCCAACCCTTCTCTAAAATCGTCTCGAATCGTTAGAATAAAGAAGAATGTGGTAACAGAGGAGTATAAGCTCTCCGGACAGGTCCTTGGGGTAGGCTTCAATGGAAAGGTGTTTGAGATATTTCAGAAGCGCACCGGAGAGAAGTACGCCTTGAAGGTAACCGCAGTGTGAATGGCATTTTGTTATGTGTTATAACATTGTCGTTTTCCATTCTCCTCTGTCTAACCGAAACCATTTTCCAAATCCACGTTTTCAGTTTAGTATTTCGGAAAACGGCTCGAAATTGTAGTGACTTTTATAAAAATACCTTAAGTCTTGAAAAAGCATGCATACAAAATAAATACATATAGCGTTTTTATTATTTATTTTATTTTATTTTAATAAATGGGCTAAAAAAATAAAATATTTTGTCTAAATTGTATATTTAGTTTGGCTATACCATTACCTGAATACGTTGTATAAGAAAGGGAATGTTTAGAAGTGTTTTCTGATTGCAATCAAACAAAACTTAAGGTTAGAGGTTAAAAGTTGACACTGACAGGTCGACAGGAAGAGTTAGCAGGGATACTTCCTGTGTCAACCAAACGCACATTATAACCTTGGACAAGCTCATTTTTATGATAGGGATGCTCTTGGGAAATATACTAGGAATTCTTCATTTGAGATTGATGACTAATTTAATTTGAGATTGATGACTAGGCTCTATTAAGGAACAGTCCACTGAACTCTCAGTACTGGAACAAAACACATATAGGCTACCATGACATTTCATTTTTGTTCTGAACATAAACTGAAGACTGATACAATCCAGTCTATGACAGAAGCATTTTGGTTTCTATTTCCTGAAAAGGATTGTGTTGTATGCACTTGGCTTAGTGCTGTCTAATATAGTGTGGTCAGTACAGTTGACTTGAATCTCATTTAGAAAGATCCCAGTCATTATATTATTTTTGCCATGGGATGAGGTTAATCTTCAACTGCAAACTCATTCAAAATCAGTTTTAAGACACAGCATTTCATACACAGATCACACACAAACGCACACACAGACACAGATCACACACAATCTAGTTTGACTATGTGGGCATGTAGCCCTCATTCTGTTGCTAAATATTGGTATACTTGCACCTAATTTTAACCTTTGTCATTTTTAAATTTAATTATATATATATATATATATATATATATATATATATATATATATATATATATATATATATATTTATTTTTTTTAATTTTTTTATTATTATTTTTTTCTCTTTTTTTTTGGGGGGGGGAGGGGGTTGCTTAAATAAAAGCTGTTTTTGGATTTTAAAAATATCTGATGTGCACCAACATGTGGAGACATCTGATCTCTCATCATCAAAATAGTAATTCAAGAACGTTCTCTCACAAACATGCACATACATACATACATACACACACACACACACACACACACACACACACACACACACACACACACACACACACACAATCTTTTGTTCATTCTGAGAGTTAGTTTCATATTTCAGTTTCTGTCTGCCTGTTGAGATGAGCCCGTGGTTTCCCAGTAGATGATAAGGTGCAGTTTTATCATGCAGATGGAGTATCGATCTAAGCTGCTAAGACGACCTCTAACACAGCACTGTGTAGCCCTAGAAAACACGACTGCCCCACCGATGTTTCCACTTCATTCAACATTTCAACACCAGAAAGTTCCCCCATCCCCCAACTCCCAGCCACACCTTACAGCTCAGCAAATATTCTAGGCAGTAAGCACTGAATCATTTCAGTGGTTGCTGAATCACAGCCAGTGGTTCGCAGGAGCTGAATTACATGACAAATAACTGAGCTCCATTAGGCAGGAACTGAGCAACTGAATCATCACTGATTCATCTGATTCATTTACACACTGAGCTTTAAATTGCTTTAGGAAGCAGTCATGCATGGGCAGTAGCCGGAGCTGCCGGGTGCATGCACAGCCTTGGCAAGCACACAAGTAGATGCCTATTGTTTATTAACAATAGCAAACGGCAAAACAATGTTCCAGTTGTCATTAAAAGGGCTGAAAGTGTTGCATGGTCTCAAGTATTGCAGCCTTGCTGATTTCTAGACTATGCTGGGTGAGAAATACATTGCAGATGTGCATATTATTTTGAAAATGAAATACTTAAGCTCATTAAATGTAACATGAATTGGCACTGGGTAAAGAGCAGATATTTCCTGGAACAGATTCAGCTCCTCTCTGACATCACTGGCCTGTCTGCCACTTCTCCAAGGCCAAGAATGGCTCTGATCTCCTTTGTCTTTAACTAATGGGTAGTGCATCACAATGATGTATTTGGATCGGCTAAAAATGTACTTATTAGATCCAAGAAGCTGCATTTTGGTCTGTGGGGAAGGATTATATGGGAGCAGCTTTTGAAAATAAATATTTCATAAAACCTTAAAAATTTTATATCCCACCAGAAGGTACCAAAATGCCATTTGAACTTTAATGTTCAATTTCTATTTGACTCACTGTGCTTAACAGTGAGTTGGTTTTAAACATATTTAAACCAGTAATGGGGAAAAAAAAAACCTCCTCCCAGATGTTGAAGGACAGTCTGAAGGCTCGTCGGGAGGCGGAACTTCACTGCAGGGTATCAATCTGCCCCCGGATCGTGCAGATTGCAGATGTCTTCGATAACTTGTACCAGGGCAAGAAGTGTCTCCTCCTTGTGATGGAATGGTAGGACCTACTAGTCAGCTGCACTATACCTACATATGTTGTGTATAGTGCAGTCAGCTGCATGTATGTATAGTAAAATTCCCAGAGAGCACCTTTAATGTTCTATTTTAGTACACCTTGCTGGTGTATTATTATCATCTCAATCATCACTGTATTTAATTTTTATAAATGCAGTATGAAATGTTATAACTGTTTTTTTTCTGTCTCATTTGGTCTCAGTATGGAAGGGGGGGAGCTTTTCCAGCGTATTCAGGCACGTCGGGACCAGCCGTTTACTGAGAGAGGTACCCCTCCTCCCAAGAAAACATGCACACCCACACATATTTTTTCCAGCACTGACAGGAAAGTGGTAAAAAACAGAGAATACAATGCTCAGTTACAGACAGGGCACTCAGTATCAGGGCTACTTATTTCTGTTTTATGAAGTATATACAGATTTATTTATTGTTGTTTTAAAATGTACGTCTTCTCTCTCTGCCTCTTTCCCAACCTTTCCCCCTCTGTAGAGGCCTTGGCTATTATGAAAAGTATAGGAGAAGCCATTGAGTTTCTGCACTCCAGTAACATAGCACACAGGGACGTTAAGGTGGGCAGCATCATTGCAAGCTTAACCTGGACCAACATGAACAGTCTGACACAGCTGCATACCCAATATGCGCCACCAGCATCCAGCGTCAGAGTATATCGTATTGCATAGGGGAATTCCCAATGGCAGTCAGAGTATATCGCATTACATAGCTGTTATTCCTATAGCTGCACGTCAATCATGCTATATCTGATCAGCGATACATCTGGTTGCCTGAATAAATGTTGCATTTATGTGCAGAAACCAACACAAGATCACGTACATATCTTACACCTGAAGACTGGATGTATTCTGGCGCAATGTCAATCAATCACGGATTTAAAAAGAAGCATTTGTAAGGCCAGGGGCTCTTATGTAAAGCTCTGTGCACTGTCAGATTTCTGTGGGCATCTCGAGACATGTTTTATTTCACAATTATTCTGTTATTATTTTTGTCTGTCTTTCAGCCGGAGAATTTGCTCTACACGTCAAAGCACCCTGATGCCCAACTCAAGCTGACAGATTTTGGTTTTGCCAAAGAGACCACAGCTAATAGCTGCCTGGCCACACCGTGTTATACTCCCTACTATGTGGGTAAGGGGGTGTCATCTTAAACGGAACCAGTTATAATAAATTATCTAGTCTACTATAACAACCATTTAAAAAAATCGCGACATTTTCTGGCACAGGTTTAGATACTGAACTGAAATTTCATGTGCTACAGTGTAGCCCTATTACCTTCAAAGTCTTCCAGCCTTGTGCTGTTTTATTTCAATGCGGAAGTAGTCTATGTCTGCACTGTGCAGACATTGCCACGCCCCCATCTCTCACCAGCCACTAGTGTTGCTACTTTGGTTTTTCATTTACAATCATCTTTGCTTTGCGTGAGTCAGCATGCTGACTTGTGCTGTGAAAAGTGTCTGTTCGCTTTTAATAACGAAAACACAGCATTAGATATATTGAGAAATATTTGCACGTGTTCAAAAGTAAAACGGGCTAGTATGTGGACCGGACAGGTTATTATACATGGAAGTTCTCCCTCTAATGATACAGAAACAATGACATCACTGGTGAATTTTGCTATTTCTTATCTGTTCTAATGGTTCATCCTTTCATTCCAGCGCCGGAAGTACTTGGCCCAGAGAAATATGACAAGTCCTGTGACATGTGGGCTTTGGGCGTCATCATGTATATAGTGTAAGGTGCAAATGTCCCATTGCTTGTCCCATTATTGCTTTGGTTTGGGCCGCTGCTCCTCCATGTCTCGGTGTAATCCGCGTGCTGGCTCTCCTTTCCCCAGCCTGTGTGGATACCCCCCTTTCTATTCAAACCGCAGCTTGACGTTGTCCCCGGGGATGAAGACACGGATCCGGAACGGCCAGTACGAGTTTCCTGCCCCTGAGTGGTCTGAGGTGTCAGAGGAAGGTAAAGGACGACAGTAACGAGCTGTGGGGTTTAGGGCGGAGGTCCCGCAGCGGGCTCGACGTACCTTTGGGTCGTAAACTCAGCGGGAGCCATCAGGTCACGATACCGTTTCCTCATTCCCTGATTGGGCCGTTAATGTTACGTAGCTCAGTAGTCCAATTTTTATTCATTTTATAGCAAAGCACCTGATTCGCCAACTGCTGAAAACGGATCCCACCGAGAGAATGACTATCGCAGACTTCATGAGCCATCCCTGGATCAACGTGAGTTACTGGTTATATTAATGTCGAGAGGCGTTAGGAGTCCTGGCAGATGTTACACCACACTACACAGAAGACTGCCCCCATTATGTCCCCATTATGCCTGAAACGATGACAGTGAATGCACATGCCTGTTCCCCCCCTGGATTTATTTATACAGTGCTTGGCAGACATGCTTCTCCAGAATGACTTCCATACGTTTATCAGTATAACAGTGTAACTTTGGTGTTGCTCACCTTGCACTACCAGGTGAGGTACAGAAGTTGCATCCCCCTTTCTGTTAAAATTCTCTGTATTTGTAGTGGTCAGTGAACCTACCCCAGACTCCTCTACACACCAGCCAAGTCCTGCATGAAGAAAGCCACGTTTGGGAAGAAGTCAAGGTCTGCAGCAATTTTATGATACCCACCCCCTGTAACCACTTTGTATACTTCATTTTGATAGGAGCGAATCAGGTACTGTGGGCAGGGCTGTCATTGACAGTAATTTAGGTATTTGTGTCTCCGCTGAGATATATGTTCAGTTGTGATGGGTCCTTTCTTGATGTACGCAGGAAGAGATGACGAATGCCTTGGCAACTATGAGAGTGGACTACGAGCAAGTAAAAATCAAGACTATCGCAGACTCGTCCAATCCACTTCTTAAGAAAAGAAGGATGAAAAGAGCTGAAAAACCAGAGGCTGCAGGATTATCATAAACAAAAGGACCCCCTCTTACTGTCTCTCTCACACACATACAGTACAGTACACCCAGAGGAACTTTTACACATCCCTTAAAGAATGCAACCAGCATCCAAGTTTTTTTTAATTAATATTTTTATTATTCTTTTCACTTGTTACAAATGCCTTCTGTTTTATGCACCACACATACAAAGCCTAGGACAAGCTCAGCTGCAGCAACACACACCCTTGGCTCTTGGTTCTCTTTATGAATAAAGAAGAGGTGGTCTGCCAGTGTTTGCAGCTGTCGGTGTGATTTCAATTCGGGGGACTGAAATGCTACGACTTAGAAAACTATACCACAGCTTTGAAATGCCTCTGTAAATAATCATGTTTCTTTATAGATTTTACCAAGTTTGCTGTACAGTACCAGCATCTGTGCTGTTGTAACATGCAGTGAAAGGCTCTGGAAGTGTGGCATGGGTGATCATTCACTAAATGTAAGAGTGGAACTCCACCACACCCCCTGCTCAGAGAGCGAGAGAGAGCGAGAGCACCCAAAAACATAAGGAAGCACTTACAAAGCATTTAGCACATTAGGAAGAAAAGCAGACAACATTTATCCGCCAAACTAGTGCAGCAGACCTAGAACTCAGAATTAAATCCTTTCAATCCAAGAAACAACGCAATCCTTCAATGAGTTTAATGACAGGTTAAGGGCTGTTAGAGATACATTGTTCTCATTCCTGCTACAACATGCCACAGAGCTGACAAATCTAAGTTTTTTAAGTCATAACGCATAAACTGAACCATTTAAAAAGGTCCCCAATGCACTTTCTTACATTCACAAGTAAATCACATTACTACATGAAATTACAGTATGCAGAGGGATCATTTTATTAGGCAGCCCTAACTTATAGCTATAGCGACTATGCTGCCGTACATTTCGTCCAGTTCTGAGTTGTAATCCACTCTGTGACGTCAACTGACTTGACGTGGTTCTGTCCGAAAGGCAGGTGAGCTGGATGCTTTTAATATACAATTATAATTTGAAATGCACATGTAAACATAGTTTTGGAATACATGAACATATGTATGAATACACAATATATCTAACTAAACCTACACACATACATCCAAGCACCACCAGCCTTTTTTTTTTTTTTTTTTTTTTAAAGTTAGGGATTTCATGAAAAAGCCCTCGACAAACATGGCACAAAAAGCTAGAGAACAAGACAGGTCGGCATCCATTTATAATGAAGTGATCACGTACTTGAGCCTAAAAGCAAGTCACATCTCATACCATGATCAGCAATGACTTTTTGGCTGTGTATTTGTATCGATGCCCCTTGGTCTCGATGCCATTAGGAACATATCAGTCTTTTATAATGCTTGAAGGAGTACCTTATTGTAAAATAATCTTTGAATGTAAATGAGGAGAAACAGAGCCTCTGGCTCAGTGCAAAGACTGGGGCCTGCTGGGTTTTGTGGGGTTTCTGCGCTGTTGGGTTCCTTGACAGGTAGTCTGCGATCTATTAGAGAAAAACTGCTGCACCCTACGGGACATAATGATCAGTGTTCTACTTTCAATGCAAAAGGCAAACAGCTTAAAAGACAGCAATTTTCATTCCTTGCTATAGAATTGCCAGGAACACGCAATTGTGTGAACGAGAGAGTGAGAAAGGAGTGGGGCGGCCTGGAGGAAGGAGCTTACATCACTGACTTACACTAGAAGTGAGCCAAGCTTGACCAAACTCAAAACCGAGAAAACAGAGAGAGTGTGACTAAAGTCTGGCCAGAGAACATGCAAAGGAGACAGACAGTAAAGTCTGGGGGAGTCTGTAGCAGTCCGTGAAGGACGCGTCATTACTGTAATGGGCTCTGGAGCTTCGTGGAACTGCTGCTGAAACTGGATGTGGACAAAATTGAAACCACACATGGCTATGAACATACAGCAGCATCACGCATCTCAGTGCCTGCCCAGATGCCTCAAACACACACACACACAGGGCTAATGATAATACATGGGTTTCACTCATGACAGAGTGGAAAAAGCTGTTAAAGAGCAGATGTTGCTTTCAGATGAATGGCATTCATATCTGTATGCTTTAGAACACAAACCAGGTTCTTTGGGTTTATGTGCAGGAAATTCAGTTCGATTGCTATTATGGTCTGAGGTGCATTCATGTAAAAGTTGGTGGTTTGTTTCCTACAAACAGCATGAGTAACTGGCATTACATGCAAACACTGCAAGACTGAATAGGAGTAACCCCCAATACGGTATATGTCTTTAGATGTGTGCTTGTGTGTGTGTGTGTGTGTGTGTGAGAACAATGTACAACACCGGCTAATTGTCTGTTCGGGCGTGTAGCTGGAACAGGGCACTTTTGCAAACCTCCCCAACATGGTCCCCCACTCTTGGCTCATATTCTCCACCTCTCACCATCTTTCCCTCTGAATCTGTCCGCCTTCAGTTTTTGCCGGATTCAAAGGAGACGAAGGTAAGGGAGAAAACCCCACGACAGGTAGGCACAGCTCACTCATACTGTTCTTCAATGCTAAGTTTTTTTAAATATACATTTGGTTCATGGTAAATTTGTTATTTGAAAATGTGATTGCTTATGTATATGCACAGCTCTTAAATGATATTCAGCAGCAAAAAGTTGGGGGGGAGGGGTTTGTATGCATTTTAAACTCTCATTTTCAACTAGTAATTAGAATCAGTGATTTTTTGTTATGAGCATAAGGCAAAATTTGCCTACCCCTATAATGGTTTTAAAGATGCAACTATATAGATGCTAAAACATGTTTCTATATTTTTGATTATGATATTATTCTGATATTAGCAGGTGACACTTATTTGACACAATGAGAAAAACTTTTGGGAGTTCACATTTGAGAGCTCAACTTGTTTACTCTGAACCCAGGGTAATTCTGAAGTCAAAATAACAACCTACTATTTTAACAAATTACATACTTTCCAAGGTGTAAATCTGTAATCAACAGATCTTGATTACACACGTTTCTTGAATATAGCTAATGGAGTGGTCAGGTCCTTAGACAGACTCCATCTGTGACGAAGTTCAATGTTCTTGCTAGGAAGACATTAATGCCCTTCTCCAATATGAAAATGGGATTCAGATTTTACTCTACTTGCCCAGACATGCAGAGATTTGCATAAAACTGTGACAGCTTGGGCTGTTGATTTTTCAATGGGAGGAGCGCTACTCAGACTTGTGAGAACTGGTGAGATAGAAACCTACTATGAAGTTAAAATGCAGGATGTCACAGAGGTGAATTAGGTTATTTTTATTTTAGGTGAAAGATGTAGGAATGCCAGCCTTTGTTATATGTAATCCCTCCTTTGAGGGTACAATAATTAATTGATCAATGAGCTGCCCAGTTGTCTCCTGGCCCCAGTGTGTTGCTGTGGTGCCATTTGCCGTCTATAATTTGTGTATGATTGTAAGCATGGACAAAGTCTGTGTTGAACTTGCTCCACAACCTTGTTATCCATCCATTTTCTCAGGAGCCATGTGTGGCTGGATTGTGTTGCTACTGTGGGTGGGGCTTGTTGACTTGTCCGTCACACAACAGACCGACGCCCTGACCTGGCTCAACTACCTGCGCAACCGGGCCAATGGCGGCAGCTACACTCAAAACCATGGCAACCACTACATTTCCGCCGAGGCAGAAAATGAGCTGGTGGAGGTGGAGTGCCCCCTGGAGTGCGACTGCCCCTCCACCTACCCCTACGCCATGTACTGCCACAGCCGCAACCTCCAGCACGTACCCTTCGTGCCCTCTCGGATGAAGTACGTGTACCTGCAGAACAACCGCATCAGGGGCATCACAGACGGCGTCTTCGACAACGCCACCGGCCTGGTGTGGATCATTCTCCACATGAACCAGCTCTGCTCGGATCAGATCAGCGACAAGATCTTCGCCAAACTGCCCAAGCTGGAGCGCCTGTTCCTCCACCACAACCAGCTGGAGCGCCTCCCCACGGGACTCCCTCGCTCACTGAGGGACCTGCGTGCCAACCACAACGCCATCTCTTCCGTATCAGCCACCGCCCTGCGAGGCTTAGATCGCCTGGCAGAGCTGCGTCTCCACACCAACACCATTGAGGACCTGGGCAGCGCCCTTGAGCCCTTGCAGTCGCTCACCATCCTGGACCTGCGCGGCAACCGGCTGACGAAGGTGCCTGAGAACCTGCCCCCGCGGCTGAGCCAGCTGTACCTGGAGCACAACCTCATCTCCATGCTGCCCGCTGGCTTCCTGAGGGAACGACCCGAGCTGCGCTTCGTGCGCCTGGCACACAATCACCTCACGGACGACGGCATCCCCCCGGACACGTTCAATGTCACCACGCTGCTGGAGCTGGACCTGTCGCACAACAGGCTGGAGAAGATTCCTACCATGAGCACACGCCTTCAAAACCTCTACCTCCAAGCCAACCGCATCAAAGGTACGACCGCCCCTGTGTCGGCTCGTGCCGCTAACCAGGTTCTTTCGGCAGACTCCAAGTCATGCCACCCTCATGCCATCTTTCTTGGTCGAGCAGGGGGTCCTTTCGCTTAAGGCATTCACATAAACTCTGGCAAAACCAGATATGGTAGACAGTCAAAACCAAAGCATGTTTATTTCAAGACTGAAAGAAAATTAATGTTGGTCATAAATGGACTCAAAGTGATTATTTCCATCAAGACATTAAAAACCTTGATTTTACCTTCACATGTAATTTGTTGGTCAGACACTTACAAGGTATGTTGAAGCGGTAATAAACCTACATTAAGGAAAAGTTAATGTGCAGAGGCCTCAGAGGAGATGTTCAGTAGGAACTGCATTGCATCACATCACAGGCATGCTGCCTTCCAAAGCCACACTGAGTCTATAAAATGTATTTTACCACAGCAGCTGGATTTCTTGATGTTATTACAGCATCTACTGCCTAATAGAGTTCAGTCTTCAATTGGTACAAAGAGAAGAACCCAAATCTGATTCATGTCAATAGAATGCAGAAACATAACTAAAAACCAGGTTGACAAAACAGAGTGGAAAGAAATGTATATTTTTATATATATGCCTTCTAGATCTGTGCATAATCTTCCTTGACTTCAGTTTAAAGGTTAAACTTTAATATCTCCCCTACCCCCCCCCCAAAAAAAACCCACTTTATGGTAAGAGGTTTTTCAGAGATGTAGTGTGGCTAGCCAGAGCACACACACATGAATACTTTCACAATAGTCCAGTTGCTCTCCAAGTCAGTGCTTCAACCTTACCAACCAAAAGGTGGCATCATATATGCCATGTCTAAGTCAAGTCCATTTGGATACTTGCACACACTGACAACTGGGTTTGCTGTCGTGTTTTCCCCACCCAGAGTTTTCAGTCAGCAGTTTCTGCCGGGTAGTGGACATGGCCAACTACTCCAACCTGCGGGTCCTGCGACTGGAGGCCAACAAGATCAGCCCCCATGATGTGTCCCCCAAGGCTCTGCTCTGTCTGCGCAAAGCCACCACTATCTACCTGTAGGCCAGAGCAAGGAGCACCTGGCCAACATCTGCCCCACTTACCTGCCCAAGGCAAATGGAACATGCAAATTCAAGCTAATCTCTTGCTTTGTCAAGAGCAAAAAGATACCAAGTTATGCTGACTGGCATTGTTAATATTGGGTTATCAATGTGGTGTCTCAGTTCTCATAAAGTGGACGTTCATGTAAGGTATAAATCTACTCACTGTGAAATAGCACATTATGGAGAAAATACTCCAGTAAATAGATGCAAGTAGTAACAAATAGGTAATCTTAGTATCTAATAAATTAAGATTTTATACCTATGGACATATGTAATTAGTAATACAATTGTATGCTCAATGTAACAAAAGTTAGTCTGCAGAACTATAATAGTTTTAGAATGTTTGTACCTGTGAATAGAATTCTAAACATTTAGCATAGAGCACTGGGACAGTGCTCAAGAATAAAAAGTTCTTAAAAGTGCAAGAAAAATGCTTAATTTAACTTTAAAATGGCAATTGTGTTATGGTCTCTGCAGATTACATAAAAAAACAAAATAAAAACAATTTTAAAAAAACAACAAAAAAAACCCCAGAAACCAAATCCGAGCCACACAGTGGTCACAGAAACTGGCTGACAAAAAGCATTAGAGTGAGGAAAAGCATAAATATTGCTTAAACAATGATCCAAAAAGAAAAAAACAAAAAACCAACCAACCACAAGCCGACATTAACTTTTCTCTTAAAAACTGGATTGTGGTACTTTAAAGGCATCAATTTGTACACCCCCTACCAAGGAGGATCTCTGGTATAGCAAGGGTCATGGTCATAGATGAACGAGTTGTACGGTGTTCCGTTATGTGAGTAATCCTACTGCTTTTCCACCAAAGACAGAAAAAAAAGCAATATACATAGTGTAGTGTAGGAGACAAGTGATATTTAAATCCTTTTACATTTATGCATGCAGATTCATTTGAAGGGAAAGTTAACCTAAAAACAGAGGCAATCCAGGAGATAAAATACATCTTCAGCAGTTTTGGTTGCTCTAGACCTTAAAGTCTTTTGTGCATATGATTCATATAGAAGATTCTTAAATGCTGAAGGCTGTTAGGCACAGGATCACATACTGGTTTTGGGGAAGCCTCTAATTGAAAAGGAGTGAATGTTTTAGATTTGGGATTACTTTCACATGCAGTCAATAATCCAATCACTATCAGATTTCTACAGTTATCCGATGACTCAAGTGCTCACGTAAACAGTGTACTCTGGTTTCTTCAATTGGATTAAGCCCATAATCGTACTTCTTGAAATCCAAAACAGAGGTAGATTTCATCTCAGCAATCAAGTTCCTCCATGCACGTTACCCATATATTCTGATTCCTTAGACTGTGGATGTGTAAAAATGTACACAGCAGCCAGAACAGAAGACCAGAAGGAGAGCTGCATTACACAGCAAAGTCAGGGGCATCGCATTAACGTGGCTGGAATGTGTGTACTCCTCCTTTTCTGGTTTTGCCTGCATTTTCTGTGTTGGTTTACCTTTTACCTATGGCTTTTTCTGTTTTAATAAATAGATGAAAAAAAATGTATTCTTCATTTGGATTTAAATAAAATTAGCAGCAACCATCTGAAACAAGAAAGCTACAAAATCTACAAGCTTAAAATCATAGAAGAAAAGCAAAAAGTTCATTCTACAAACTTGGGTATCCATTTGATGTACGGTGAAAACCTGAAGTGCTGGCAACACCTCTAATTTTTCAATTATACATGCTAACAGAGCTCTAATGCACTGTAGTACCACAGGCAGACCTAGTGACCATTCACTTTGGGTCTGCTGCCATGTACCCTAAAACTGGGCTGACTATGCACAACTCGGACCTAAATGATACTTGTATTAAAAATGTAGGCTGTCAGTGACTAAAGTACAGATTCATTGTTGTAATCTTTGAAAACAAACTAGTGAAATGTCTATTCAACTGAATCAGCTAACAAAATGAAAGGCAGTTAACCCATACAGCCCCATGCTATAAACCAGGGCTGAAAAATAATGCATGACTTACATCAAGGATCCAGGCAACACACTGATGACAGGTTACAGTCAAACAAAATATATAAAAAAAAAAGAGCCGCACACCTTGCCCCCTCTTCCAAACACACCCGTATGCATGCACACAGACATACACACGTGTATGTTACCACCTGGTCTTACTTTTGGCAATAATCAATCATTCTGTCTAGCATTTACTCAGATAAGCAGACACACACACACACACACACACACACACACACACACACACACACACACACGCGATTGCATAACAAATCTAAGCCACATTTAGACCACTGAAAATGTCGATGTAATCAACAAGGCTGCAACAGGTGTATGGGTAAGCCAAAATATTTTTAATGCACAACAGAGGTTTTTTTTTGTTTGTTTGTTCCCCTCCCCCCTCCCCCTCTCGGTTTTTTTCCTTTTTATAATTTTTTATAAACAAAAGCAAAACATAACACTGTGAACAACAATTGAGCTATTTCAATAAAGTACCACTGATTTTAAAGTGCTCTTCCACCATCATAATCTACTCCCCTTTCCTTCCCCACCCAGTCTCTCCCCTTTGGCAAACCCACGGATCTCCTGCCTGCAGTGAACAAATAAGAGGGGGGGGGGGGGGGGGTTAAAGGTCATACAAACTAGGAATAGAGTGGATCACTATCTGCATAATGCTCGCATATAAAGCCACCCTGTTAACTAAAGGCATTGATTTGCTGGTTCTACTACCAACAGCTAAAACTTGCATTACATTTCCTCTTCATCCCTTTAACTCTACATCTCAATTGCATCTCTGATTTGAAGTCCTCTGAAACTGGATAAAAGTAATTAGCTGGCTTATGTTCTCTGTAGGAACAGGGCTGAAGTTTCCTTAGGTCAAGGGCTACCTCCGACCGTGGTGGAGCTAAAGCCAAACTCCCCCGTTAAATCACTTGAGCTACAGTTGCCAAATCTACTGAACCAGCCAACATGGTGACCTCTGTAACAGCTACGCCACCTGACGTGTGCGTATACGTACGGGTACACAGGGGGTTTCAGGGAACATCTGGCGTTTTACCTGCCTGAAGGCCTCTTCATTTCTTAGGTGACGTTTCTTTGGCTTGGTGAGCCTGGAGAACAGCCACTGCCTCCTCAACCTGAAGACAACACAGGTTGGCGTTTGCAGCAGCGCAGGGGCGTCGCACGTTCCGCGGCCACTCTGGGGATGGAGAGCGGTGCGGCGTGTGGGCCCACCTTAGCGTGCAGGGACTCCGGGGACTCCAGCATGTGCAGCAGTTCAGAGTTGTCAATCTCCAGCAACATGCCCGTGATCTTCCCAGCGAGATTAGGATGAAGGGCCTGGATCAGTGGATAGAGGCGCTCACCTGTAGACACAGACACACAAATGAAGGACCCCCCCCCCCGGCAGGTATTTGGAGAATACGTACGCGGGCACATGTGCATGCGTCTTACCCAGAAGTTGTTTCTGCTCCAAAAGGGGTGCAGCAGCAAGCATAGACGGTGTGAGGGGCTCCTGACCTTTAATGTGAACTGCAGGCTCAATAACTGGAGCAGGCACCATCTACAAATACAAGCCCCCTTTGGAACATCCAAGACTGAAAAATTCAAGCTTCTTCATGCAGTGCAGTACTTGGTGCGCCAACAGCTCCACAGTGCACTGGAGCACCACACCGCCAAATCCCCTGTTGATCAACCCCAGGGGCCCTGTATATTTTTGTATTACCTGCTGTGCGACGGCGGCTGGTATGCTGATCACCTGCTGCACGTTCCGGACACCAGTCGAGTATTTGTACTGATTGGCTCCTCTCATCATAGCCCCTCCCACCGTTCGCCCACCTGCTGTTTGCGTCCCAATGTGTGCTGAATGGACAGACAGAGACTTTATTTACCAAAAATATTCCATCAACAACATAATGGTTCCCCTTGACCAAGATGCAGAGACATATGCAGAGCACATTACTTGGCAGTAATGTGAGGGATCAGAGATTTGCAAGGCTCAGCTGAATTTTCAGTCTTAGCCCAGTCCTGTTGACTGCTTTGAGTTAAATGGTCATTTAACAGGAACAGAGAGGGCAAGGGTGCTTCAAAGAGAATTATGAGGGTCCATTTAGTGGGCGAAATCTGTCAAACACTTGCGCACACACACACACATGAAACATTTTCACAAATAGCCTACTACTTCCATTTGCGCAAAACATACTTGCACGTGCAGTCATTCGTTCACTGGTGCATAAATAGAGTTTAACTGCCTACAGATGTCTGCGTGGCCGCATGTGTGTAAACATTTTCATTGTGCCCGGTAATCATTTCCCCCACAACAGGAAAGCAGATAGTCAACATGTATATTGCTCGCTCATGAAAGTAAGGTGTAGAGCAGACTTACGTTTCTTTGTAAACAAGCTATATGTGCTTATGGTATAAAATCTAATCAGTTATGGAAATTTGAAAATTAAAGATTGAGAGTTATTAGAAACAATAAGATTATCTGCTACGTTCTCTTGGTAAATATTCAGAAGGAATGTCATTGACATTGGAAGTGCATTCTAATAAGTCACAAGATATGCCTTCTGAATATTTATTCACATACTGTAGGCCAAGTGGAGGATACTGAGAAGCTAAGGTATGACCACTATGTTGCTGCCAGCAGGTCTACAGAGAGTAATCTTATTTCTAATTCAATTAACGCTGGAACGTTTGAACATAAACTAGTGGTGGGACACCAATATGTTGTCTGTGTTGATCTATGGAATGTTTAATTCCAAAAGTCTAATATGATCTCCTGTTGAACTAGCACTCCTGATCGCCACTAAGTTGTACAAAATGGTGGATTATTCCTTCCTTAGATTCTTTGATCTTCAATAGGTCAAAATTGCACACTTTTTTTTTTTGTAGAAACCTCTCTTCACCTTATATCTATGAGCATATTGGACAGATGTTAAATATCTGCCTCCCTCTTACAATGAAATGACTTCCTGGCACACTGAAAATTGGTTTATACACAAGCATAGCTCCATGTTTACGCACCAGTGAATGAATGAGCAAGTGCAAGCCATCATACACAAATCTAAGTAGTAGGCCATTTGCGTGAAAAGATTTTATAGGTATGCGCAAGTAGTGTGTGTGCGCAAATGTTACCAATTTCACCCATAACAGCCTCCATACGAAATAGCAGCAGATGCTTACATGCATGCATACATACATACATACATACATACACACACACACACACACGCGCACGACAGCTCAGGTTGCAAAATTGACATCATTAAGCAAGTCTGGTCAAGGTAAAAGCATCATGGGTAAGAAAACATCGACAACTCCTCTCTCAGGGAATCTAACAGGGGTCTGCAGACTAGGGAGGCGGAAGGATGGAGATATTCAAGACCCCTTCATCAAAAGGAAGGCAGTGAATCTAGAGGACTTGTAGGACAAGGGCTTCTTGTGGAAATGAGCCAGCATGAGACGGTTTTGGTTTGTTTGTTTTTTTTTTGTTTTTTTGACACCCTCACCCTAGTAGAGAGAGTACAACAGTAACCCATCTCTAGTCATACGAAAGTATGGTTTTATTAGACATATACTGAAGCACAGAAGTGAGAACATGATTAGCCTACATGAAATGTACCACAATCCTTTCCCCACCACGCTTGAAAAGCAAAGTGACGAGTTGAAACAATGATGTGACAAAATGAACCAGTTGGTAAACCTCACTCGTGGTGCAGGGAGTGGACAGCTCACACACACAGAACTCACAAAGCAAGCAGCCCTTTGTCTGGGGAAAAAAGGAAAGGGGAGAAAAAAAATAAATAAATAAAAATAAACTCGTGTGAAAGTTCAGTGATTTATATGCCAGGCACCAGCAAATAGTTGGGTCACCTCATCTTTGTCAAAATTGTAAATAGAAATGCAAATTCAGTGGACCAGCCCACCTCAGGTAATTAAAAGCATACGCATCATTTGAAGTAGAGACACAGACCTTCTGAATTCTGAAAACAAGGGGCCAAAAATCATTGGCACTCTGAAAGATGACCACAGAGCCAGAGATCCAAGCTGCCATTCTGAGAATCAATGTGCTCATTGGAGCAGTGCATGTGCCAAGATACCGGTTGTTAAAATTAGCCACTTGAAGTGAGAATGTCTGAAAATAACTCAAAAGGGCACCATCAAACCATGCCTTTAAGAATCTCCCCCCCCCCCCACTTTCTTACCCATTCTCTGGGTGGTGATGATGCCCGGAGCCTGGGTGGAGGCCTGACGCACAGTGCTGATGGGGGTGGAGGCCCTGCGTGGCATCGCCGACCTCACTATATGAGCGGAGTACGGAGCTGACACAGCCAAGCACAAAACAAGCATTAGGGCGCCCGAGCCATGTTGGCGTTTCTATGAATGTCAGGGGAGAGTGGATCTGGAAAGTCCGGTTTACATGTCACCCTCGTACCTTGGTTACAGAAACCAGGTTAAACACTGATTCTGCTTCCAAGGAATTCAAAACATACAAGCTAGATGGTTGGAGAAACTGGAATACAGAACAGAATCACCTTAACCAGGTTTCTGGTTCACTGTTTGCTATCTGCATGAGTCAACTGACAACAAAAGCTTCTCACTTCGGGAGTACTGAAGACCGTTACGTAGCTACTTTCATATCCGCCAGCTAGCTGGTTTCATATTGAACAGGGAGAGCACACAGCTGTTACCACATTCTGAAACAAGCTGAATATTTTCTGTGCATTTCCACTTCACCGCATCGTGCGGCTGCTCCATTAGACAGTGCTTCAGTGTTGACCGAGTGCTTCCTCCTACCCTGGGGTCTGGGAGCTTGTACTGCAAAACGTGGCGGAGGTCGCAGGTTTGGCACGGTGTTGTAGAAGGCGCGTCCCTGAGGCTGTAACGCACGACAACAAAGACATAACTAATCGTGATCAGGTGCACGCGTGCTGAGAAGACCACCGCCACACCCACTCACCTGTGGCATGGAGGGCATGTAGTAACCAGAGTTGTGCGGGTAGGCAGGCAAGGCAGGGCCGTGGACGGTGCGGACGCTGGCCAGCCTCTGCATGTACTGGCTGGTGAGCATAGCCTTGCGCTCTTCCTTCCGCTGCGCCAGGGCCACGTACAGCGGCTTGGTGCTGACGATACGCCCGTTCATCTCCGTCACCGCTTTGGTGGCCTCCTCGGGAGAGGAGAAGCACACGAAGCCAAAACCCTTACTGTGACCTCCGTCCGTCATCACCTGCCCAGAAAGCCCGACGGCTTAATTTCAATGTTAAATGCGGAAATCCAACATTGAAATTAGTCTTTGAAGCCTGAATAATTTGATTGTATTGGAAGGTCTTGTCCCAAGATTGTTAACTACGATTCATTCAGTTACCTTAGCGCTGGTTATGGTTCCATATGGAGCAAACTCTTTCCTTAGCTTGTCATCATCAATGCCGTCGTCTAGATTCTTTACATATAGATTCACACCCTGCACTCAAACGCATTTTAACACCCAGAAAAACTCAAATTTAGACACAAAAATCTGAACCATTTCAGACAAACGACAGAGGGACCCGTCTCAGCAGTCTTGCTGAGCGTTTACCTGGTAGCGGTTCAGGCGCTCCTGCTTGATCTGCTCAAACTTGCGCTTGAGTTCTGACTGCCGCTCCACCCTCTTCTGAGCCCTGCCCACGTACAGAATCCTGCCGTTCAGCTCCCGTCCATTCATCTCCACTACAGCCTGCAACCCAGATGCACATTTAAGATATTTCGGATTCCGGGGGTGCTCAGCCAGAGCTGCGCTCGCTGCCGCCGCTTACTTTCTGCGCATCCTCGTGGTTTTCAAAGTTCACAAAGCCGAAGCCACGGGAATGCCCCTTGTCATCCGTCATCACTCGCACGCTCAACGTCTTCCCTGTCAATCATGAGTCATAGCGAAAGTGACCACAGAATGTGACTGCATCAGCCCGCGTTGGAGAAAACGGCCACAGGATTCATGACTGCCACGTGGCCTCTACCGCTTTGAAATGGAGGCAGAGCCGGGATTGTCTTACCGTATTCCGAGAAGATACCCCGCAGTTTCTCATTATCCAAGTCCTCCCCAAAGTTCTTGATGTAAACGTTGGTAAACTCCATGGCCTTGGCGCCAAATTCTGCCTCTCGCTCTTTGCGAGATTTAAAATGGCCAACAAAGCTGTTCATCGAGAGGCAAAAGAGATACAGGAGTAGGAAACTAAACGAGGACGTCACACCAAAGCTCACAACTAATGTTCATCAGCAACGGCTCACAAAACTTTAAAATCGAGATTGGACTGTAGGAAGTCACCCAGGCAGCCTGTAGTATGAGACTGCAGCACTAGAGACGAGGGCCAACGGACCCCTTTCTTCTTGCCAATCCAGCCCTCACCGCACAAGCCTGCATGAGCTCCCACACGGATGGCGAGTGAGACACAGCTATTTCAGCTCAAGTCCCACATCAACCAGCCCTCAAGTGCAGAGACCTAGATGTGGACAGCTGAATCCCACCCCCACCCCCAGGAGACAGTGGGCCTGCATTTCTTTCCAATTCTTTACATTTCGATACCAGGGTGGAGGAGGATTTCCTTTCATCATTCGACTGTTGTCTCTTTCATACAATGCACGTCAAAAGAAGCCACACAAGGATCACACCTCAAAACACATCACTACAAACCAACAACCCTGCAGCCAGGTCAGGGGGGCTTATGGCATGGACTCTGTGGCAAGTACAGATATTGGCCTCAACCTGTTGCGTTGAGAACCAATATCTCAAACCAGAATGTATGGCAGATGTGCTGTAGGGAGCATCAAGGGTTCGACACGTACACTTTGCGATCGTTGAGGAGCATGCCGTTCATGGTTTCAATGGCTCGGTTAGCTGCCTCCTGCGTCTCAAAGTGCACAAACCCATAGCCTTTCGAGCCATTCTCATCACATACTACCTGAGAAAGAAAACATCAGGACAATGTCTTTGCAAATTGACAGGCCTGCATTGGATTAAATCAAAAATAATGAGTATATAAATGCCTTTATTCAGCAAAACAAAAACACCACAGGGCTGGAACATCTGAGACTGCGCAGACTACTCAAGGCATACAAAAACAAAAGTGTTCTGTTAAAATAAATTTGTGTACTGCAATATCAATATTGCAAAGGCCAAAACTGCAACGACAATGAACAATATCTCGTGCAGCCCTACTTACCTTACATGAAAGAATGTTTCCAAAGGCAGAAAAAGTGTCATAAAGCGCCTTGTTGTCAATGGACTCGTCCATGTTCTTGATAAAGATGTTCCCTACTCCAGACTTTCTCAGACAAGGGTCTCGCTGTGACCACATGATCCTGATTGGACGACCCTTTATGACCTCATAGTTCATCGTGTCCAGTGCACATTCCGCTGTGGCACACGAGAAGCAAAGTCGAATACGGTGAAAAATCACACACAGAGTAACCAGGCTGAACAACTGCAGGAAATAATGCGGCCTCATAAAATCACCCTCAGGGTGAAGCAACACCACTACATTACCACACTTCGCCCTCAACGAAGCACGGCTGAGGGGCGGCGAAGAGCGCAAAACCTCAGTAAGAAAGCGAGGAGGAGACGCGAGCCCTCACCGTCGGCAGGCTGCTGGAAGTTGATGTAAGCATAGCCGAGGGACCTGCGGGTGATGATGTCTCGGCACACACGAATAGACATGATCGGTCCAGCAGGTGAGAACTTCTGGTAGAGCATGGCCTCCGTGACGTCAGGGTGCAGATCGCCCACGTAGAGTGACGCCAGAGGGTACGCCGGCCCGCTGTTGCTCATCCCTCAAGCTCTGCAGTGGTCAGACAGCACAAGACACCCAAAGGCTAACTAGACGCCTTTGCCATACAGAGCGAAGAGTGGACACACGACTGCCATGACAGTTGGATTCTCACCGGAAGTCTTGAACCGGACCAAGTGGCCCGTTACAATTTTATGCTGTACCCAGTAACGAATGTGTTGTAGCCTAATTTGTAAGATACAAAATCTGAAAGAAGGAAGAACGTATATAATCCAATCAAATGCAATGTTTGGTGCTTTCCATACATAATTTCAAACATTGCGGGAATTCGAATTAAACTCAGTCACCAACGTAGCTTGGCTAAGTTAGCCTAGCTAACCAAGTTAGTATTAAAGTAAATTGAAAGCCAATACACCAACTACCAGAAAAAGAAAAAAAAGACACTTGTGGTATTCTGCTAGTGCCGGCGTCTAATTGTGGAAATGGTAAAATGTAGTTATAAATTTAGTTTATTTTTAGCTTGCTATGGTTGCAACGTAAGCACAATGCCGTCAACACATGGAAGTAACCACCTTAGCTTAGCTAACTAATAGCAGTTAAACCGACGACGAAATAACGGCGCCGACTTTAGCTAACTAACTTAGGAGAAATAATTAGCTAGCTACAAAGGTTAATTATAATAATTGTAAGAGCACGAGTTGAAATCTAATATTAAAATATATGGGCTTATTCAAAACCTTATAAAATTATGACGGATTTGTCAAGCAAGTTAACATTCATTGCAATTAAATGCGGTACCCACATCAATTTCCAGACTTCGATTAATCTTCTGTGGTAGGTAACCTTAAGTAAGGCTAGCTAATGCCTGAGATGCATGTTATTCATCTTAGCTAGCTACTTACCTTTTCACCTAAAACAAATATTGATTGTATCGGAGGCTTGTTCGCTTCAGCTAATGATAGACAGCAATTATTGGTAAACGTTTGTTTGATTATTGTTTAGAAACACCTGTCATGTCAATCCGCGGTTTTTTACGGCCAATTAAAACGGGTGTCATTTGGAAACGTCCTTGACATGTAAAATAATAGTCCGCGAGAGTAAATAGTGCCGTGAAAGACGTCTATGAGAAACACGAGTACCAGCCCCTGTGTCACAACGGCTGAAATAAGAGAAACGTTATCATGGATATTATCGTACATAATACTGCAAAAAAACAAACGAACAACAACAACAAAAAAAAACCCATAAACATTAAACATAACGAATCCACTGTAGAATACCACACAGCCGCTAGAAGGGTAAAGGCATTAATTGTAGTCGTTACATCAGTAGTCCACAAGAGGGCAAACGCCATCGAGAGCCTCGAGTAGGTAGGACAAAATGGATTTACACACGTTTATGAACATAGTAAGGAGGTAAAAGATCGATCGCCAGGATATGAATAACGATTGGAAGTAATCGTATGTGTTTGAAATGCTTTGATTTCCTTCTATTCTGGATTTCAATAGTTTGTTTTCTACAGAACTACAGGGAAAATATGGCTTGACCAAGACATCCGATATCACATTTTATATCAAGTATATGTGGTATTTAATTGTAACAATAGTTAACATGATCTTCACTAGACAATCCATATTAGCTAATTTTATTCCCAATTTAGTCTTTTTGGTCATAAAAGGCTTACTATGCAAAGATTCATAATCTGGAAATTTAGATAGACTCTTATTAACTAGTGGCCAGAATACTTAATAAAGCCTAATAATAATGACTGATCTTATTAAACTGCAAACTAGTCATTTAAAAAAATGACCTAGCATTACATCTTATTTGGAAGGGGTCTAACTATTGCTGTATGTGTAGAATGCAAGATCTTAAATAAATACACATCTTCCATTGAAATTGAATTTTCAGACATTTACTTTTTGAACTGGCCATGTGACCATGTGTCTGAACAGGGCTTTCAGTGAATTACCCCCAGCACTGAAGCCAGGAATCCAAGCTGAGAGGCATAGCATCATGGGTCCAAAAAAACAACAACACAGATACAAAACTCAAGAATTACAGTGTTTGGTGAAAATAAACTGCCAGTTTAATAACCATACAATAAAACCTGCAAATACCATGATGAATTACACTAAAAAATGTCCGTAACAAAAGGAGAAAAAAAAAGAAAAAGAAAATGCACCACCAGCTAAGTTGGAAAAAATGGGAATCATTAGGACTATTAGAGTTCATCACCCGACTCCAAAACACACATGCGCATGCGCACACACACACACACACACGCACACACACACGCACGCGCACGCACACACACGCCCAATGTACAACAAATATGGATTATGCTATTCAGTACTACCATATTAAATTCACAAAGAAATTGTCTGGACCTGCTGACATCAGCAAATCACCCCGCGAGACCCCCGCCTCAGTCCCCACCGCTGGTGCCTGTGTGGGGGGCTTCAGTGTGCGTCTTGCTTCGGGTGAGTTTAATTTATGGGGGATGGGAGCTTAAGTGGAGATATGGGTGAAAGATGCAGGGTGGGGTGGGGAGGGAAGGTTGGTGGAAGCCATGTGTGTATTTTTTGTTTGTTTGTTTGTTTCATTAATATGAGTGTGTGTGCACGCGCAGGTGTTTGGAGGTCAGTGCAGCTCCTCTAGTTCTCTCCCTCGCCTGCCTCTACATCTTCGCCCTGGTTTTCTGACGTCCATAGCTGCAAAGGCGACAAAACACAAACCAATGAAATGTTGCACAGCACTGCCCAACCATGTAATGAAAGCACTGGAGTGACAGTGGATGAGGGAGGTATAGGAAACAATGACTTACGGTGAGATTGTCCCTTAGTAGTTGCATGATCAAGGTGCTGTCTTTGTAGGAATCCTCATTTAAGGTGTCAAGCTCAGCAATGGCTTCATCAAAGGCCTGAAAAGGAATTCAATTTCCTTAACAACTTTTTTCATTTTGGCCCACTAATAAAGCCAAAATTATGATCTGACTCCAGTGTAAATAACAGGGACATACTACATCTGAGTAACAGTACAATGGAGATGTTTATGCTCGACTTGGCCCAGGTAGACCAGTATTAATGGCACGGGTGGCATGTGCTCTTACCGTCTTGGCAAGGTTACAGGCCTTCTCAGGAGAACTGAGGATCTCGTAGTAGAACACAGAGAAGTTAAGAGCCAGTCCAAGCCGGATAGGATGCGTGGGCTGCATGTCTTTCTTGCTGATATCAAATGCATCTTGGTAGGCCTTCTGAGAGTTGGTAACTGTGGCTGAATAAAGAGACAGACTCAGTTATACCCACCTTACCCCAAGTATAAAAACGTCATTCCTTCACATTTATGTCATTCTGACAGCCTGAAAATAGTCCCTGAGAATATATTCTATCCACTTACAGCTCTTTTTCTCTCCAGATGCCACTTCAGACAGGTATCTATAATAATCGCCTTTCATTTTCAGGTAGAAGACCTTGCTCTCAGCTTGAGAGGCATTGGCAATGAGATACTTGTCCAAGAGTACCTAAAGGAGCAAAAAGATACAGTACCCATGAGGTTTAGCTGTGTCTTAACTTCTTTGTTTGATAAGAAATTAAGCATGTTCAAAGACCTTTAGATAAAACACAGAAAACGGCACGGGAATTTTGAGGAATGTACAAAATGTTTTGCTAGAAATTCACAAAAACTAGAATTTACCATGCATGTGTATTTTTCAAAATTGTATAAATTAATTTAATTTTGCCTTATATGTTTTAAAATCCATCAAACCACCAAGTTTCATGGTTGTGGGTCCAGCGGCATTACCAGAACATCGTTGCAGATCTCTTCTAGCTCCTTCTCGATCTTCTCACGATACTCGTGTGCCATCTGCTGTTTCTTCTCGCTGCCTTCAGATTTCTGCTCAATGCTGGATATGACACGCCAGGAGGAGCGGCGGGCACCCACTACGTTCTTGTAAGCCACAGAGAGAAGGTTGCGCTCCTCATTGGACAGCTCCAAGCCCCCCTCGGTCACCGCCTTCATGGCGTTGGCCATATCGTCGTAGCGCTCTGCCTGTTCAGCCAGCTTGGCTTTCTGCACCAAGTCATTCTTGTCCATTTTCAGACTGGGAAAGATAAATAGGATACAGCACCTAAGTCAATAGGAGGCAGGAAAGGGTGCAAGGCGTTTCGGTTTCTGACCGAACTGTACTTAGTCACGTTTGATGGTTTTTAGAATACCAAAAAGATAAATACTTTTGTGAATATCTTGATACCTCTGTTGTGGTTATTCTAATAGTAAAAATAGCAAAAAAGTCAATTGCAGCCTCTCGAGTTTCGTTGCATGCTGCAATTGATGGCACTCTTTGCCAAGCACTTTCAGTGTAACTATGTCAATACTTTATAATCCAACACTTAACATAAGAGGAACATATCTAGAACAAATGGCAAAGTTTCTCAAATTTTTCACACTTCCGCTAAGAAATCCGGCTCTTTTGAGGTTTAAAAAATGTTTCGGCACTATTTAATCAATTTTTGTGTGTGATGAACCATCGCAGAGAGAATTTGTTACACTCTCGCTCGGCTACTTTGCAGCGGTTAAATACCTTCTTAACGCCACAAGATGTCACAAATATTAAAATGCACTAATTGGGGCATGACCCATTTAAACATCACCGCAAATCCAATCACTCGGGAAAAGCTGTGCTGCATCGCCACGGACATTCATTTTGTTCATGTGAGCTAGCGGACATGAACAGAAGGGACCACCCTGCGTTTCACAGGACGCAGCCAGCTAGCTAGGTTAGCGATCCTGTGCTAATCTTTCTGAAAAGGTCCCTCCCGACAACTCGTCATTTCTTTAATTAAACTTCACCTACCGCAGCGATTTTGCGGACAGCTCTCTGTCCGTCCATAACACGGTTTACTAGGCTCACGGTTTTAAACTACAAAGACTAGTGGTTTGCTACTATGTGACGTTAGCTGAGCAGCCGGCTAATCAGTTTAGCAAGCTAGCCAATCAGTCAAACCAGCTACACGTATAAAAAAATACGCACACTGTAAGAAATGCCGTCATGTCGTTTTGTAGTTTATACACTTGGCTAGCCAAATTTAAAGGTTACATCTCTTTTCGTTTCTTAGGAGAAAGAAAAAAAGGCTTAGGGTTGCGACAGCGAATTTTCCACTGCGGCGCTGTTTTTCCCTATGAGGGAGACGGAGGCCTCCAGGAGGGGTTAGTGAATAACAAGCCACTCGCTAACCGTCCACGACTGCAATCTTAGTCTGAGCACGATATACCCCCAAAAAATAAATAACCGCGTAAGGCAAACGGTGAGTCTTGCTGTAATCGATGCGTGGAAACTCACGTTTAAACGGCGTTGACTCCCGCTTTTGTCTGTGAAAGATACGGTTGGAGTGTCCGTCCTCCTTCTCACTCTTCAGTTGCTCTGGGCAGTACCACTTCCGCTGAACATGACACATCCGCTTCCTATAAACCGTGCTAACGCAAGCTTATCGAACAGCTAGTTGTAGGTTTATTTAGGGGGGAAAAAGCACGAGTCCCCTTGATTTAATGTTATTTCCTCCAAAAACGGCTGCTATTGCATAACAGGAGTGGCTAAAGTCATGTTTTCCAGGTATTTATTGTAAGCACGTTGCGCGACATGGGGCTGCACGCGTTGCTCCAGTTTCCAGGAACAAATTGTACTGTCTAGTTTTTTTTTTTTAATTTACACTACAATCGCCACACCAGTGTTCCATCATGTGAAGAACGTATGGAAAAACCTTAACATAACCTACACATTAGAAAAAGTATGCACATTAGAAGTCATTGCTAATATTGCTACATATTTATTAGATACTCATTACAGCACAGTGCACATGAAATGTGTACATTATAACTGCTCGTCAAGGTAGTGGAAAGGACAACCCTTTCCCCAAGAATTCACAAACTGGTCAATTAATAGAATGTTTTAACAGTTTTCACACCTTTGAATTATTATGTGGAGGTAGGAAAAATTCCAAAGGGCCTGTCTAAAATCATTCAGTTAAAAAAAATGGCAAATGAATGACCAACTGACTGCAGAACTCCGAGCTGATCTGGCATCAGCAAGCAGAATCATTTCGGTGGCCTGTAAGCAATCTTCCCGCTCTTGAGTGCAGACGATCTGTGACTCTTCAGATAGTATACGAAAGGGATGAGGACTGCTGAACCCATAAGGAGCTGCAGGTGAAATGGGATAAAGTCAGCTGAGAAATTAAAGTTAACTCTACCCAGTTCAGCAAAGGTCCAATTCTCAGACTTGTTTGTTGCCGTAGACAAACAGTCTACTTTTCTTTTTCACCAGACTAGCTCAATGAATACATTTTAAAGTGAAAATTTCTTAAAGGGGTTATTTTATCTGCATGAAAAAGATCAAGAGAACCAGTGAGAAGCACCTTAAGGCCCATGCGTTTTCTCTGGTCGTGTTCCAGCTCAGCTGCCCAGCGTAAGAACGTGCACACATCCTTAGCCACTTGGCTCATGGTCGCTGGCGTACCTGCCACAGGACAAAAACAATTCTTAGCGCAGATGAACAGAAATGCCGCGAAAAGAGCAGCCCCTTCCCAAGAGTCCCCCTGTCCTCAGCAAATAACTGACTGCACAAGGAAAAATTGCATTTCATACCAAAGACAGGAAAGACCACAGAGTACTTCAAATTAGTTATATTTTAAATCTCAATTAAAAAGGCTGCACATATTTTGAAACTACATCTTGTTGAAATAAAAAATAAACTCTCAAAAGATGCTGCTGAAGGAGCAGTCCATGGCCCTTATCCAGTGCAGAGATAACTACACCACAACCTAATTTAAGAGGTCTACTTACTTAGAAAAACTACTCCAAAGTACAGGGAAACATAAGTCACCCATCACCTAGCTACTGCCCAGAGAAGCTACACATTTGAAATACTGGGGATTGATGCCAACCTGGAGACTCTCGAGTCTCACGAGTGTTCATTTTGGATTCTGCTGCACAGATGAAATCTGGCATTAGACCAAATAGGAGCCATTCATTCTGGACCTTATGCGAACATGTTATGGTTCTGGTCTAAAATATACAATCTTTGTAAACTGTACTTAATAGTATAAATCACAGTATCAGTCACAATAATGGAGAAGAAACTCATTATTCCGTAGAATTCAAAGCATGAACCATAATGAACAAGGGCTTGTCCATTGTTCTCCACTCTACAAGACTCACCATCATCAAACTCTAGCACCTCGTTGTAGCTAGGTGGAGCCATGCCAGTGGCCTGGCTGGAAAAGTAGGGATTGTAGTAGATAAAAAGTACATCAGTATCAAACATATATTAAACCTGATCTCCAGAAGACTTCACATTCAACAGCTGGAGCAATTTAAAATTTGTAGAAAAACAGTACAAAAGATGAATTTAGTAGAAATGCTTTAAATATATTTACAAATACACAAAACCGATTAATAATTTTAGCATATGGATATTAACAGTAGGTATACATCAAATGTTTCTTACTGTTGCTGTCTGAATGCATTATGTTGTCCACCCACTATGTGTAAAGTGCAGACCTCACCTCCTCAGCAAGGGCCTTGACCTCTTCTTCTGTGTGTGACACTCCAACTAAGTTACAAAAGGCCAAGTACTCTATACTGTGGCAGGCTGCACACACCTGTTTGTACACCTGGTAGCCACATCGGATACTGGAATGCAAAAAATAAATCAAAATATACAGCATACTGACTGGCTGTCTTCCATACTTAACGACATTAGAATTATCCCAGCTTTCACAAAGAAAAAAAGGTATTTGCAATGAAACTAGAGGATGTTAAAGGGAGGGTAAGTGCACCTGGCGTGGTCCAGGGCAGAAAGCAAACAATTGTGACTCCATGGATACAAAGGGGGGTGCAACTCCAGGTCTGAGGCCTTTACTGCCTGATGAAGTGCCAGTGCAAGCCCAGCCCCTCCAGCTGTTAGCACCCCGATAGTGGATATCACGGCCTTCCTCCCTTTGGAAACAGAAGCAGAATGGAACAGAGGGGAACCCATGTTTAGCACTGTGTTACTGTTATTACTATTCTTTATGTATCCCATCCACCTTATTACTACTGCACACTGATTTCCAACAAGTGGCTTTAAAGCAATCAGTGTGTAAACACAGTCACTGCTAAGGATGTCTAAGAGTTGTCATCGGGTTTAATAGTAAAAGATCGTTAACCAAGACAATGTTAACTGTACACCGTGGTAACACAGCTTGACGGTGAGCCATATGTATAAAATAAAATAAAAAGTTAAGATAATTAACCTCTTTCAGATATTGCATGACTCCTAGATGGCAAAGTCTAGACATCCCCTTTATTAGAAATACCTACCTTGTATCCACTACAACGGCCAGTTTATTACACACGCTCATCTTGAAGTTTTGTTGCATTTAGTTGGCAAAGATAGCAGTACGTTGTACTGGTATTAGTATGAAAACATTAACCCAACAGTGTTGCTCGAATCTTTGAGTTAAATGTAACTGCTGGGTTGAAAGTGGTTTGACACGCCCTCCAAAACGACCCCGTGGAAGAATCTGGACACTTACTTGCATGTTGGATTCAGACCATTAAAAAAGTTACACAACTGCTGGACTATTCTTAAACAGTAGCGTTAACTAAGCCAATCACTATTCCTTCATGTCTGCCACCAACGTCAACAGCTAGACAAAATCCAGCGTTATCTATATAGCACATAGATGGCAAGTGTCAAAATTAAGCAATAAAATAAATGAACTATTTGGTTTAACTAACAAAAGTCTTAAGCATCAACCAGAGCCATGAGAGCCATCTAACATACATGGTAGCCCTGGTTAAGTAGCCAGATAGTTGACGGTTAGCGTTAAATTGAGTTGGATGAATTAACGTAGCCAAGCTAGGTTAACTAGCTAAACGACCCAGTATGCGGTAACGCCAAGGGAAAAAAACCGTTAAGACAATTATCCGTTCACAGCTGCAATCGTTAAAATACTTCACAACTTACTTTACAAACATGTACGGCGGTCTCTGGTGTAGGGAAGGCTTTGCCAGTAGACGCGCGCAGCCACTCGGGAGTGCCGCCATTTTCGCACGTGAAGCGGACGGACCGGCTTCTCGGATGCTCACGTGCGCCCTCAGCTCCGGGTAACAGGCTTCACGGTTACCGTGCGTACAAACCCAAATAAAATACTTTGACGCTGATATTCCCTTTTTTTACCCTTTAATTAAAAAAACAAACAAACAAAAAAAACACATCTTAAACAATGAAACCCATCTTTCAGCCTCAACACCGTGGAATATTTGCTGCCCCGTATTGCATACATATCCAAACAATCTCACATTTTGTTTTTGATATGATCTAAATGTTCAAGTCGCCTCTTGACAAAATACGGTTAATCGAGCAATAAAAACAGCTACAGGTCAAAGCATCACAGGCAACAGACCACAAAACTGGGTTATGGTACAGTTGTAGCACAGAACCGAATTCCAATTCCAAACAAACTAAAATGGAAAACACGACATGGAGGAACCCCCCCCTCTCTCGTTGAAAAGCAAGCTTGATCTAAACGTATGTGGAACGTGGAACATGGTTCCATTTCAAAAGCAAAAATCAGTGAGGGCAGCACGTAAACCACTGGTCCGGAAGGACACGGCACCATTACGGATACCGCTTCTGCACGAAGCTCAGATCAGGAAAAAAAAAACAAAAAACAATATCTACTGGTGTGAAACACAACATATATAAGTATGAAATACACTGGTCACCTGCCCTTTTTGATAAATGACCTGTCTCAGAGCAACCAAGGGGCAACAAAGTGTGACCACTGTGTGTATGAGTCATTAAGTTGGCTACTCCTCCAGCCAGCCTCCCTGCCTATACTGTACATTAATGTTTTTGTCTTTTCTAATATTTCACAAACAAGCCACTCAGCATGTTCAACCACAGCTCACACTGGAAGTCCGATACTGTGAGAGGCCCCTCCCTCTGCCCAGCAGTGGTGCCTAGTGGGCCATAGGGGGGCAGTACAGGGTATGCTCAGAAATGGAAGGGGGCAAAAGGCGGGGCACAGAGAGGAGGGGCTGCCTCATTAGTTGGCTTTGGCACGGAGCTGCGCCCTCTTGCCCGTGACGGCCTGGAATCCGGTCTTGATGCTGGCCACAGAGCAGCGTGAGTGGCATGTCTCGCACTGCAGGAAGTAGAGGCGCGTGTCCTTCTGCAGGATGGTGTCCGGTGAGCGACAGGTGTGACAGGTCACGTATTCCTCTGAGGAAAAGGGCGACCAAAAAATAAATAAATAAAAATGTTTACATTACACGGCAAACTATGATGCATGGAAAGATTACATTTCGCTAGCACTTTTATCCAAAGCCACTTAATTATGACTTAGTACAACTTGAACAACTGAGGGTTAAAGGGTTAAAGGGCCCTCAGGGGCCCAACAGTGGCAACTTGGCAGTGGTGGGGTTTGAACTAGAAACCATCTGATTACAGGCCAAGTACCTTAACCACTGAGCTACCACTGCTACTACAACACATCCAATAATGTGGAAGTGACATATTGACAATGCATTAAACATTAAGAAAAGCAAAAAATTGCTTTCAGGTGTTTATGCACAAACGAAGAAAAATCAAATAATAATTGGCATAAAAATAATCAATATATCAAAAATAATCTATCAGCTAATTGCTACTGCAAAGTTTTAAAGGATCAAACCACAGGTAGGTTGTTTAAGCCTCTCAATTGTTAGAAAAGCAATCAAATCATTTAACTACACAGGTCAGTCTTTTAGAGGTACTTATGGCACATTCAATATCACTGTGTAATATCTTGGAGTACTATCATAACTATAATGTTCTTATATGACCCATGCCTAGGTTCAAGGTCCAGTCCCATTTAACAGACTTACTGATATATCTTCTCAAGACGTTCTCTATTTGTTTTTGTTGGAATCGTCCTTTGATCACAAGCTGGTTATTTCCATCTATGGAGCCACTACAAAAGGAAAAACACCACCAATATTAATACAAAGGATCACAATGGGGGGGGGAGGGGAAACAACAGCCTAAAATACTGTGTCATTATAGCATTTACCTTGTTCCTAACTCAGCCAATAAGAAAGCCAAAAGATGCTTTGGCTGACGATGCAACCTGCAAAGAATTGAGCACGTCACGGTTATGCTTCCACTTTGAGATTTGTCAGTGATGCATGGAAAATGAGTGCTGAAGCCAGAGGACAAGAGATATGTCTCACAGCTTGCAAATGTCAGTGAAGTTGACGAAGGACGTTTTCTTCGTTCCAACGCGGACCACCTGAGGTGGCTTCATTACAAATTTCCTCTTCTCGCCAGCCACCATGTCAGGATTCTTCTCCCTCATGATGTTAAAGACTCGACTCAGCAGCTGTTGAGGTGGGAGCGACAGTTAGTTAGTTAGGAAACTAAAGGAAACAAATCTCCTTTAAATTGGCACAAAAGGTCATAATTCAGAAACAGTAGGATAAACAGATCTTACTGAGAACTTTTAAAAAGGTTAAAATGTAGTACAGTGAAACAAACAAAAAAAGCAAAAAAAAAAAGCACCATGACAATAGCATTTGACACCAGAAAGGTGCTATAGTTGTCCAATCCGCACATTTCTTTTCAGAAAATCTGCACACCCATCAAAAACCTTGATTCCTCAAGGCTTTCTGAACATTTTTTGCTATTTTACCTAATCGGTTAAGACTCAAGGGTCCTAGGCTTAAAAATTAATATGATTAAATTAACAAAATTATTTGGCAAGTAGCACAGTTAAACACATACATACAATTAACAAATACTCAGTATGAAGCACTGGCAAAGCAGAGCTCCCGAGTGACCCTCGGTCCAAAGGCAGGGGTCATACCTCATCATATGTGTAGTCCCTCTCTGAGCCCGCCCAAGCCGGGCCAGTCTGAGAGCTGAATGTGATCCCATCTAGATTTTTACCCTCATCGTCCTCTAGAGCTGTAAAGAGAAGTAAATTCATGCATGCAGGAGATTGTAAATCTTTGGATGCACAGCAATAAGGGAAAAGTGCTATTTATAAAACCGCCAAAAACTCAACGCAAAATTGGCTTACACATAACTTCGTGAAACACACAGCAAATCACTCACCATCATCTTTCTCGAGTGTTTCACCCTCTTCCACAAATTCCACCTTCTTGGCCTTCTTCTTCTTTGCTGGCAACATCAGATCCAGGTCATCGTCTTCTACCACTTCATGCTGTTCAGCCTCAATCTTCAGCTCCTGGTGAGTATTACAACAGCAGGATGATTTACTTCTTCGGCACTGTCATTACATCAGATATGATGGAACGGAATACAGCCAAAACATAGCTACTGCTCCTAGAGCAATGTCTCAAGTTTATCCATAAGGATACAGTCATCAGGTTTTTGTTTTTATTTTAAGCAGTGTTGGAAAAACTGTAACTCTGACCAACACTATGATGGTCACCAACCTTCATGCCCTCTTCGAGGTCATTCTCAAACACTTTCTTGGGTTTCTTTTTCTTTTTCTTCTGATTAAAGAAATTTAAATCATCCAAGTCATCTGTCGCCTCTGTGGAAATGTAAAACAAGCATGTAAAGATTATCCCCATTATACATTACACAAACACAACACTAAAACTCTCAAATGCAATTACGACAGCATTGCTAAGAGGTCAGGGATTTTGAGAACATTTTTAACTTTGTGTTATAGAATAAAATCAAAAACATTAGCCTGTAAAGTAATCTGTGTTCCAAGAGAAGTCCAAACCTTAACGAGTGTGAGCCAATAACCGTTTCCTAACTTTAGCCTTTTGCAACATGATATACTACATTTTTAAAAGCACAACAGATGGAAAATAGCTGTGCTGTGAGGAGCTGTGACCCAGACTACGTGCTCTGCTTGCAGCACCTTTCTTTCTGCTGTCATCCTCCTCCAGCTCCACCTCACGCTCCTCTCCGGCCTCGGGTTCTGCCTCGCGAGGCTCAGCCTGCTGCGACTCCTCTCCGAGCCCATCGCCTTCCTCCTCCAGCATAAAGGGCTTCTTCTTCTTTTTCTTCTTCTTGGTCGTGGAAGGGTCAAATAAAATCTGGAGACAGTAGGGAACATCAAGCAAGTCATGACCTGCTCTGATTAAAACTGCGAGGACACCATCAAAGCAGTACTACACGACACACATGTCTTCTCCAGATTCTCGGGTGGAATATCTAGAATTGGTGAGGCTTAAGTGATATATTGTTTAATTTATGACTTTCATAAATATTTTCAACCTCTTTCAAAGTTTTGTTTTTAATTAAGATTAGAATCCTTACAAAGCTCTGGTGCTCTAGATTTAAATTTTTAATGTACATTTAATCATTAATACGGACATTTCTTGTTACATATGGAAGCAAACACGTGCTAGAAGGGTAGATGAAAGACACGACTGAGCATCTCGACAATCAGTGTCAGCACTCCCAACCGCAAATTTCAGCGAAATGATCCAGCGCATAAGAGGGATCGAAAAACGCGAGACGAACGGCTGGCTTACTCCACGGTTCCAAACGCAGCCCTGGTGGCTGTCGTGCAGGCTAGCCTAGCCTAGCTTAGCTGGCTGATTATGTCAAAGGGCCAAAGCCATGCTATACAACCCTCACTTGTGCGATCTGCATCAAAATATGTATTTTTTTTTTAAAAAAAGAAAAAGAACCACAGACTCACCTCGTCTTCTGACATGGTCACTGTATCGAAAAGTCTCTTTCTGCACGGTATTAGTTCGAACAAGCAGCTAGTTGTGAAAAGACCACTACTCTGTGGGTTTCTTGCATCAGCAAAAAGATCCCTTAATGCGCAAGCGTATTTCCGACGACGAATGATGGCGTCAGAGCTGCGAAATTGTGACGCGACCGGTCGCAAATTTTGTAGAATGTACTAGTTTTTATGTAGTATTGTGAAAAGCCTCGTTGTGCTGGTGCAATGCACAGAAGTGTTTAGATTCCCATGAGGTTCATGGATGTCGTTATTTTGACAAGAAAGTCTGTTATGACAGGAGTTAAAACATTCTGTAAGTTATGCAGAGACCAAAATTCCAATTCTCGTTAATTGGGAAAATCATTCATTCATAAGGACTGTCTCAGGATGTAAGCATTTATTTGAACGACATTTATGCATGTCCAAACCAATGGAAAATAGCAGTCTTGAAAAAATGAGAACAAAATGCGGGATTCAAGTAACTGCAGCTGGAGCATGAGGAAATAGCAAATGTATCATGCTTCTCACATCTTTAATTCAGGGAATCTCACCAAATTCCAATGAATTATACACATTAGTCAGATAATCATGTTAGGACATGCCACTCAAGTTGAATAAGCATGCCAATAGTTAAGGCACATAGCAGGAAGCACACATCTTCATATACATAAAGTGCAAAACTAACAGGTATTGGAGCTTTGGCTATAGGGCTGGCAAGACTTGCTATCAACCTGCAAGACTTGCTTTCAACCTGCTGGAATTCCATAGCAAGACCAATACCACCATAACAATTAAATCCAAAAGTTTAATGGTCTTTTGAGAAAGAAAAAAAAAAACTATTTTTCTAGATAACATCAAACATACATTTCACCCCTTGTGTTACATCCCGGTTTTCTATAGAAAAGACAGCACATCTGTGTATTCATACAGATCTCTTCAAGCAGGAATCTTAGTTACCTTACAACTTTATCCTCACAAATTTCCTTTTAGTAATATTGATAACTGTGACAGATATATTTCTAGATTAGTCTGAAATTTATCTAAAGGATGTACAGTGCCATAACCAAGTGATTCTGGATGTATTAATAGCATACAAAGTTGAGCAGCATAACAGATCCCAAATCAATCCCCCATCATATAAGTTAATGGAAATGCTTCAAAACCTCTCTCAAACAGGGTTAAGGAATACAGTATATAAATGGTGCAAATCTACAAGCATCTATATAAAAATATTTGAAGTTATATGGCCATACGAGTTTGATTACTGTAACCCTGGCACTTTCCATATTAGGCTATGGGGATAGATTTCACTACTGGTGTTTACTAAAGAAATAGAGGTAGACATTGTGAGAGGCTGACTCGGAAAACCTCCTCAAAAAGCAACTGAAGTGGGTTCAATATTATTAAACTTGAATTTCAATGCAAAAAATGTCACATTAATTACAAACATTGTTAGATAATTTCATCTGATTGTTTTTTTCTTGTTTGTTTTGTTCTCATAGCCTGTTTTACATCCCTTTGCACTGGTAACTCGTCTTCTTGGACTTTATTTACCCAGTCACAGGAGATATAGATTCCTAGACGATAGTTTGACAATGTTAACCCTCTCAAGGTGTTCAGCTTCATTCTGAACATCAGTTAAACACAGGGAGTGATAAGACAGTCCGGCAGTTTAGGCTGGGTTCACATTACCCACGCCTTCAGCTCTGCCATCTCATCCTCATCCTCTTCCTCTCTCTTCTTGACTGGGGATGGAAAAAAAGGGAAAGTTATGAGACATGTATAGATGGGATCAGAGCTCACTTTGACTTTCTTGTTTCCTTTTCTGAAATGTTTAAAATCTTAAATACTATGAAAAGATTCTTTAGCAAAAATCAAACTACATATAGGAAGACGTTTAATGATTCCAATCCTTTGCTACCCTGTAATAACATCAGTTCCCTTAACCATGCAAAGATGCATCCATAATGCTATGTCATCTTTCTCCTCCTGTAGGTCATCTAGTAGAGCAGGTAAAACAAGGTGCTAGCAGCAAAGGTCACTGGTTTGATTCCCAGGCAGCACATGTACTGGGACACTGATAGATATGCAAGTTATCCTGGATAAAAGCTGGATAAGAGCCAAATGCTGTAAATGTAAATATCACCTGGTTTGGCAGGTACCGGGACTGAAGGCACATTGGGTAGTGGGACGGTCTCTGGGCCTCCAATTTCCAGCAGGTTATTATCCAGTTCCTCCTGTTCCAACTCCTCCAGTTCAGCCAACAACTCATCCTGAAGAAGATAACCACCAAAACAAAGTCAATTTGTTAAGGAAGCTCACTACTTCAAAGGCCCTTTCATTTGTAATGCTCTCTTATGCCTCTAACAGAATCCAGATCTTGCTGTACCTCATCAAACTCCTCTCCAAAGCCAACGGGTTTTGAAATAGCATCCGAAATCTCCTGAGCCAACTCCTGCTGTTCAGTAATGTCTTGCATGAGTTCATCTACTTTGTCAATGTCCCTAGAAAAACAAGAGTCAGGACAAAAAAAAGTGTTGTTTAGAACTGTTATTTTGTACTTAAATATATACTTTGAGTATGCTTTAAAATATCAACAGTACAGGAGTGGGTAATGATAGCAGGTATGAAGGTTAGTTTTCTTGCATCTTACATGTTCTGGTGAGCATTTTTCATGGCCTTGGCAGCAAAGCCCATGTTCTTGAGAACCTCAGTGTTAGTGTTGGCATTCTCCAAAGCTTCTCGCTGGAACTCAATGGTGGACAGAGTGCCATCAATCTGAGCCAACTGTTTCTCGTAACGCTTCTTTCTCTTCAGGGCCTGGAGGGCAGCTTGAGAAAGTGGAGAACACACTTCAGACATCCTTGCCACATAACTAATAAAGTACAACCACTTACAGTACCAGTTAAACACTTGGACATCTACTCTAATCTACTATTTTAATAATTTCTAGATTTTACAAAAACAACAAAACAAAGCTGTCAAAACAATTCAATAGCACATGATTATCCCGTGTTAAATATTGACCGTTTTAGATTTTAGAGTCTTCAAAGTAGTGACCCTTCACTTTTATGACAGCTTCGCATGCGCTTGGTGTTCCCTTAAAAAGCTTCATGAGACACAATCTATGATGTCTTTTAAAGAAATCCTCACATACGCTGAGAACTTGTAGAATGAGACTCAAAGGTTCTAAATTAAAACTAATTGCTGAAGAGGCATTTAATATATATATTTTTACATTTTATACATATTTATTGTTTTGGAAATCAATTAGTAGCCTACCTACTTTCATACAATTCACCACCAATGTTTTCATCCTTTTGACTGCTATTGCAAGCTTACTTAACAGCTATGACAGTTCATGAAATTTTGGAAATTTCCTTCACAATGTTGGCGACTACACTAGAAAACAACAATGCATGACTTTGTTTAGCTGTGCCACGCAACGAAATTGAGTATGAGATAAGTCAGGGTAACAAGTCTCTTAATTAAGACCAATAGGTTTTCACAAATTAGAAGATCTATGTAACGCAGTCGGTGTAAACTATGACCGGTCAAAGCAGCTACACCAGTCCCAGTGAACCAGTTATTAGCTGTAGCTCAAATACTCACATTCTCGGTGGTTTCGCAACATATGTTTTCCCGTTGTTAGCTAACCTATATAGTTAGCTATGGTAACTATGATTACGTACACCTGATAAGGGCTGAGGTATGTCCGTTAAAAAGAAAGTCCAAATCTGGCCAAATTGCTAAACTGGCTATAACCCCCCAAAAAGTCTAACTAATAACAGCTAAGACAAACCTACACATTTCCTTTGACACCGGCATTATAGCAATGGTCTAACTAACCGAGTTTATTAGCTAGTTAGGATGCCAGTAAGGGGTTACCTGGCGTGCTAGCTAGTAATAGTTACCTGGTCATGGCTAAAAAAAACCACAAACATAAGCTAAACAAAACATTGAAAACGTTAGATCGTCAGTTAGGAGCCAGAACACTCACATTTAAACATTAACGACTCTTTCCCTGCTAGAACATTTAATACATACCTCGTTTATTTTTCGTGCCGTTTTTCTTTGCTGTCACTAGTTCCGCCTGGATCTTTTGCTCTAAATATTCCTGTTTCTTGGTTAACATCTCCTCTGTTTCACGGAGTTTCTGAATTGCTTCTTGGGGGCTTGGGGATTTGCCCCCTTTCCCCGCATTTCCAAATAACTTCCCAAACACAGACATGTCTGCTGGCTAAATCCTTGGATTTTTAGAACACCAACCTAACGAATTTACGGCTAAAATATTTGTGTTTACCCACTGACAATCCTGTCACTGGTCGAAATGATGCACTGACTTCCGCCTTCAGGCCATCCGACGTCACATTCCTTACGTCATCAGTTGTTCGACGCCCCCTTCACGATGTTAATAGCTGCGTATCTACAGTTGAAGATCCAGGAATCTTCAGTCAAGTCGATACGCCATTTAATACCATACACTGGACAATAATCACACTTGGGGCTTCCGACACTTTGTAAAACCTATGGACCGTCTGTGGACTATAGCACGGTTCCGTTTCAAGCACAAGTGCCGTACTGCGTAGTGGCAGAATTCATACAGAAGGAAGGAAAAATCTGACGGAGCGAACTTCAGTTCTCAAAATGGACTGCGACTTCACTAATTGCGCTGATTTTCCTTTGGGGTGAATAAATAATAAATGGCAAAACTAAACTTTTTTCCGGTTGTTTTTGTTTTCGTGATTTTGTTTATGTGTACAGATTGTGTCTGAAAGCTGATTGGCAGATATATAAAAAATATTAATGCTACTTTTATCATCATCATCATCATCATCATCATCATCATAAGCAAAAAGCTTGTAAATGACGATGGGCATAAGAACTAAAGAAACCAACTATGACGCCATTAAAATAACCACGTTTAAGAGTAAGCACTGAAGAAGTGATTGCAAACAAGCCAATAAGGTCTGGAAGTAAATTCATTACAGTGGGCCTAACTGCTGCTCTAAAGACGTTAATGTGTAGAATATCAGTTACGAGATTCTTGTGCACTGCCTTCTGTCTCTTCTTTACCAGGATACTGCAAGGCTGCATATTTAAACTTGGTTATTCTGAAGAAGAAGATTGAATTAAAGCAGTCAGAAACTATAAAGAAACACTAGTTTTTGAACATAGCTACACATGCCAGCTTCAGTTATAAAACACTTACCTTGTACCTACAATTTTTGACATCTGCCTTATATGGTAGCAATATGGTTGTGCGTAATAAACTTGTTTTTCAGATACAACAGCATTAGACAGATAGAAAGCTAGTGATCCCAAGGTAAATTGGAAGAAGCAAAGCCTTGAATCAGTGACCGAACTTGAACAATGGCAGTGAGCTCACTGAACTCTTGCCTTTAGACCTCCAGGGAGTCTAGTGATGGGTTAAGAATTGTCTACCACCCCAAATATTTAGCCAGCTGTCATCCTGTGGTGAAAAACTGACCAGTGCTCAAGGGTTAGAGGACAGCTAATATGAATTATCTGCTTCCTAACTGGACAGATGGATATCCATCTGACTTGGTATGATAATGTGGTGATTAAGTGTTTCCTTAATTTTTTGAGCAGTGTATAACAAATAGTTGACTTAAGACATCATAGGCTTAATGAAGTGTGAGGAATTTAAGCTTTGCACAAGTGAGGCTCTGTACCATACAGGTGATTAACATTCTCTGTAACAGTACATCATATCCAAATGCTTGACACACCTCCCATACCACAATCGCTCTTATTATGACTTTAACAGTCAGGGTTTTAAATGCCCCCATCAGCAGAATAATTACTCTCTTTAGGGTATGAGTGACTCCCTCTCAGCTATATCATCATTCATTATGGCTGACCCCCAATCAGTTTCTTAAAGCCTTTATAGAACAATATAATAACTTTTATTGTTTCTGACCACAGAATCCATTCTTACAGAATGAACATGAGCACACAGCTCATCATCTCTCAGGTCTCCATTTTTTAATACTATTTTTTACAGGTCTCCATTAAGCATGTAATTACTCTCATTGTGACTGACCTCAGATCAATATTCTTATAACACTCCCCTTCCCCCTCAAGATATGACTGACCTCTTATAGTTCAGTATTGAAACGGAAACATAAAAATAACAATGTCCTGCCAGACACACTCATACCAGTACAATTATCCATTTATGTGCCACTACTATTGCAGTGCTGTTTTGAGAGTGGTCTGCCACCTGGGTAGTTCAGTGGTATTACTTTGGTCAGAGAACAGTGGTAAGCGAGAAGGAGGGTATATAATGCACCTATAAGCTGGGAGGAACCTATTTCGATAAACAACGCCTGTATGTATATAGTAAGTGTTTCGAATGGAAATGTGAACGTTTATTGGAAACCATTTTTTCCAAGTGACTTTCTCGTTAGTGTTTTGTCTCCCTCTGGGATCTTGAAATTGTATTGCATTTTAATAAGAGCCTTTAATAAGAACTTTTAGTAAGACCCAAACGCTAGTACAAAACAGTATACTATAAAGTTTGAAAAACACTCTAGCAAAAGTGACGAATAATATAAAATATATATTTTAAAAACTTTATTTCTAACTTTGATGCGGCGGTAGGCTAGTCCGGTAGCAGCCTATAAACTGGTCGACGTCAAAACTGTTTACTTAACCAAACGTTTGTGGTTGCTTTGAAATAAATTGAGCGAAGGACCCTAGCCAGTTCCTCGCGACACTACGTAATGTAGACATCGAAAACATCGTTTTTAGTGTCGAAAACTATAACATATTATATTTCATCAGAAATATACACCAGAGCATGTAACATCTTAGGTATGTTTTAGAAAAGTAATGATGTTTTAAAACGCTGTTTTTGAAACAGTGGGATTATTTCTTCCACGGAAAAAGTTTTCCATTTATGGAGTCAGATGCACAAAAAGAGAGACTTCGAGCGCTCTTTCACGCTTGGGATTCTAATCATTCAGGACGAATTGAAAAATGGAAATTCTTAAAAATTTGCTCAGAGCTCCATGTCCAGTCAGCAGATGTAGATGCGCTGTTCTCCAAACTAGACACGGACAATGATGGTACGATAAACTTGACGGAGTTTGTCCACGGATTTGAAAAGGTTTCCAGCTTCATTAGTGAAGACGAAATGAACGACGAGGTGAAAAATGCAGAACCCTTTTCCTTGGCCTGGGAGGACTTCAAAACCCGTCTTGGAGACCAGACGAAATTCATTCCACGGTAAGGATGAGCACGAGAATAAAAGGATTGAAATACACCTGTCACGCTTAAAAATTAATTATTGCCACACATATGGCTCAATTTGAAGATTATTTCATGAAAAAAACACAATATCACAGTATTATCTCACCTCAGGCAATTCTGACAGAGACGTGCTGTGTTAAAAAGGAGTTATTTTTAATTTAATTTTTAATTTTAATAGAAGCGTTTACTTTTACTCCCCCCCCCCTTTTTTTAAAAATAAATTAATCTGTTATAACCCCTATATTTAGTCGACATCTCAGCACTCCCTGTAAACAAATTTTGCTCCAAGGATCCTCCATCTAGAGCTCAAAGAATGACATTTTATACATTTTTTATACTCCAGTCAGTATAAGCAAAAATAATTTACTCATAAAATCCACCTTGAGGATTTTACATGGGTTTATCCATATGGTATTCTGAATTCTGTAGATTTAACTTCTAATTTAGACAGCCAGTGATATTGCTTACACACAATGACAGCACTGATTCTTTTTAAATTCAAAAGCATGTTTTTCAGTGAGGTAGATTTTCTTTTGCTCAGTAGAGATGGGTTTGATGCTGTGGTTACGGTGGTTGTATTGGAATGTGGATTGAATCTTATGACAGAACAAATAAGGATCTCAGAGTCAAAGGCTGAAGGAACAGCGGCACTTCTCTGTACTCCTCTGTACTCTGTATTCACAGCTTCAAAAACACCCTGTGTTGCTACAACATTACATCATTAAAGAGCACAACATGGCCACGAGGTTAATGATGAACTTGTTATTTCATGTAAAGAAAATAGTTTTTATGCTTATTTGTTTGTTGTTTGTCTTCAGGATTCCTTGTTTCTCAGATGCAGTGGTGTAAAAATAAAAACATTGCCCCATTGATTTCTTAAACATTGGTTTTCTCAAAGTGTGCCCAGTGTATTAGTAAAGACTAGTTAACTTTGGGAAGTTTGTGTTTACCGGGATGACTGTAAAATGATCAGTTTTTATGCCATAGTATTCAACTGAGCTGGAGAACTCATATATCAATATATTATTAGTACTCATATATTATCAGGTTAACATCATATATAATCCCAAAATTCCTTGAGAGATTATGCTCAGGCTTTGCTCAGGCACATCATCAGATGTGGCCTCAGCTCCTGAAAATTCCAGGAACCGGAATGCCTTAATCTGTGTCCAGGAAAGTGCCACAGACGCACTGCTGAACTCTTTTATGGGATGTAGGAAGTGGAAAAATGATATCAGGCACCAGTACAAAGTTCATGTAAAGTTTGGTATGTTTGTGATAAAGCAAGCATTCAAGGTTAACTCTTTGCACTGTGAAACACATCTAATACTAAATCTTAAAAGTTTTAAATGGGCTCAGTGTACCTGCTTAATATCTAAATAGATTGTTTATTTTGGTGTAATTTGAAAATTCTTCATGTATTCATCCAACCCTTTTATAGTACTTATTGCTATTAACTCAGGCCTTTCATTAACTTAAGTCAATCAGTCTCAAACAGTGTGTGAATAAAGTGTGAGATTGTAGATGATGTTTCATAATCTTAGCGTTGACTCTGTGTGTGTGTATGTGTGTGTAGGATCGACCAGGTGTCAACTCTGTACCAGAACATCAGCTTGACTGAGGCCAGGATGATTCCTCAGTATGAGAGAGTCATCCTCAATTTCATCAGAGAGATCAAGCTCCAGAACACTGACATGGAGAACATGGCACTGGCTGTGAAAAGGCATGCCTGCACATATCTACAGTACCCACACCGATAGCCAAAGTGTCTTTTACACCATAATGCTAGATGGTGTTCCGAGTACAAGTGCTATTCCTAAACACTCCATTACTACATTACTGCTGCATTGCTATTGTGGCTGCATGTGTTCTGAGTGAAAGATCTGTTGCCATAGGACATATCATGTATCCAGTACCACTACAGTACAGTCAAAGCAGTACTACCACAGTGCTGCCATTTCCAAACACAGCACTACTGTTGCCAAATGCCGTACTACCACAGTACTGCCATTTCCAAACCCGCTACTACCATTGCTAAAACCAGACCTCCCACCCTGCAGAACCTCATTTCAGGGAGGCAGAACTACCACTCCCGTGGGTTTAATGAAACCTGTTAAACTCACAAATGTCTGTGACAGTCATTTAACCCACCGTGGGCAAAGTAAATGTCACTGCTGCAAACAGTGGAGTGAGCAACACTGCTATTACACTGTAGTCTATCTGCCTTTTATATTTTGTTTTTTGGAACACTCAGCCACGGCCCTGAACACTAAACTGAACTGATAGACAATAAAAGAGCAAGAGAGGTTGACTGTACAGCCAGCTCACCAAGAAAACCGACTAATCTACCAATGAGGATACTCACTTTGTCACTCTCTCATTCCGTCTGTCCCTCTCACTTGCTCACTCTCCAAAATAATTGCTTTTTGGGATATTGCTTTTAATTTGTGGGCATCAGGGAGCCATTATAAATATGCGGGAGACTCACAGAACGTCTGGAAGATGTGGGAGGTCCGCTAAACACAGTACTCACACAGTACTACAGTAATACCACATGATTACCATTGCCTAGCACAGTGATAACATGGTACCACATTGTCAAACACCGTACTACCACATTACAACCATCATCGAACAAAGTACTGCCACAGAACTAGCCTTACCAAACACAGTACTACCACTGCACCAACACAGTGCTATCAATGGCAAACACAGTTCTGCTAAACACAGTGCTAACGTAGTACTACCGTTGCCGAGTACACATGGACCCTACTATGCATGCGAATGCTCCACGACACGGTATTAAGCACATCGTGCCGGTTCTGTCTGCAGGTCCCAGGATCAGACCGCCATTCAGCTGAGCGAAATGGAGGAGGAGATGGAGCAACGGGTTCTGGCGGCTGAGAGGAACACTCGCACGCAGGTAAGCACGGGGCAGCCCGCTAGGAGCCTCCACCTGACGGGGCCACACCCACGGCGCACCAAACGGCCTCGGCACCCCGTCGCCCCTACCCATTGCCCTAATACTCCACACCGCAGTCGACAGAAGTGCGTTTATTCTCTGCCGAGAGGGATGGGCGTGTCACGAGTCCCACCTCGGCGGGGCGCTACAAATGTGCATGTACGTAAGCAGCAGCTGTGTGAAGGCACGGTACGAATAATGTAAATGCAGTAAGGTATGTCCTTTACAGCACTGTGTGTGCTGCAAACACTAGAGGCTAATTCCTAAACATCTGGTTCAAATAATGGCTGTAAATCGTATCTTTCAGTTTGTTTTACATTGACATAGCCTGAGCCTCAGGATTACCATAGCAGCAGTGTTTGTTGCATTTCTGTGGATACTGTAAACATAAACGTGTATTCTAATGAGCCTTGACATGTGAGTGTCCTCAACCAGGCCCAACTCTTTGTTTAACTATGCTCACACAAATTTAGGGCTGTGAGCAGTCTCGTGTCTGCTGCCGTCCCTCAACCTGTTCTTAATCTTTAACTTGTGTTCATATCCCATGACCTATCTGGTTATATAACTCCTATTGAATGTACTCAACTGTACAATACCTATGTCGTTTTGTTTGTGCTTGTAACAAGCCTTGCTAGGATCACTAGTGTAAAGCCCTTGTCATCAAGAGATTATTCTCTTTTTTTTCCAGAAATTATAAAATATGACGTCAGACAATCTTTTAAAATCAAAAGGTTTTAAGCACAATGTCATGACTAGGAGGCAGGATAAACAATGGATAGCATAAGATATTTAGATAAATATCTTTTTTATGCAGTGTACGGTTTTGTTTGCTCCAAATCTCCCAATGAAGTGATAATACTGAGACAACTTCTGTCCAATGCTCATATTTTGAAGTTTGCATTTATGTGTTCACCATGTCTTTCACACCTTTTGAGGCCATCCTCTTCAAACTGATCAAACCAAGGAGAAGTAACTCAGATTCTAAGGGCAACTTCTGCCTGGAAAACAGGACATCCTGTCCAGAAACTGCCGTCTTTAAGGGGACAAAGCACTTCTCCTGCCCACAGGTTGGGGTGGTCTTCTTTCTTAGCGTAACGTCTGGTGTCTTCTGGTTCCCTTCAGGAGGGCAGAAAGGCAGAGGCCGCTCTGAGTGATGTGAAGGAGCAGTTCGAGGCACAGCTGAGTGAGCTCCAACAAAAGCTGCATTCTCTTGAGATGGTGAGGTACTCCTTTCCCCACCACAGATGAAGCTGAGCTCAGGACTACAATGCAATAGGGAACCATCATTAGGATTCATCACTGAATGCAGGGGCTAATTTGAATGTAGCAAGCCAGTGCAGTGGGAGTGGTTGAGCCATACTGGAATAATTGGAAAGTGAATGATAGGGTTTGACTAAATTACACTACGACTGATTTAGGCTTGCTAATACTGGGCTACTACACCCAAACACAAAGTGTAATGACAATTATTTTTGACAGTTGGACTGTGTAATGGCAGTAAACTGCATAAGATTCGTTATCGTTATAAATTTCTATAATTAAACCAGAAAACTGCAATAATTATAGGAAGACCGTCATAAACATTTGCTCCTGAAATAATGACAGATAGCCATAAATGAGACCAAATCTGTTTTGGCATAGACTAGCAACTGTAACATTTAAGGTAGAGTTCACATCCAGTCTGCTAACTACTGACCTTTTTTGTTTACAATATCCCAGGATCTCTGTACAGATCAACTGCCATTTGGCATTAAAAGCAGGTAACTGACTGAAGGTTAATCTCTTCCACAGACTGAAGACCAGAACAAGATCACCAGTTTCAAAGAGGAGATTGCAGCAATGAAGCGAAAGAACAATGACCTGACACTGGTATGATAACATCTGCTTTGCAGTCTACAGGAGAGGATATTGGAGTGCGGATTTAGGCTGCCTGATAAGTGAGTTTGGAGTGCAGATTTAGGCTGCCTATTGAGTGTTTGTTATTTTTTCCTTGTCTCAGCAAAATCAGAAGCTGAAGCAGGAGGTGTTGGAGTCTCACACCAGTGTAGCATTCTTGCAGACTGAGCTGGACTCTCTTAAGAGTGACCTAACAGACCAGAGCATCAATTTTGAGAGGTGAGAGTACCTGTTTGTGTGCGAGTTATATGTGTGTGTTTTGGGATTACTGTGCTTCATAATAAAGCAATACTTAAGTCACTGAAACTCTTATGCCATGTGGAAATTACATCAAAGTTTGTGGAATTGTAAGGAGGTTGGTTGTAAGAGTGGCCAAGGGTGTGTTTGTGCGATCCTACGTCTTAGGTAAACTATCCGGGGCTGAAACCAGGGGCAGATGTTTTATTTCTCGGTGTGAGTCACACACACAGACAGTGATCCTTTCTCACCCCGTCTCAGCCTGTGTGGCCACTCCCACAGCTGTTTGCTGTGCTGGCATCATGCGAACAGGATGTCCTGGAGTGACGCTGTTTTTTGTGAATTTTGTGATGTCGTTGCCTAGCAACCGAGTCCAAGTGACAAAATTACCTTTTGAATGTCTTGGCATGTCTTGGCCTATTTTTTGTGTGTCTGTGTATTTGTTACTTGATCGCATTTACAAGTAATAGTAAAATATTAGTTACATAACAGGTGCCAGGGATGTATATATAACATTTAAATTTACATTTTCAGCATTTAGCAGACAATCTTATCCAGAGTGACTTACAAAAGTGCTTTGTTATCTACACATATAATAAGTGGCAATAATAACTCTTATCTTAACAGCATTAGTAATCATGAATTAGTGACACACAGATGAATAGCGATAAAGCACTTTTTGTAAGTGGCTCTGGATAAGAGCATCTGTCAAATGCTGTCAATGTAAATGCAATAAATATTTGTTGTTGTTTGTGCAGAGATGAAGCCCTAATGAGGTGTTTTTCAGAAGAGAGGGACAACCTGATCAGACAGATTGAGATGCTACAGTAAGTCCTGCATGCCTCCCACTGGAACTGGTGATACAGTAAACTGTACTGATACAATAGACTGTATAGTCTGACAATGGTTGTTGAGTGACAGCTACCGGAATAAGTGACAGATATATAAACCTTTTAATTCAGTACTTAGTTCTGGTATAGTTTGAATGTGTGTATCTATTTTATTTGTCGCTCAGGTTAGCAAACAGGAAGCTTCATGACAGTAATGATGGTCTTCGCACATCTCTGGAGAATAGCCAGACCAGAATCAAGAGCCAGGTGTGCATTAATCCTCAATCTCTCCATCCTCAGCTGTTTTAGAGCCACAAAGCTCCATTAAGCAAAAACAAGATGTTTGGTGATGGATTAAGACAGTTGAGGGCACCATCTGAAGTTGAACTGTCTCCTAATCTCACATGGGGACGGGGTTAGAGTAGGGCAGGTTGTTACAGGGGTGTGATTATCTATAAAAAGTGCGAGCATGCCTAACAAGGTGAACTAAAAACCACAAAATTGTCTTTTGTTTACAGAGAGATGGGCTGTCTTCTGGAAATACCATGACTATAAGACAGAGTTTGTGCTCACCATTTTTTAACAGGTGAATCTGGAGCGCAGAGGATCTTGATTTCTGTTTTGTTTTACTTGACAATTAAGAAAATATATGTATATGTATATATAAAACACCATGCAATGCCGAGTTGATATTATAGACATAACATCTGTACTTACACACTTATTAAAAAAAACACGCCCAAGCCTACAACATACATACATACAACACATTTCTATTGTGCTTCTCTGTAGTTCATGTTACTTTTAATGGCCCAAAGCAAGTTTAAAATCACAAATTCATCTTGTTTACTCTGGTTACTGTGTTCCCGTGGCATCATCTATCAGCCATCTCTTCAGCCTTCATGTTTGCGCCTTTGGGCACATCAGTAACTGTCATGTCTACCCTAGGCATCGCACGACCCCCTGCAAGTGGAGCCTTGCGTACACGGATGATGACTTTGTTCCGGAGCAGGGGGCAGAGCATCTGTGCGGGCGGGGCTGCGACTCACTGGCGCTGGCACTGTGCGACCCACTGAGGCGCCGGAGGCACAGCTGTGAGCTGGACAGCCTGCCCGAAAGCGGAGCTGACAGTGGCATGTCCACGCTGTGCTCCAACAGCGGCTACGACTCAGAGCGCGAGGGAGCAGGTCGAAGCGCCGACCACCCCGACGCTGGTCTGTTCGAACACACGTCAGACACAGAGGTGAGAGAAGGGGGGAGGGGCCATTTAAATACACGTTCTGTCAGCAGACAGAAATGTATAAGCCCATCACATTATCCTAAATATTTGGTTTTTTATTAAAACAAATGCAGGGGATCTTAATTACATCTAGTGTGTCTTATACTGATAGCTAATCTGTTATTGAAGATTCCATTTGCTTGGTCAAGATCAGGCTTTTTTAATCCCATCAAAGATATGCAGGAAGAGGCAGAGGTTCAACAGGTATGAACAGGGATGAACATGAGAAAGACAGGGCACCCCCCCCCACCCTCACGACACACACACACACACACACACACACACACACACACACACACACACACACACGAGTCATCGAAGTCATAGAAGCCTCTACATGGTTTTGACATGGGCACACTGAGGGTCAGTCTGTGGTCATCCTCCTGATCTACTGTGTGGACGTTTCCCAGGTTCTGGAGCGGCAGGACAAGGCAGAGTGCGAATCAGACAGTGAGTCGGTTCTAAGCTGGACCGTGTCAAAAACAGATGACGTGAAAGATATCGGCACTTTAGGGAAGAAATGTCTCTCAGCCATCTTCACGACGGTAAGGGTGAACTTTCACTTTTAAATTGTACCACTGAAGTATCAAGCACTACATCTCTTATCTTCATCTAACAGCACTGCACTCTAACAAGAGAAACATACTGGGGTAAATTATTCCTAACCATGAACAAGTTTATTTACACTGTTAAGATTTATTGCACACAGAGGAAATTCAAAGTGTTTCACATAAGAGTTAAATAAGAAATGTATTACTTCCCAAGATCTATCATGTCAGGAGGATCTATCCTGCAAAGAAAAAAGAGATCACGTATATAAATAAAACTATTGAATTAAATGGAAAGATAATGAAATTTAATCAAATTGCATATTAAATAGAACAAATTACAAATAGATGTCAAAAAATCTAAATAAACCAGAAACTAAAAGAAATTAGTGCTAAAAAATTAAAGATTTAAACTGTTGAAATGAAAGATGAAAATAATGACAGAATAACTTAAGAATTAAAGAAGTAAAAGTGCATGGTTGTGCTAAGAATTAAAAGTGAAATGCTAAAGAAAGGCACAAGGAGACAACTTAAAAATGGCTACATTTGGAGCATGTCTAACATAAGGAAGATTTCTGCACTGTTTTGAAGAATAGTAAATAAATGTTGCGTCTTCTTATTTGCGTCCAATTGTAGTCACTACTAGCTGACTGATTGCTAGTGGTCTCTGAGGACTTTTGGGTTTGTATTCTATAAGTAAACCAACGCAGTATTTTCCTCTTAGGCCATTCAGGGTTGTATATATAATTAGAAAAAACTTTAAAATAAATTTTGCAATGATTTAGTAGTTGACTATGTGAAATAAAGTACTATGGTCAAAGAATCACCAACACAGATATGTAGCCGGTATCCATGTTCATATGAATGTAATTCAGGACCTTCATAAAGGCAGACTCAATGCTATTGTGTGTCCAGAAGCTTGATTGCAAGTTGTCATAACAATAATTATCATTAAAGAATTTGCTGAGCAGAATGTAGACAACTGTTTCAATTATCTTACCTATAAATGAGAGATATGAAATAGGTCTATAATTATTTGATATATCTAAATTTCTATTTTAAAGAGAGGTTTAATAACAGACATTTTTATTGATTCAGGAAAGATGCCGCAAAGTTGTGATCCATTCACTTACATCTAAAGTATCTGTAAGTCAAGACTGTACATCGATGATTTTAAATGTTGGACTTAATGTTTAAATGTTGGACTATGACATAGTATTCCTTCTTCTTATTGTGAGGGAGTTCAAATGATCTGTTGTCTGACAGGCTAGTGGTAATGGCCTGTCTGTTTTTTTGGATTTCATCACTGAAGAATATTGCAAATTTATTAAATGTTTAACAGAAACTTGGGCACTCTCTGCACAGGTGTCTTTCTTAACTTTTTTAAAGAGTGGCGGCTTTCTCAGCCTCAATAGAGTGTGGACATTATCGATGTTCTTACTGGTGATGTCAGAGATTTAGGATGGTCTGATTTTTTGTACCTCCAAGTTGTAGCCTTTGAGTCTCTCTTCGTAGGAAGGGAGACTTGGAGTTTAGTGCATCTCCATCTACAATCAGCCTTCCTGCAGTCGCTTTTCTGGGTTTTTTGTATTATGAGGCATCACCAGCAGAGAGCACTACCATGAGGCCGAAGTAAAAAAGTTACAGTCCAAACCTCCCCACCACAGTGACCTCTTATCCTTAGTATGTTTTGTATTTTTCTAGCGGTCTGCCTGGAGAGTTCTATGTGACCAAGGTAACACATATTTACAAACTTCAACATTACAAACACAGGTGCCTTTTTGCAGAAGGAGACTGATGAGCAGTTGGCGCTCAGGCATGCGTCCGACAAGACATACAAGATTGTGCTGGCGGGAGACGCGGCCGTGGGCAAGTCCAGCTTCCTTTTGCGCCTCTGCAAGAACGAGTTCAAGGGCACCACCAGCGCCACGCTCGGTGAGAGCAGCCACATGCCTATCCCTTTATTTTTAACCGGACATAAAATCCCTTTCTGACACAACTGTGTATGTTTTGGCATGTTTATTAAGGGGTTGATTTCCAAATGAAGACACTCGTGGTGGATGGAGTTCCCACAGTTCTACAGCTTTGGGATACAGCGGGTCAGGAGAGGTGAGTGTAACCCTAAAATAATACCCCTAATAAAAAAAATAGTAACCCTATCTCAAAACCCTATATTCTAAACACACAATTATGAAATCTAAGCCTAAATGCTATAATCCAAACCCTCAATAATAAACCCTAACACTTAAACATCAATAATAAACTCTAATGCTAAATCCTGTAATTTAAACCCTTAAGAATTAACCCTAATACTAAACGCCACAACCAGGGCCCTCAATAATAAATTATATTGCTAATCCCTATAACTTAAACCTTCAGGTAAAAAAACTAACTGAAAGGTGTAGCATCATGTTTTTCTTAACGTCACCAGAGGAAAGTGTAAACTGAGGCGGCAGAGCACCAGTGTTTGTGTAAACAGGGTTTTTCCTGGGCGTATTGTGGTCAATGTGTTAGTTTAATGGGTGTTGCAGGAATAGGAATTAGAATTGCGTTTTCAACAGGTTCAGAAGCATCGCCAAGTCCTACTTCAGGCGAGCTGACGGGGTTCTCCTGCTTTATGATGTCACCTGTGAGAAGAGCTTTCTGAATGTGCGCGAGTGGGTTGACATCATAAAGGTATTCCCATTATGTTACAATCTGTGATTTCAGGCCAGTCCACTGGAAATAGCGATGGACCTTAATTTGAACTGAAATTCCCCCACTGTGATTCCAGTTGTACGTTACACAAAGCTCCTGTTGCTTCCAGGATGTTTCCCAGGATGATATTCCCATCATGCTGGTGGGGAACAAGACAGATCTGCGGGAGCGGGTTCACCTGGATGGTATCACCTGTATTCAAACCAGCTACGGAGAGAAGCTGGCCATGGTGAGGGAGATCAGGATTGCATCTCATTAAAAAATTATGGCCCCACTCTGACTCATATGTCAGAGTGAACCAGCTCAGTCAGTTCAGTAACAAGAAATGAATAGCAGAATGTTGGCGAAATGTTTCCCCAGACACGGGCTCACCGTGTCATCCTTGACGTCTCTAACTGCCTGGATTCCATGATTTGTTTTTGGCAGACGTACAGCTCCCTCTTCTGCGAGACGAGTGCCAAGGAGGGGTCGAATGTCATCGAGGCTGTCCTCCATTTAGCACGGTGAGACAGACACAACACCAAGTGGGGAAGGGAGACACAGACAAGGAATATGAGTCCCAACTCCCCCCCAAATGATTAATGAAACCGTGCTCAAGAACTTAAAATTAGTTTAATAAAAGTTACATTAAAATACTAACAATTCAAAGTCTGACTTTTGGACGTGGTATATTCAATCCTCTTGTGTTTCACTTACTTAGCACTAGGGGGCGGCAAATATGCTCAAAGTGCCTCGACTGCAGAGGAGTAAATGGTGACTCCCTTTGAGTATAATGCATTGCTTGTCATGCATTAAGACTTATTTTGGCAGAATTGTCATTTGGAAAAATGTTTTAAGAGAAATTTCCAGCACATTACTTCAGACTTATCCTCTGGGGACATCTTCAGTTTACACTTGGCGTATCTGAGTTCCACTCTGTACACGTCATAGTCGTGCCTTGTCAGATGGTGTCATTTGCTGTGCCACATGAAGTTTCTCATTTTTTCTCCACAGGGAGGTGATTAAAAATGCACACGAGCACACGGAAGCAGCATCACTGGCCAAACTCCCCCGAAGCCACAACAAAAAGCCCTTAAACTGTTGCAAGACGTAATATGTGCGAGAAACAGACCTGTGACACACCAGTTGGTCTCACGCAGGTCCAAGCGGGTATCAGGGTATCGGTGTGACTGCAGACTTCTGGATAAGCTACAAGGTCAAGCACAGTGGAACACACAGTTGCTGTGAATCACTTCTTGCAATTGTTTGCATCCAGCCTTGATCCTCTTCCTTGTCAAAGGTGTTTTCACGTGGACTGTGCAGTTTTGTGTCCTGGAAATGTCAAGACCTAGGCTGTGGGCTGAACCTGTGGCGCACACCTGTGCATGTTCACGTTGCTGTCTCTACCTCTGATTGTATAGCTGTGATGGCCTAGCTTACCCTATAACAGCTTTCTGTTTCACGCGTCTATTAGCTTGTGTCCTAAAGAGCACACTATCAGTAGTAGGGATGCATTTGGGGTTTAGAGCTGGTAAGTGTTCACTGAAGGTTCAGTCAGGTTGGTATACATAGTGCCAATGCTTATGCTTTAATTATTTATCATGTCTCATCTAAGTGAAGAAGCCTCAAGCAGAGTAGTATCACTAAGCTACATTTATATTAATTAACTGGATAATGTGATAGAATGACATGAAATGGTTGCTTGTAAGATTGGAATATATATATATATATATATGCATTTTCTCTCTTTTTGGTCCACATTTTTAATAATAATAATTTAATGATAATATACCTTTGTGCACAGAACCTAAGAGGGTTCACTGACTTTTGTTTCTGTTGCTGTTGTTTATCTGTATGTGTGAGTTTTCTCTTACTGTTCATTCAAACAAATCTACCTGCATTACGAATTAGTCAATAAGCTTCATGTTACACAAAGTGTGAGATGTAGAACTGGTTTCTCAGACTTCGGCTGAACCAGGTTAAGTGTGGGTTAAATGAATGGTCAGTTGGCAAATCACCATTGATATAGCAATTTAGTCCAAAGAGTAGAAAAGTAGTTGATGCTTGATTTAAAAAATTCAGTCCTTCAAGCATTGCAACCTACAGATCCTTCATTATTTCAGTCTCAAACTGACATGTTCAAATGTAGCCACCAGCAGCTGTGAAATGAAATGGCTTATTAACTGTGGGCTGGTACCTGAGAGCCAGCACTTAAAAACACTTTAAACACCATTTCTTTCTAAGTACAGCATACTGCATTCTAACCACCTTTGCACTGAATCGTTCTTAATATAGTTTTATATAGTAATTATAACAACAAAAAACAGTTCTAAGAATTTCAGCACCACCAACTTCAGCATAAGATGACTCAAGGTGCTTCTAAAACGTTGTTTAGAAGGTTCCCTGATCCCTTTCCTTTATGACATATTTAGATTTTGTGCCTTGGTCCTCAATTTCCTTGTGCCAGTCTCAGGTGGACAAATAACCTGACCGTAATGGAATGAACCGTTTCCTAGGGGGAAGACTGTTTCCAGTCTGCGTCAGTTGTGTACTGCCTGCAGATCAAAAATCAGTGAGTGATATGAGATGGGATTTAATGGAGTAGCAACTTCCTGTTCTCAGGGATTAACAAATAGTCATTTACCAAAATGTACATTGGCCATGTACTTCAGGTCAACAAGGTGAAGTCTTTACAAATGAACACCTATTCCTACCTACTCCAGCCTAAATGTATTCATGTCTTCTTATATTCAAACACAATTCTGTTAGTTCAAAACTACCATTAACAGACTACAGATCAGTCATCAGACTTTAAATCTTTAGTTTACTGCCACAACAGCAAACCCCCTTAAACTGGCTAGTATAGTCTTTCCCACATATCCCCTCATTTATTCAAACAAGATAACATGGTAATTTCATTTCTCCAACAACCTCAAACTACAATTTCAAACTTCAGTTTCTAAATATCCACATAATGCTGCTTCACATCTGCTTGTTTTTGCGGAGCGCTGGTTTCATTCTGCCCCATTTTGAATGGGAAACCATTCAGAAGAGTGTGCTCTTCGTCTTCCTCTCAACGGAAAACCATTCAAAGGAGTCTCTTGTTCTTCTTGCCCCACGTCTTTCAATCTGGGTTAATCAAATTTAGTGAACTGAAGCTTACAGTCTATTATTAATCCAAAGAATCCTGTTCATTTTAATTTTTTATCCCAAAAATGATATATGTAGCTTTTCTAAGCAAAAGGCAGCCAATTTAATCATATCTATAATATCCAATCCATAATTCTTGAATTTTACAGGCTAATTTTTAAAGAGCTTTGTCAAATATGTTTATCTTTGTCAGAATTCAGCTTCTTCTGTCCTTTCTTGTACCTTGTAAGACCTACATGCACTAAAAATATAAGGCACTGTTGAATTAAACTTTCAAGTTGATTATGACAATAAAGTAAACGTTTGAAGGTATGTACTGTATGTTTATCTTCCTATGTTTTCCATAGGAACACGGGGTTTACACATACATGCAGAAGGAGACTGATGAGCTGGTGGCACCCAGGCATGTGTCCGACAAGACATATACTTCTTTTGTTCATTTTCTTAGAAATAAACTTTACCCAGGCCACAATACATTCTTCTAAGCAAAAAATCTTCTAAGCAAATTCTCATCAAATCTAAATGTCACACTGACGTATGCATGAGAACTGAATCATAATGAATATACAATAAATATACAGAACTATGTTTTGGATAAGTGTTTGAGGATATTTACATGAAAGTCACATATATAAACTATTGGTTGATTATGTATATTGTAACCATGTAAATGATATAGCCATGAATAAGATACTTAGTTTAACACGATGCATCAATTAGAATATAGGAACAATTTAGTGAAAGGATTTTGACATTTTTATTTGGGAATTTTATTATGGCAGTACTAACATATAAAACAATCTAGAATTTTAACATATAAACAATCAAAATTCACTTTACAAATTTCATAAGGCTTTGGGACCCAGTGTTCCACAGACTGGGTTTTTTTTTCTTGATACTCCCAGAGTTGCATTGTAGAACTGACACAGACTAGTTTTTTTTTAAAGGAAAACAAAACTTTGCTAGCCATGCAAACAAAAAACAGCATTTCACTTCATGAAGCAATACTTTAAAAAAAAGCAACTCTAACAAAAGAAAAATTGCATATACCAGCTTATTCCAAATGTTTTCCAAAGTTGCATATTTTTATTTTTAATCACACTGATTAATTCTGTAATTTTGTGAACGACTAAAGGGAAATAGGCTCGGTCAGACCTGATGTGTCATTGATAGCAAGACTTCTTTATAAATACAAAATGAAATAAAGTCAATGGACATTTTCTTGCTGAGTCTCAATTTACATTTCACCGTAATGACAACTACCTACAGCGACCTGAATCTGAACATTCATTTCACACAACTCAGTCAAAACTGTTTTTACACAATGATACATCCATTCTGAAGAATGTTTATCTTTCAGCATCCAGAAACCTTTATCTAAGAGGACTTAGAGCTTGTAAAATTTCCCTACAAAATAATCAATAGTCTATTTTTAGCAACTTTCCATCAGTTTGCAAAAAAAGAGAGAAGCCTTCAAAGTGGTGACTTAAAGGGACAGTTTTCAGAATTGTGCGTGTAAATGTCTTTATAGATAAATGAAAATTCCTAAATCGTATGTGGCATGGAATGTTCAGTGGTAATGGGAAGTGAAGCCCTGGAACAGGCTCTGATGGGGAAGTGCTTTTCAAGCTTCTTCTTGTGATTCTGTGACAAGCCATGTGAATAGCAGTGACTCTGTAATATGCAACTTGCAAGCCAAATACAAAACAACAAAAACATCACAGGTTATACCTTTAATATATATATATTTAAAAAAATTATATATATATATATATATATATGCATGCTGTGGCTATCATTTAGTTTCCACAAAATGTATGGAATTAAAAATGATTAATTCATGTATTAATTAAATATTAAATAAATAAATGAATATAATTTATTTAAATGTATGCATTTTTTGTTTTTTGTTTTTAATTCTGTAGCAATTGTATTTGGATGATCACTGGCAAGAGAAACTTGTGAAAAGTAAATGGTAGCCACAGCATATAGTTGCTGTTGTACCATTGGTTGTTGCGTTTTGGTGATTTCCTCATTTATAATAAAACAATCACCCAGCACAGATAATTGTGTACAATCAATTCAATAAGGCCAACTAAACATTAGAACATCTCCCAGCTTTACAGACAGTTATCTGGGCTTGTGCAATCATGCAACAGAAGCCAAGGTTACAAAAACAACAAATAATCCAACAAAATCCAGTGTGTAATATTTTTGATCAGAACTACATATCTTTACTATTTTTTAATTTGTCACAATTTGGCTCAAATAGCTTATACTTCATCACACTAAAACAACAGGAAACAACTATACTAATAGCCAAAGTCAATCAACTTGCTGTACACCGCCATACAACTTCTGTTAGTGAGATTCTGACTAGTCACTTATTCACTTATAGGAAAAAAAAGAATAGCTTTTCTTCAATTATGTATGCTAATATCGACATAAGGAAAACTGACTTTACATTACGTGATTACATAGTACTGAGAGTGCTACAGCTACATTATAACCTCTGTTTAAACACAGAACACGGGCGGTTACATTTGCAATTTGACTGAATTTAGCCCTAAGTCTCCTGGCGTCACAGGTCATGGTAAGACACGCGCACACACACACACACACACGCACACACACTCACACACACACTCACTCACTCACTAGCACCAGCACTAACCTGGGATAGTCTACCGTCTGCATTACAATTGGTACTACCATTTTTACACAGCAAGAAGCAGTTTGAAAGGGACCACGATAGGGAGAGCAATGAGATGAAACTGTCGGCAGCGTTGTATCTGAACGATAATGCACTTAATCCATATGCAAGTCTACTGGCTATTACATGTCTACGCATACAAACACATGGCCCTCCACCCTGCAGTCAGAGAAGACAAGTCGAGCTGAGCTGAATTCAGAGCCAAATGAGAGCGACGTCTTATCCCGTCATTATCCAGCCACAGACAGGCTATAATGCCAAGATTCACTTCACTCACATACAAACAGCATGCAAATGCCTAAGTTGATGATTACACAAGGACAAGCACAAGGACACGTCGAGATGAGCATGGTCAAAGACTTTCCTTTTATCTCTCCCCAGAGTATTTACAAAGAGCATGCCATCAACGGTGCAGAACCTAGCAAAGAGACACACATCTAGCAAACCTAAGGTGTGTGGGGACTTTCTGTGAATACATACAGTTACAATGTAGTTGAGGGTATGTATATGACAAGAAGTCAAATCCAACTTGAAAAATGCCATGACACCATCTAGGACTTAAAGTGTGAATTTAAATGTCACATTGATTTATGCACAGGAATATGCTGGACTGAATCACGATGAATATGCAGTATATATGCAGAACTATGTTTTAGGTTATGTTTGAGGTTGTTTACTTTTTTTTTCCACATAAATTGACTACTGGTTATGTATTTTGTGAGCATGAGCTGTAGATGATATGAATAAAATACTTATCTTAACACGATGCATATGTACACATTAAGGTTTGCTGCTTTACAATCCACACTATTCAATCAGTAAGTCTCATGCTTTCCTGAGAATGTCGTTCATTATATAGTTCAGTGATACATGTCATCGGGGGTCTCATGTACAATGGTTTTAAGGAGTTGCATTTCCCTCTTCATAGAAATTAGTTTATTTGCAGTATTTCATTAGCCCTTGTGCTCCCTCCTCCTCTATTGTGAATCCCTACACATTAACTTCTGATCATTTGTTAAATAATTTATATACAATATAATCTAGAATAATGTAACTTGTGTACAATATAATCTTGATTTTTTAAATCTCTCTACACTTCCCTCTTTTAATCACTGCTTTTTAAAATTATTTTTACATTTTTTTATTTTTTACAATTATAGAGTAGAAACCCATTTTTGAAGCATATCATAGCAAATGTTTTAGTCAGTATTAAATACAGTAGATGAGAGAATTTCAGCATAATGTATAGTGATTAGTCTTCAAACTAATTCTACATTTCCCACACAGCTTGACAGTATATGAACTAGCTTTGACTTTATGTAACCTGGTTTTCATCCAGCTGCGCAAACATCCTCTTATTCCCCACCATGCAATATCTGCTTATGACATCAGGTAATCAGAAAAAGTCTTTTTTTTTTTTTTTTTTTATATTGTGCTATTTTGTTTAAGAAAATCCACAGCAAGGCCCCTTAAGGTCATATAGGTTTAATAAAATATTTTACTTTTCTCCCAACACTCCCAACATCTGTTTAAATAAGAAAACACAAGTTTTCTTGCTGAAAAATACCAGTAAAAGTAAGTTTTACATAAAAATGTATAAAATTTTAAAAACAGATTTTAGATCCCAGATCCCACCCTTACGCTCTGATTTTTATTTACATATACAGATGAGGCTGGAGGCTGTGGTTTCATGGATGAAGGTTGGTCTTAGACTTGTGAGAGCTCAAAGCTGTTCTGTAGTCAGACCTGATCATTATATGATGTGACAATGCAAGTAAATGTAGCCAATGAATGGATGTGTGGGATGTGTGCATCTGTTGTGAAAGACAGTAACTAAAGTAAAGCATGAGAAAGTGCATCGTATACTGGATGCATCTTACTGTTGTCTTAGTCTGACCTAGAACATTAATATAATAGGTTACTGACCCTCTAAGTTGGTGAAATCTATTCACATATTTTATTTGCTTCGGTAACTCCCTCCATCTTAGATATCTGAAGCATTATGAGACCCATTTACCTCTGATTTATGCTAATCATAATCAATTTATGCTAATTAATTTATGCTAATCTTAACCAAAAGATTTAAAAACAAACAAACAAACAAAAAAACTTGCAGTTACTGAAATATCTGGCCATACATGGCTTTGCATCCAGTTACAGTTGTGGTTGAATCCAGTCTTGAGGTGCGAGTTAGGAAAAAAGGCATGATGTATGAGCGCGAGCCTTCCATCCTCTTCAGTTCAGCTGATGGAGGGCTGCTAGCCATTAGCCGTTAGATGCCCCCCACAGCCACTCCATCAAGCCCTCAAATTTGCAGACGAACCACCGGCGCAGGGGGCAGTAGTACTCGTAGTGGAACTGCTCGAACTCGGGCGTCTGGCGGATGTCTTGCAGGAAGGAGACGTCCAGGTTCGATTCCAGAAGTAGCAGCAGGAGGGGCAGCAGCACCAGCAGCAGGGCCCCGGCTGCGGTCACCAGGCGGGCGGCGCTGCGGAGGACGGCCCCCAGTCGCCGCCCGCCGTCGGTCGGCTCGTGCTGCACCTGATGGACAGTCTCCTCGACCAATTCCCACTCCCTCTCCCGCCGAAGCTCCGCTTGCACCTCGGGATCAGCGTGGAGCTCCTTGAGCAGGCGACCGGGGCTTTGGAACAGGAAGTCCATGCCACCCTGCCCCTCCTCCACCGGTGTGGGGAGCACGCTGGCGCACGGGTTATACGCTGTGTCAGAGATGGTGAGGGAGCACGCAGTCTCCTCCTCCTCCACGTGTCTCCCCTCCTCCTCCACTCCAGCAGCAGAAGCGGCTGACTCCGCTTCTGCTGTCTCAGTGAAGTTGCCCTCCCTTCCTTCTAGCTCCACCTCCTCTGGCATGAAGGGTGGCTTCAGCGGGCACAGGTGCACCGAGTCTTTCAGGGCCAGGAGACCTAAGGAGGGAAAAGAGCAGATCAGATATGGCTTCTTTGTGTAAATTTGTGAAATCCAGTTGATCTCACGCTTAGATCTGCAAAGTGTTTCTGAGATGAGCAGATGGGAACGTAAAAAATATGTTGCTAACGTGACTCGAGGCTAGTTATTTCAGAACTAATGGAACATATTCATACTTTTTCGAGGTCCTCTGAAGTCCTTTAAAGTACACTGATGACCAAAATGAGGCAATGAGTGCACTTGTAGGTGCACTTAAGAGTGAGTGTGTTTCAAATGTAAGCGTGGAAGAGAGTGGCTTTAGCTTGTACTCTCCGGGTAAGAGCCCAGTCTAAATATAGACCCAGCTGCCTTGTCAGTGTGGATTAAGAAAAGTCTCCTGGCTAAATAGTCCATGACCTATGCACTAGCCAGTGGCCACGCACACACAGGCAAAAACATATATACACTTACACGCACACGCACACACACACATACACACACGCAGCATGATGCCCTATGGACTGTTTACAGTTCCAGTTCTTTTTTTTCAAACATGTTTAATTTGCTTCTTATAATGTGAAAAATCAAACCAGATTAAGACCGTAAAATGACCAGGTACGATTTCACTACAGGTAGAACAGTCTACTTTAAACCAGCTCTTTCACAGCTCAACTGAGGAGAATTTGTCAACCATAACAATAAACTGTAGATTCTTGTGCATTGCTGACTGATGCATAAAATATACAAAGGTCTACTCATCTCTTGATTACATTTTACAACACTATATTAATGTAAAATATCAATAATTATTATATCGACTATATAATATCAAATTGAACATGTATTATTTCACATAGCCCTATGTGAATCTGGAATTCAATATGCTTAATAATTCAGAAATATGAATGGAAACATGGGATCAAGACTGAACTGAACATAAAAATAAACCAGACAATAACGACGAGGTTAAATTACAGTTTATCGGCACCATTAGCTTGTGAACAATACTGGAAATGCATTATTAATCCCACTGAATGTGATCATTCTCATCTAATCGGTCACTACACAGCCTCAAAGAACAGAACAAATGAAAGTATTTAGAGGCGAGAACCTGTCACCATAGTGACACATGCAGGGGGCCATTTAGCCCAGAAGGAGGAGAGAGTGGGCACCGGTGACAGCCCATCAGCGACCGCTGCCGTGGCAACACTTGGAAACAACAAAGAGCAAGTGTGTGGGTGACTTTGGAAAGGAGGTGAATGAAGCAGAGACGACAGCAATCAGAGGTCCCTTAGTCACCTCTGCAGTAAAAGGGAAGAAAATCACCCCCCAGCGTTTTTCTCTCACTCCTTCCTGCTGTATTATACCTGATCCCAGGGAGGTCAGAGGAATGACATAACCTTTAATAAGCACTTGTGTGATCAGAAAAAGGTCACTTGGCCTTTTTTTTTTTCTTCCACTGATCCAAGCCTTTGGTTATAGCGTTCACACATCAAATCAAAAAACAAAAAATTCTGTTCCTGGTAGTACTTGGAATTACAAAAAAACAGTCGTTTTCTGAGCCTAGCTGTGATTTACAATGGCTTTACAATGGCTCATGTAAAGTGTGCCATTCTCCAAGTTCAAAGGTTACAGAGATGACAGAGTAAATTTCGAACGTGACGTGATGCATATTACATCCACGTCTGTCCAAATCTCTAAAAACATAAACACTTATAAGACAAAACATAACACTGTTCTGCAACCAACACATGTAGTAGATATTTGTAAATGGTGATATAGTCATTATCATCATCATCATCATCATCATCATGAACGGGCATTCCCATACCGCTTCCTGAGACCCGTTGCCCATGTCCGAGAAGCCTGACATAGACATCCCGAGCCGTGTGATTGGCCATGCGGAGCTGTAGGTTGTGTCGGGTGGTGATCTTCACTTTACAGCGTATGCCATCCATCCGCTCTGCCTGGCTTTCGCCCAGGGCTGCATCCAAACCGTCATCTACACCCATACTGCCCCCAAGAACCTCATCCACACCCATACCATCTTCCAGAATCTCATCCACACCCACACCATCCTCCAGAACCTCATCCACACCCGCACCACCCTCCACAACCTTGTCCACACCAACACCGCCCTGCAGAACCTCATCCACACCAACACCACCCTGCAGAACCTCATCCACACCCACACTGCCCTCCAGAACCTCATCCACACCCACACCATCCTGCAGAACCTCATCCACACCCACACCATCCTCCAGAACTTCATTCACATCCGCAACACCCTCCACAACCTCGTCCACGCCCAAGGCCCCTTCAAGAACCTTGTCTACACCCACACCAAGAACCATATGCATTCCAAGACTCCCCTTCAGAACCATACTGACACCAAGGCCCCCCTCCAGAAGCTCCCAGCAGCCCTCTGTCTTCTGTCTCCCTGCTTCCTGCACCCCCGGCTCTCCCAGCACCTCCATTCCCTCCCCTGTGACTTCTGCTTGCTTGCTGCTGCTCCCTAAAAAGGGAAGCTCTGCCCTCACGCCTGATATGAACTGACCTTCTGCTGAGCTCCAGGCTGGTTTAATATGGGCTCCCACAATGCCTCTCCAACATGGTTTATCAATGTCACACACACACAGCCTGAACCGCCGGGGTCTGGCCGGCCCTCTCACTTCACTAGATGGCTGACATGTCACCAGTATTAACAAAGACATGGGATCATCCCTAATGCAGGAAGCGCTATTTTTACAACATTAGCCACGGCACACGGCTGCTGGAACCCCAAGAGCCAACTACAGAAGCAAGAAACAGTCAGGGGGATTGCTGCTGAACATTGTACAGGGGCAAACACACACACACACACACACACCATAGGGACACACACACGCACCCATGAACAAACACGCACACATGCACATACATGCACACAAACACACAAACCCGAATAAAGCAGAAATAAAAAATAAAAATAGCTAATATGATCAAAAGCTATAATTAATACTTGGGTCGATCTTGAGTCGTGAGTTTCCCCTTAATGGGACCCAAAGCTTATTATCTTATTGCTTGGGTTGCAGAGGAGATTAACTGAAGTCTGCCAAAGAGAATCCACAAAAACCTGCGTGAACTGCTGTCCCGCAGGGGAAGATGGAGGAGAGAGCTTGGAAATCTCAGAGTCAGAGAAGAGAAGCTCTCGTGTTTATGCAGCCATCGGTCAGGTTCTACACTTTCAGAATGGCACCTCTGAATTGAATCCATGTATTAATGTAGGCATTATCAGTCGACAGGGAGATGAGTTATATATATTTTTAATATGTGTTTAAGGTGCTGTTATATATATATATATATATATATATATATATATATATATATACGTTTTAAGGCAGGTACAAATGTCTGTATCTTGAATTTGACACCAATACCAAAATAATGGAATAAAAAAAAAAACTTTTTAGTTTAAGCCTTTTTAGTTTAAGAACTAAGTAATTTTTAATAACACTAGACATAAAGCATTTTTCTTGACCAGTTTTTAGTTTGTTGACTGAATTTAATAGAATTGGACAGAAGCATGCTAGTTTTGCACCAGAGCTCAGATTGGTTGGCTTCTAGTAAGTTACATAATGCATAACGGATATATGATTTTGTCTGAATTTGGTGTTCGTGTAGTACATTTTTGGCACCAAATTTCTATATCCATTATTGGTTGACACTCAAAAATCTTTTGAAGCGATTACTTTAGTGATGAATGAAATGAATGAAATTCATGACTCAATGAATGAAAATGTTTTTAGCTTACTCCTCAAAAAGAATATATATTGTTAACCCCCTGTCTTCAGGTATCTGTCTATTCAAAATAAAACTTTAAGCTAAATGTAATTAAAGTGCATCAATTCTTGAGAAAGCGTTGAAAATATATGACTGAAGAAAAAACAGCAAAACAGTCTTGAAAGAACAACACTGTGTGTGTGTGTGTGTGTGTGTGTGTATGTGTGTGTGTGTGTGTGTGTGTGTTGGGAGGATAACAGTTTGTGGGGGTGTCTGTGTGTTGGTAGGTCAACAGTGAGTCTGGGTGTGTGCGAGTGTGTGTGTTGGGGGGAATATACTGGTATGGTAGAGATAAGGAGTAATGCATTTGTCAGGATAAGGGTTGTCATGCTTGGAAATCAACATTTGTGCCAAGTCAACTGTTTAATGACCAAAGCTAATAAGTGTCCCACAAACTAAAATTCCATTTCAAGCAATCAGTTCGTAATTTTCTTAATTTTGGCTTGTTTATACAGAATGTGGGGGACGGATCCAATCTGAGAGCAACACATGTGCAAACCCATAAACACTACGCAGCGACTCTCGAATAAACCCTATTTGAAAAGTTATTCATACATAATACACATTAGGTGCTCACATACTATGATGCATTATTTCTTAGTGAACTCAGTTTTTACTACATCCCTGCCACTATTTTCATGTTGAAATGAGCTCTACTGTAGAAGACCAGCAGCGAGAGCGCAAGCGTAATGCCAGTGTGCCCGGGTGGCCAGTGGAGACGCATTAGCGCTGTCTGCATTCACCTGCTCGAGGAGCTCCAAACGAGTGTGTAGCTGCAGCTGCACACACCGTCCAAGCACAGCTCTGTTATGCAGCACTAATTCAGCATCCACGGAGATCACTGCGTTTACGTATTTTTAACCCTGTGATTGGAGACTCCGCGGAGACCAAAAACATCAGCTGCTCAATTTCCAGAGGCCTTGACAACAGATCACCTCACACCTGTCAGCACTGCGCGTGTGTGCCCATGTGTGTTTGTGTGTATATTTGTGTATGCCTGTGCATGCATATAAGTGTGTGTGTGTGTTACCACTGTCTGCTGAGGTGTCCCTGTTTTCCTTGGTGGAGCTCAGCACTGGGAGGAGAGGTTCCATGTTCATTATGAGTTGTTTATGACTGAGGGAGTTGAAGCTTCGGCTCTGACCTAACTGAGACCTGCAGCAGACGCAAAAGCACACAGCACAACTGTCAGAACCAGAGACAACCAAAAAAGACAGAATCAGAAGGAAGGAAAAACAGCATTCATAACAACTGTTCAGCATGCACAAGTGACAGTGCTGTCAGTACTGAGGAAAAGAAAACCCCAAACAACAATGCGTGGTAAGAACAGTTTTAACTGACCTGTGAACAACTGGAGGGTCCCTCTGGATCTTTGAACTGGCTTCAATCACCTCTTTTGCTACACGACCACTAGGAACAATCCAAACATAATATAAAGTTGTTTTGTTTCCTTTTTATATTTAGTGCATATACATTGGGCAGCGGTGCACAGGAATGTACAGTTTGTTGTTATGGGTATCAAAGAGTTGATCCAAAGGAGACCGTCCTACCTGTAACGAAATCTGGTCCCTTTGAAAAATATATTACTGCTGGAGGCAGTCTTAATCTGGCTTGATTTTGCACATCTGTTGGAAGGAAAAATAAACATGTAAATGTAAATGTGCTCCATGATATTCCATAGATTCATTCTGGTGGTGCACGAGTGTCTGTGTGTGTGTGTGCGTGTGTGTGTGTGTGTGTGTGTGTGTGTGTGTGTGTGTGTGTGTGTGTGTATGTGTGAATGAGTGCAAGCCTACAATTAAGGATTTAGGTATTTGTTTGTAAGTATAAGGATGCTGTAATAGCTCAATTAGTCACTCAATTAAGGCCATCACTAAAGTGCCCTTAGGTTGTGGTGGAAATAGTTGTTCTAGTTATAGAAGTACCACCTATACTTGTGTATGTGTGTGTGTGTGTGTGTGTGTGTGTGTGTGTGTACGCGCAGCTGTCAGCACAGTGTTAAGTGTTTATGGCTGTTTCTGTTGGGCACAGTGAGGCATGTTCTCTTGATGGCATTTCAGCCTGTAATTAAAGTGCTTTAATCAGAAATGTGATCCAGCATTCACTCAAATCCCAGAGTAACTAGATATCAGAGGGGGGTGGGGGGTAGAGAAAGATGGATAAAGAGAGAGAGATAGAGAGAGAGAGAAACTGACAGTCTGGACATGTATGGCACGGTTAAGAAAAGGCAGGGTTGCTCACTTGTAAAAGGCCTGATTTTCCACGCCACACTTCCAAAGGTGTTTGCAGGCGGCTGGCGTGGAGGTGTGGAATGTCAAGACCAGCTTCTTCTGTGGGGGGGAGAAGGGTGGCGTTTAAATGTCGGCCCAAGGGTAGGCAGACAGGGAGGGCGGCCGTGGGGCAGTGGAAAGAGACAGGGGGGTGAGATGTGTTTAAGCATGAGAAGGAGTCGGGTCAGTCAATTACACCACGCCGAAATGTGATGAGAGCTACACAAACCGCAGACCAAAGTTTCAGTGAGAGGGAAACAGAAA
>NC_137516.1:5947500-5950000 GCF_041902795.1 Electrophorus electricus | reverse complement strand
AATGGCTTTGATAAAGAGCAGGAGCACGACCATTCACTAAAGTGAATGGTAACGATCCTTTTGTATATAATACTTGGTCCCCTTGTAGTTTTTATTTGTTGATAACAACATTAAAATATTTGGGCAGCATGTGGTCTTAACTGAACGTTAGCATGAAAACCTGCATGCTACCCTTTACTAACACGCCAGCAAAAAAGATGGCTGCAGGTGAAGCTGTCGCTGCCCTCACCTGAGCTCATTCTGGTAGATCTCGATTATCTTGCGCTCCAGTTTGGGGCTCTGCTTGGGGAACAGCTTGAAGTCACCGATGAAGTCGGCCGGGTGCTCATCTGCATCGTGGTCCCCGATTTCAGCTGTAGACAGCGCACACACCATTCAGAGCGGAGCTCGGAGGTTTACTGCCGAGAATTACCCACTATGTCTCTACCGGTGATGTCCACTCACCCATGGATAACTGACATGGTGTAACATATATAAACACAGTGAGACTGTGGCCTTTAAGACTCTCTGTGCTGAAGGAGGCTTGACATTGACAGAATTGGGAAATATACTGGCAGTGTATTCAATGTTATTCACAAAACCTCAGTAAAGGCCATTAAATGTCACATCTTAATGTTCTCAATACACTGCACTTAAATAAATGTAATAGTTAATATTTCAACCAAAAACACTAACATTTTACCACCTGGTGTGTGAGTCCTATATGTATTATGTGTATTATGTATTATGTATTATTTAGTGATAATAATATTGTTAACAAGGAAAGCAGAAGCCTGCTCTCAAATCAGCAAGATGTTGTTATCTAAATTCTATATTTTGAAGAGCCAACGCAGCGGTAAGCACACAAAAAGCGCGGGGTGAAAGTTCCTAATAATAACGACACTACACTAGCTAGCCACACTAAGTTTATGTGAATGCTGGCTGTTAGCACTGGGAGGCCTTGGTAAGGCGTGCAGTAGAATTACCCTGTACTATACAGGCTCCAAGGTAGGCTGCATCTGCAAACGGACACAGGAGCCTCCCATGGTTCAGATCCCTCTTCAACTGTAGATACAACAGGTACCTGACAGAGAAACAGACACGCGTGGTAGAACAAAGAATGGCGGCCATGTGGTGTCCTGTTCCAGTTCACCTTAGCAGAATGAACGGGGGGCCCAAGTCTTTTACAGTGCCATCCAGACTCACCGCATGACACAGTGGCAGTTGAGGAAATGCACTGGCTGCCATGGCAACCAAGGAGATCAGGTCCACAGTACAGCTGTTACCATGAGAACCCTACCCCTGGAAATCGTTACTATAGAGATGTGGCCTTGGGAAAAAGGCATCTGAACTGGCCACAGTGATTTCGAATACTGCAAAGCTAAAGTTTAGATGGGTAGCTGGCACTATAATACATATTTGGCATGTCATATGATAGGTTTGTCCTTCATCTTAACAATTTCCACCAGATTTGTGGAGGAGGGGAAACACTCCCTTTGCCACTTCTGGTTATTTTTAGCCAAAAGATTGGCTAAAAATGGCTAATTACAAGAAGGTTCTATGGAAGTAACAGTATGTCTATGGAAGTAACAGATTTGACATTTAGAACCTAGCATTTATGATGACATATAAAATCAAGCCTTCAGTCTTGATTTTTCATAACATTTCATAATCATTCCTTGTAAATGGATTATATCCGATATATCAGATATATTTTCTTTGTGCGTGCGTGTGCGTGTGTGTGTGTGTGCGTGTGTGCGGGTGTGTGTGTGTGCGCATGTGTGTGTGTGTTTTGCACTCCTCACCTTTCCTTTAGTTCCATGAGTATCTCACATAGAATATTTAGGAGAAAGAAAGATGCATAAAGTTGTTTTCTTTGTCTCTGGGGCTTTTAAAGAGAAACAGCAAGGGTGCAGTCACACTAATGCCAGCCTATCACCAGTGCAACATCTGACCCACAGTATGGGCAACAAGCTGCCCAGTGACCCACAACAGCACACACCCTGCTCTCTGACCTGTGCAACTACACCCTCAATCTGTGTAGACACTAACAGAGAGAAAGAGAGAGAGAGAGAGAGAGAGAGAGAGAGAGAGAGAGAGAGAGAGAGAGAGAGAGAGAGAGAGAGAGAGAGATAGATGGAGCTGGAGATAGTAGGAGAGAGTAGGAGGTAGTGCTAGCAGTATTTATCTTCACAGGTCAGATTGTGGAATTGCTCCAGGCAACATACTGAGCTGTGCTAATGAGTTATTCACACTAACAGTGTGTGTGTGTGTGTGTTTGGGCATTATTACTGGCAGTTTGCTTAAACTTTTGACCTCTGATCATATGCAAGGCATGAAAAACAGAAATCGTAAACAAATCGTTTTCACCCTCTTTTCTCAACAACTGATTGATATTCTAAGGATAAATGTATCAAACTAAATAAAAAGGCCCAAACAATAATATTCGTAGCACTTTCTGGACAACATCAAGAACCATTCAATATTCAGCAGTTTGCATGTTTCAGAGTCTGTATTCACC